>NC_050732.1:600000-925000 GCF_014133895.1 Torulaspora globosa | reverse complement strand
CCAATATCCAATAGACTTTTCATACTTCTCACCCATGTATTTTGAACCGCACATTATTACATCAATCATTAGCATAAAGCTTGCAGCTGTCCAACCTACGATACATATCCATTGTGCCTTCAAATAGCTCAACCTTTCGCCAAAATGCAACAGTAAAGCGATGTTGGAGATAAATCCTAGCACTAAAGAGATGACATTGACAGCGAAGATTCCACCTGGATCACTTACGGGAATTGAACCTGTAACAACGCCGTTCTCGAATACTTTGAGAAGCCGCCATTTCTCCACGACGCATGCAATCGATATTGTATTTCCTATCGGCCCCAGACAGGCCGTCAAAACTGGAAAGTAGCAAGAGACGTGGAACCAGAAAACAAACATGACGGAGGTTGCATCGCATCTGATTATGCTAACCCGTTGAGCGTCAAATGATATCGACTCTTGCAGCGCCGCACCCAACGCTGGCTGTTTTTGCCTTTCATTATCACCTTCCTTTCTCATGAGATCATTTCCCAGTTATAATTACAGTTCGAAAACTTATTCTTCATACAGCTCTGGTAAAACCCTGCCGACTTAGCTCTAATCAAAGTGGTAATTGACCTGTTTGAGGTACCCTTATCGTTCTGGCAGAAGCTGTGAAAAGCTAACTCCTGTAAAAATACTGCACGTGAAACCTTAGTTGCTGAAATGTCGGCTGCAACAATTTTAGTGAGTATTCACGGTCCTATAGATACATGTGGTGGTGGTTAAACCTTTCAAGCTTCATGTTATGTGGCACTGTGCTGCAAATTTTTGATCATCGTAGCTGTGCAAACTTCTATTGAGCTAATGGACCCAGGGTCGAGCAACACCCATGGTTACGCTTCGAAGGTACGAAAGAGGACGTCGATAAAGTGAAGCAGTTCTTGGATAAGATTTGATTGGCATAACGAAGTCGCCCGTATTGTTTATTTCGCAAGGCACCTTAGCGGTCCGGCCGCAGAATGGGCTCAGCACTACCTAAGCGAGCAGGACTGCCGGGATGTGTCATTCGACGACTTCACGGAAGCCTTTTCAAAACACTTCTACAAGGAACCCGTCGTTAGTAGGATATTCAATGACATCATTCCGCTATCTCAAGCAAGGTTGGGTATCCAACAATTCAACACACAGTTCAAAAAGAACTGGGACAAGATTCTTAAAGGCTATGCATCTGAGAAATTAGCGATAGCCATCTATTTCTCGGGCCTCAACTCGTCAACACAGAATACTGTACGGCTTCACAACCCGACCACCTTGAAGGACGCAATGGAGAGGGCTTACCAGGCAATAGACGTCAACGTAAAAACCGATCGAGTAGCGGACGAGATACAACCGTCTCAGCAGTCTTTGGTTCCAATAAGCGTGGAGTAAAGAGATCTAGGAATCAAGGAAGATCTCAGTACATTAAGCGACAAAAAACTCCTTCCAGAGACGACTGCATAAAACAAGGCTTATGCTTCTATTGCAAGAAGGCCGGTCACTGTATAAATGAATGCCGAGAAAATAAGGCAAGGCCTAGCCGGCATGGACACTGAGACTAGGCCGGAAAAAGACCATCATATATTAGAGACCAGCCAATTGTACATTATATTTCCATCCAGGGACGTATAATCCGGCTGAGAGAACGATCGTGATAAAAAACACAAATGAAAATATTGTTCGATAGTGGGTCGCCCACTTCGTTCCTCCATTCGGATATGGTGAAGATACTAAACCTGAGGACAAACCAGACCCCACCATTCCGATTCAGAGGGTTCATCCCTACCGATTCATCAACGACAACGCAAGCCGTAAGTCTAACCTTCCCAGTAGAAGACTTACAGATCACAGTAGCGGCGTATGTCCTGGAGAGTATGGACTACCGAATGCTAATTGGCAATCCTATCCTCCACCGCTACCCGAAACTTTTGTCAATAATATTAACATCGACTCCGAATCGCACTTTGTTGCATCACCGTTTGAAGTAAATTTAGGATATGTTCCTAATGAACCGGTGATCAAGACAGATGATGAACTTAACGCAAGAAGTTTTACAGCCGTCGAACTGTTTCGCCATCTGAAAGCTATGAAAGCAAAGGAACGCTTGGAAGCGGCTCAGATACAAATGGAAGTTGATAACGATAAAGGACGTAAACCACTGATCCTGAATATAGGACATTACGTTCTCGTCAACATAGATGCACACTTAAAGAGAGGAGCCTACATGGAGGTACAACCGTTATACGTCGGTCCCTTCCGCGTAGTCAAAACATACATGACAACGCATATGAACTTGACTTAGACTCCTTAAAGAAGGCGCATAGGGTTATTAACGTACAGCACCTGAAGGAATTCACTTATTGTCCTGATGCATACCCGAAAGAGAAACCAAGAAATGTACTTGAGCGGATTCAGAGAGCCAAGGTGGTCATAGGGCTTGTTGGAATTCATACTACGCATCACGCATCACGGTTACTTATGTCGTATGCGGGACGTTGACCCGACAATAACGGTCGAATATTCCGAAGTGAAGTTCGCCGAGGTCCCTGACAACATACGCAAGTCCGTGCTTGCCAACTTCAGGCAACTCTATGAATCTCAAGGGGACCCCGAGGGGGAGAAGATGTTGTATCTAGAGCTGATACAAGCTTCAGTTGAAGCTCAAACCCAAACAAGGCTTGTGAGTCATAAAGTGACAAGTTCCAAGTGAGTGGTCTGATCAAGACAAATCCAGACTACCATCTGTTGGCTATGCGAGGTGATAACGGAGGAACCGTGATATGATGCCTATGGTGCAGCTTCCAGCTTTACACTGGTGGTCTGACGACTGTGAGACGATTATGCTACACATTATCAGTTGCTCCGAATCAAAAGGGTACTATTAGAACTCAACTAGAGGAATCCAATGTTGGAATTGGAACGTATAAATAAGAGGCCAGCTAAGTGAGATCTAAGTGGCAATTCATCTGCACTTAGTCTTAGAGTTAACAGAAGTAAGTATCATTAGATTCATTCTTGATCTTGTTAACTTACCGTTTAAGTTACTTCAAGATAAGTTGATGTAACGGCTAGTTTATGCTGGTTATCGTCTAATGCCGGTTATCCTGGTAATACTGATCGTATCATTTTCAAAATCATAAATTCACAGCCTTGTTGGCGCAATCGGTAGCGCGTGTGACTCTTAATCACAAGGTTAGGGGTTCGAGCCCCCTACAGGGCTTAATTTTTCCGAATTGAAGAAAAAACATTTTAGAGCTTGTTCTCCCTAAACTCTGAAATGGCCCATTCAGAATCACAAGAATTGATAGATCATCGATAAAGCTTAATGACAAGCTCAGCTCAGAAAGCTTAATTTTTTGCAAAAAATTTCCCTGCAACGGTCGCGACGAGCCCAAAGTTTGATACAAATACAATAAGTTCATGATTATTTGAATTGATGGTGAATCATGAACTACTTGCGACATCTCCAATGACCAACTACCGATCTTCAAGTACGAGGATTGATTGACCCGATGGTTCGATAGAAGGATTGGAAAAGCTGCACAGCAATGGCATCAGTACAGCTTGATGATGGATCACTGTACTCCCACAATGGCAAAAGAAAATGTTATCGCAGTTCTATAATTTTGATAGCTCAGAATCCGATAATCAAAATAGCCATTCTGTCGATATTTGCCTGCTCAGCGACCGCTTCTCGCTAATATTTTTGTCCGTTTACCTGGAGGCTTGAATCATGTGCATGTTCTCCATACTCCGTGATGCAATAAATATCACTGATAGCGAAGGACCTCTGTCTAGGTGAAAATTCAGTTTCGTAGAATGAACTTTGATCTTTCCGATTGACCTCTAAGTTACCTCTCTCACTGGCTATAAACATCTGTTTGTACACATGTGATCCAAGACAGAGGTGACACTCTATCATTCTGACACCCTTACCTGAAAATCATTAATCACAAATGCTCCGGTCTGTCTAATGTCGGTCTAATTGAGCACGAACATTAACGTGATATAAGCTGCGTGGCGCCTGGTTTGGAGCTATTGACACAAGCGACGAGATTACTTTGCCACATATTTTACTATCGATTAAAAAATCACAATATTGACTGGTTCTGACTGGTTCTATTTTAGGTAATTACAATCTTCGCCATCTGCGATGGCATGGAGATGTACTGGTCCCCAATGCTTGATGCTTGGACAAGATGTTTCTTACCTTGCTACCGTTCCCTCCGCACAAGAAAGAGCTGTCGCAATTCTGGGATAATTAGATGATGCCAATCATAATGTGCGACTGGTTCATTGGTGATTATATGGCGCCAGGTATATTACCGTAACACATCTTATGATCTTGGCTCCTGGACGAGGTTAGGCGGAGTTGCGAGGGCCCGCCCATAGTCAAAACGATCCTTACTGTCTCTCGAATATCAACTAGCTGCTTTGGCGACCGCCGGCGTAGCATTACATATCAAGGAACCAAGATATTTTTCGGTTGAAACGTTTCGCTTGTAATATGTCAACATGACTCATACAAGCAGAAATATGTGCTCAAACTCTTCTACTCGATCGCCTTCGTGTACTTAGGAGTAACCGATACTCAGCTGATAGGTCTCCGAAATGCTTCGGATTACGATGCCGAACATGGGGCAGTGACAGAACTTATCGAATTTGTTTCGACGAGCTATTGAATGAAATATATGCCTCTGATCATGTCCGGAAAGTTGTTTATTAATGGTAATCCCTTCGAAGGAACGGGAAAAGATCGGTTTCAAAGCCGATTGCCTTCCTATAGCCATACTTGAGAGGCTTCCTACCATAGGGTGAATTAAATAATCTAAAGCTTTCATTCGTAAGTGTTCTGCCGCGGAAGATGAAATCTTGCATAGCTCTTTTTAAGATCGGTAGTGGACACTTATATTAATGCGCTTAAAAGTAGACTCGCTTTGTGAACCCTTATCGATTGCTAATCACTGCCTAGATGAGGAAGTTATATTTCGTTTGTGAGAAGCTAATCATGTCGATATGGTTTAAAAAACTCCGAAGCGGGGAGTCGAACCCCGGTCTCCACGGTGAGAGCGTGATGTGATAGCCGTTACACTACATCGGATAGTTGTTGTTTTTTAATAGTAGATTTCCTATTATTCGTGGGTTGATATGATCCCTTCTGCAATTAGGGTTTGTGGTAGTTCGTCTTAGTACGTATAACTAATCAACTATACTGTTGTATCCTATCTGATCCTCGAGCCTTTCTGGACCAGGGTAGAGATCTCTAATAGCTCTCAGCTGGGTCCTTTTTATATGTTTCATTTGGAGCTCTCGTTGACTCGCCACTCGAGGCTTAGGCCAGATATATGGTTCTCCTATATCGGTCATGGACCTATGTCTTAGTCAGTCACGTACTTGGCCAGACCCTCAATCTTCTCTTGTCGAGCCGATATGTCCAGTTTGTACTATTACATCTTCCCCCCTCCCAATGGTCTTCCACTGGGTGCTCGAAGTCCGTTAGTGTCTTGAGATTCTGCAGTAAGGATCTGAATCTTTGATGCGGTAGCTTCTGTATTTCATCTTCTTCAAATGCTATCGTAATCTGGGGGTCGACACATTGCAACTTACAATGGTATATCTTTTCGTCTGGATCATAGCCAACAATGGAAATAATATCTTGCAATTTGTTCATCCTGGCGTATTTGCTCAGGGGAGGGTGCTGGTAGTACAGTCCTTCTCTGGTTATAAGCTTTTTTAGCCACTTGATGTTGAATACCCTATGCTTCTTCGTTACAATTGGTAAACCCAGTTCGAACGCATTGTCGTTTGAACTTCTTAACAATTTTGAATGGACCGACGAAGAATGGCTGTACCTTCCAGTATCGTCCCGTGTTGTGGCAGGCGTCCCTGTGTAACAATACATAGTCTCCGACTTTGTACTGGACTTCCTTCCTCCCCTTAGTGTGAGAGACCTCTGTCTGTGTTGAGCTGCGGACAGAGCATGCTTGGCGATTACAGTTATCGTCTTCTGGTGTCGTGCAATCCGTGCTACTGTACGTGCGGAGCAGTCGATTCAACGTCTGGATCCCTCGTTCTGATTGATCATCCGTCTGAGGGTGGTTAGATGAGGACATCGTTAGCTTGATCCCCAACGTTTCGGTAAACTCTCGGATCAAATTGGCCGTTAGACGTATATCTCTATCGGACGTTATTGTCCTGGGGAATCCATGGTAGGCGAACACGAATCTGTAGAGCAGGTCAATCACACTTGAGCGTCCAAAGTTTTGGCGCAGGGAATAAAATGCGCCCTCTTTGAAAACCGGCAGACCATCACCATGATCATGTCATATCCCGACCGTGTCCGCGGTAGATCCGTCGCAAAATCCATTGCGATATCTAGCCATCGTCCTTCTGGGACTGGTAACGGCATCAACAGTCCTTGGGATTTATGGGCTGAATTCTTCATAATTTGGCATTGAATACAGCTTTTGACATACCTTCGGATTGTGGCCAGCATTTTGGGCCAGTAGAATTTCGAGGCTACTTTCTCATATGTGATTGTGTCCCCGTAGTGGCCACCAAAAAGTCCGTGGTCTAGCCATCTGGCTAGCCGCATCGATGGTTCGCTTCTGTTTTTCAAAGCTAGTAGGGAGATGTGATCTGTCCTTAGTTTGAATCGCTTACCATGCAGCAAGTACTTGAAATGGCGGAGACTTTCAATGATACCCAGTAGTTCTAACTCTCCAGCCGGGTAGTTATTTTGAGCCCCTTGCAAAGATTTCGAGAAGTAGCCTACTACGCCCGCTACTCGGTTGTTGATTAGCTCCTCTAGTACTGCTCCGAGTCCTAACTTGCTGGCATCCGTTGTTAGTCGGTATTCACGCTCGGGACTGAAGGGTACTAGTAATGGGGCAGAGACTAAAGCCCGTTTCAAGCCGTTGAAGGCTTTCGTCTGTTCCGTAGGCCAAGGTGTTTTCTTTGCTATAAGCTCGATCAATGGGCGCGCAACGGTTGAGCACCTGGGAATAAACCGTCGATAATAGTTGATCATTCCTAAGAATCTCTGGGTCTCCTTTATGGTCTTGCATAGCGGTAAGGCGTTGATGGCCTCACATTTATCTTTGATCGGCCGAATACAGCGCTCAGCTATCTGGTACCCAAGGAATTTAAGCTCCTTCTGTAGGAATTGACACTTTTTCTCTTTGGCTATCAATTGGTGGTCTTTGAGCCTGCTTAGAACTGTATCTAGGTGGCTGATATGTTCCATGGTTGTCGTTGACATGACTAATATGTCGTCCAGGTAAACAAGAACGAATGGAAGGTCGCGGAAGATGTCTGCCATATACCTTGAGAAGGTAGATGGTGCATTGACTAACCCAAACGGCATCACTCGGTATTGGTATTTACCGTTATGGATTGTAAAAGCCGTCTTGGGTATATCTTCTTCCTTGACCGGGATTTCGTGCTAGCCGGAGTGAAGGTCGAGTGTGGAAAAGACGGCCGAGTTCCCTATCTTTGCCAATAATACTTCGATTCTTGGTAGAGGGAATGGGTCCTTGATCGTCGCTTCGTTCAGAACTCGGTAGTCCACGCATAAGCGGAACGAACCGTCCTTCTTCCTGACTAGCACCACTGGGGAGCTAAATGGACTCTTCGAGGGTTCGATAAATCCTTTTTCAAGCAATTCATCTACTATTTTCACAATCTCTCCCTCCTCTTTTGGTGACCTTCTGTATGGAGGTATTCGTGGCATCCTAGCATTGGGTTTGGTCTCGATCTCATGAAAGATCTCTTTTTTGTCCAGTGCTGATCTAGGTAGGTCATTTCTGACTGTTTGCCTGAATTTCTCCTGAAGGTATTGAGGTAGGCGTGAGAAAGTGCTGGGGTCTGGGGTGTCGGGGGTATGGCAGCACAATACTGTCTGAACGTGTACAATGTATCCACTTAAAGTGCGATTTTGTTTCTTGTGGAATCGCCGGACCTGGCGGTCCTCATTGATGAGGATGAGGCCGATGGGCCAGTCTGGCTCTGTTTCTGGTGTGGCTAGGTTAATCGAGCTCCTATCTAGGGTCTGCCCTAGGCGGGGGTTCGTTTCTAGTACCGGGTTTCCGATGATAATATCGGGGTCTATAGTAGTCGTGACGTAGACTGGTATTTCAAATTACTGGTTCTGGTACTTAAATTCGAGGATAGTGGCCTTCGTACATCGCAGGCTATTATCTGAGGTGGATCCTTTGTTCGCTATTGGTCTTGTCTTGTATGCCTTCAGGTTAAGCGCTTGTGCACGATGTGCGGCTATCAATGACGCTCCTGCTCCCGTATCTAACAGAGTGGTGGTTAGCTTGTTACCCACCAACACAGCGATCTCTCTCCGGTGTCCAAACAGAGGCGGTTTTTGACTTTGAGGTTTCTACTGTATTTGGCTTTTTCTTCAGTGTCTGTTGATACTAAGTGAATAGCACTCTGGCGATAGTTAACTAGGCCTCGTTTCAGGGCAGTTCTTCGCCCAATGTTTGCCGGCCCGGCATTTAAAGCAGAGACCGAACTTCTGCAGCAGCCTGCGTTCCTTTTCTGTCAGTTTGACTCTGTGGGTGTCAGATGGATCTGGTCTCCGCCTCTTGTATCCCGTCCGGATGGCATCGATTTCCTTCTGAGTGTCTAGGTCGTCGCCGTCAGCTAGGTGGTCCTTACGCCTATCGGTGTCAGTGGCCCTGTGTGTGTTGGTCGCACATTCCGCTGAGCGGTCCTCTCCGCATGAGTTGGATGCTAAAATCATGGCGGTCTCCAGTGAATCCGGTCTCAGATTTCTGACCGTTATTTGCAACGATTTTTCTAGTCCGCTCAAGTAGAAAGACTGCTTGCACTTGGGTGATAGTAGTTCGTCTGGTATTGCAGCGGATAGAGCATTGTACTCTTTATTGTACGCTTCCAATGATCCCCGTTGTTTGCAGTAGCGTAACTGTGTCAGGGTGGAATCTACCTGGACCTCATCAGCGTTAGTATGTCCAACTCGTTCTACTACCATGATTTGTACTAATACGTTCGGGCGTTAAGTGACTAGGTTCTTGTCTTTAGCTCAATTAATCGTGGTTTCTTAGACTAGTTATTCAACTACTTAGCTGTATCAGATCTGGACCTTTTATACCAATTCTGATGATGTTTCTCGGATGGGCTGGATCTTCTGAGGTATTGCTCGGCCTCGAGCCTGGCTATATCTGATTTAGGCATCGCTATTCCAGAGTATAAGTTTATCTTACCTGTGATAGTACGAGCTGGGCATACCGGCTCGACAAGATGGAAGTGTAAATAGAATGGCTGGATAAGGTGAATGGCTGGCTAAAACACTATTCTGATTACCAACAGAGGTCCAAAATGAAACAGATAAAAGGGACCCAGTTGAGAGCTCTTAGAGAGCCACCGAGGTCCAGAAAAGAACAAGGGGATTCGATAGGATACAAGTATAGCTTATTAGTAATAAAGATTCAACAAACTATCACAAGCTGTAATTAAGAGGATCAACCATATCAACCCACGAATAATAGCGTAACCTATTATTCATTACCCTCGTAACAAGCGCAAGTGGTTTAGTGGTAAAATCCAACGTTGCCATCGTTGGGCCCCCGGTTCGATTCCGGGCTTGCGCAAAGCAATATCCACTATCTTTTTTAACATTATATTTGGCAGAAGACGATATTGCCTCGTAACAAGCGCAAGTGGTTTAGTGGTAAAATCCAACGTTGCCATCGTTGGGCCCCCGGTTCGATTCCGGGCTTGCGCAAAGCAATATCCACTATCTTTTTTAACATTATATTTGGCAGAAGACGATATTGCCCTTCTTTCTCCACTAAAGACAAGGTTAGATACCTCGTTTCGTCCTGCCCAAGGAACGCCTCTTCTATTGATAAATCGCGAAAGCCCGCGAAAGATAGTCAATTAATAATATTACTTAATTTCGAAGTCTTCTACTATTGAAATTCGTGCATATTACATGAGCCATAAAGTGTTGATGGACAGATTCTTCCAAGTCCCGGCCAAAGTTGGTGAATGCCGCAAACGACTGTTCGAATTCGATCATCATGCTATTCAACTTTGGTCCTTATGCCGAATACGCAATTAATTCTTCTTGAGTAAATTTAAAAGATTTTCGAAAGCCGTTTCTATAGTCTCACGGATCTCCGGAAGCTGATCAAAATGAAAATCAGCGGGGATTCCATACATGACCTCCTTCTTGGTTGGATAAGGGACTAGTACGCCTCTTTCAGTCACCTCCATATCCAATCCTTCCAGAACCTGCCTTAGCTGGTTGTAACACTTGTGACCACCGTGGCCACCATAGCTAACCAACATAGCAGGCTTTCCTTTCCACTCATTGAAGAGATAATCAATCGCGTTTTTCAGGCAGGCAGGATAGCCCCAGTTATATTGAGGAGTGACAAAAATGAAGCCATCATAACTAGAAATTTCTCTGCTCCATTTTCTCGCTACTTCGCTTTCATAGTCCTCAGTCTTGGTTACCAAGGCAGGGACTTTAGGCTCGTCCATGAGGGGAAGATCCCACTCTTTCAGGTCAATTAGGGACAGAGTAAAGGAAATATCCCACTCACTGGATCTGACTCTATCGATTACATACTGAGCTATTCTTGGGCTGAGCCTTGTACTTCTGGTAGAGCCGAGGATTACACCAATCCTAAAAACAGTCATTTGCACTGCCTAAGTCCTTTGAACGAGCCTGCAACTTCGCTATTCAGAAGGTTTAATTATTTCTTGGCGAACTTCCAAAAAAAAATGAAAGATATAGATCCTTTCAGTTGAATTCCTTTCTGGAAAATTCGCAACTAACGGACTCCGAACGCATATTGGCAAGAGAACATAAAATACATGGAGATGGAAAGGGCAATCAGACGGTTGACATTACTGCTCTTCGGACGCTCAAGTAAGGCAGTATAGCAGAGAATTTCCATGTTGCTATGCCATAAGAACTCTATTATAAATTAAGTGTTTGCAGGAGTGAGTGAGGCTCTCGATAAAACAGCTCAGCGGCGAGGCGAGTCCTAGAAAATTACCACCATTTATCATAGCCGAAGGTTTCACCTTTCGCCAGAGTATAAAACTTCCGCGACTCGAAATCGTAGGTGTTTTTATAAACGGAATTTCCCCACCAGGCCAGATTGCCACCGGGATATTGAACGCACAAAAATATGATGACAACTGCTATCGCAACACCAGCTTCAACACCAGCGCCTGTTACGAAATTGTACTTCGAAAACCATGCAGGCCATCTTCTTCTAATCGTAAAAAGAACGAAGGACATTCCAAAAAACAGTGAATAGTTGTATGGCGTGCTTGGAGGAATGCTGTTAGAACCAGTGAAAAAAACTGGTGTATGGATATACTTCAAAAAATTCACCTTGGGAAGTCTTTTCTGTAGAAAGAAAATGATGATTGGGGATACAAGCCCAATCAGGAAAAACCACATTAGAGGGTTGTATATCCTTCCAGGACTGAATAGATACTGAGGCAATGACCATATAATGGAAGCGTTGAAAACGGTTCTGCCGTTTGCACAAATAAACCCGTCCGGTTGATCAGAATCGCAGAATCCCTTGATATTGAATCTCATCCATTCCTGAACGCCGACGTTCACCATTCCAGAGATTATGGTCGCGTAGATTTGGATAGCAAAAATCAACCTTGGTGGAACTTTCATATACAAAGCCAGTTTAAGGTCTCTGCTCAAATTCAACCCTTGTCTCATAACGATGAAACCATACAGCTTGAATAGAAGGTTAGCCATTGGCTTCAATGGAAGCATATAACCACAGATCAGCTCAGTTATGATGTTAAGTCCGACATGTTGATTCGTAATAGCTTCTAATATACCTTGTGGAACAAAGTTTGCGAATGAAATCAGTAAGGCAATAACAAAAGCCCAAGGTGGAAAATGCGTGTCAAACCCACAAACAGTGGCGAAACCCAATCCGAGTGTTATGACTTGCAGTACAATATACCACCAATCAGGGCAATCTTTGTAGTTTTGCGTGTATATTCTTCTGTGAATGTCCATACCACCAAAATTCTCATCTTTCAATCTGCGAACGATATCTTTACCATGATAAAGAAAGCAGTGAACGAAGACGGCCACCACGGCAGCAAAATTCAAAGCATAATTTAGTAAGTATGAAAAAGGCACAAACATCGGAGAATAACTCTTGTATTTTTCAAGGTTGATCGAAAAATCAGGGTTCAAAATCTTTTGCACGTTGTATTTCGATTGCGTGTTGTCGAAAGTGGAACCTGATATGACAGGCATGTACTTTGCATACCAGGTATTGGTAAAATACAAAATTGGTAAAATGATCATAAAGAAAAGCCCAACAGCTGCATACGTGTTAGCGGATACCCAGAACGGAGTAGCAAACACTGATCCCGACATAGCTTGAGAGACTTGAGTGTAATCGAAGCTCAGCGGAAGCAGCCCAATACCACTGTTAACACCGAAAAGGGCATTGACGACAAAATTGTGCCTAGTTTTAGGGCCCCAAAGCACTATGTTGAAGTATGACAGACCCTTAAACAAGAAGCCTGGGACCCAGTACCATAGGAAACTTCCAATCAAAACGTAGAAAAACAGCCTGTAGCGCGAAATTCTCCAGCCGTTCGCAATTGTCTTCTCGACAGATCTAGAGTGAAGAGAATCGAACATCGACACCGAAATCAGAGTCTGCGGCCATATGCAGCTTGCAGGGTTAACGATCCATCTTCTCGTCAAGCCTGCGGCGCCGTAGCCTATCATCTGGGAAGTCCATACCAGCAACAGCTGGTAGCCAGCGTTCAAATTCATGTGATAAAAACTCACTTGCGCATTCAAGATATAACAAGCATAAGCGGTCGAAGACGTCAACGCAACAGCAATCGTCACAACCGCATGCTCTTTCTTGGTGAAAGGCCCTGGGTTCAAGTTGAAAAATGAGCACCTCTTACACTTCCAATCTGGCAGTAAGGCTAGCGCCTTACCTATAGGGAAGCACACTACCTGCGCCACTAGAAAACTGATCTCCAGAGTCGGATACCTCAAAGAAAAAAACTGATTCACACCCGCAAACACCACAACAAACACCGTTGTCAAAAACCACGTCCTCCAGTGGTTTAAAACTATGCCGGGGTCATCTCCGACCGGTACCGCATCTCTCACATCCGGGTATGGCGAGTTGGCCATCTGACTTGGATCTCCTTCCCATACTGTGTCATCGATAACATATTCAGCAACGTCCACATCATCGAGCCCTGCTTCCTCCCGCTCGCTGAGGCTGACCTCGACAGCCTCTATCCCCTCCTTCTCCAGATTCCCTACAACTTGAGATACGACTCCCGTCTCAATCCCGCTAAACTTGGATGAATTGCTATCAGCAACAGTCGCTATAACGACACATTCTTCATTTGCTGAGACGTCCTCCACTTTCCCCATGGTGAATAGGCCGCCTTCTACGCTTTGCAGTTTCTCAATCGCTAAGAAGCAAGCTGCCCAAGAAGCCAAGAAAAACCAGATAAGAGAGTAGCCGTTTTAAACATTTTCAGAATCCTCAGTCGAGCATATCAGTGACTTTCGTAAACAGGTTAGTGAGACACAGTTCCCCCTCTGCTTAATCTTCAAAGGTATAGAACGACGGAACAATGCCTTATCATCTACTTCTGCCACTACTACCAACAGCGTTTTCCGCTATGCAAAAAGTGTGTATCTCGCCGCGCCCCTCGCAGTTTCTCTAGTTGTCCATTTTTTCACTGTTCGAGAAAAACTATGGCTTTCCATGAGAAATCAGACAGACATTTGGCCGGTACGGTCACCATGGTTTCTCCGAGCGGTGTTTAGCGGTGTTTTGCTATCGCAGGTATGTCTTTGGCCCGGCAACTGTAGTTCCGGATCAGGGCTTGCAGACGGAAAATGCTGATACGGAAGCTTGATAAATCGTGAGAAGGCTGGAAGCGATAGCTTATCACCATATGGAACCTACTTACCGTGTCATACGATGCTCGCGGGCTGAAATCTTTGAGCTTGTTGCAGATCCTCATACTCGTAACGGCGTGACACATTCTTCGGTCACAAGGCGTATAGCTGGCGAGAGTTGTGGCTTCGACGCGAAGTACGCATGAGCTGCCACCATGGTCCTGGCGGCGCCGCGAGCCACTCTGTACCCTGCCTTGAAAACATGATATGAAGTTGCAGCAGATATGCAGTGAGACTTTTCGCCGTATCTTTCACAGAAGCCGTGGAAATTCTGCTGCAAGCCTGTCTCGGATGTTGACCGCAAATGGGCGGACCCGCGTTAGTGATGACAGTGTCGATATCTCGTCCTAGAAATGTATTGAACTTGAGACGAGTAGGCAAGATTCACGCCGGCGTACGCGAATTCCTCGCAGGGTGCAAACCAATCGTCTCTTCAGCTGGACCTCTAGTAGCATTCTCTTTTGAGAGGACAGCTCGAAGATGTACTTGGTCCGGGGTCACTGCCCTTTGACCTGATTAAGGATTTTTGGCATCCCCGACAGACGCAATGCTCAAATATAGAGGTCATGATCTAACCTGCCGGATGAGAGACTGACCCTTTTGTCTCCGATTTGCCGTCATACGACAGCGTTCTTCTATGCATAATAAAGCCATTGCAGCGTTCGAAGCCCTTGAGGCTATGCCGTTCCTGCGTCACTTACCGGTAATCGGCCTACCAGCCGCAGCCATGCATGGCATGCTATAGCACTTCAAACAACAAACGACAGGTAGATGACTGTAACAAGGGAAAAGAGCATATCACATTGGTATGCTAGTCTTATAAGATGAACTCTTGTTCGCTGGCTGTTTGGTTGGCAGTTTGATGGTGGCCACCGTCTATAGCAAAGGGCCGCCGACAAGGTTCTAGGTGATCAAATACATGAAGGGGATGTGCATTGGAACGAATATTCGTGTGCTTGCTAAGCTTGATTGGCTGCTGATTTATATCTTTTACTGCTCCAAATGGGGATGCTTGCTGACGTGCAATAAAATTAGGGGACCTTATAAGGCGAACCCTTCGCTCGTCGGGATTTGATTACTTAAGGAGGTCTATGAGTGATTCTGTTGCCTTCTTGTGAGAGCCCAAGAGTGTAAGCAGAATGAAGAGAGATAATAGTTTTGAGTGGCATGAATCCCCTTTAGAATCGCTGGCCCTTGAGGCACTGAAGGTTGCGGTAATCGGAGGAACAAATGGCTTGGGTCGAGCCATTGCTCTGCAGCTGGCTTCCCGGGGAGCCCATGTGATTGTTGTTGGACGTAGTTTCAAGGACTCCGAGGTTCAGAATATCAGCTTTGTGCAGGCAGATTTGAGCTCGATGGAGGTAGCTCGACAAATTGCTCAACAAATTGCACCAGAGACACTGGACATCTTGTTGTTCACGACCGGTATCTTTGCAAGCACGTCGAAACAGGTGACAGCAGAAGG
This sequence comes from Torulaspora globosa, assembly GCF_014133895.1. Taxonomy (NCBI): domain Eukaryota; kingdom Fungi; phylum Ascomycota; class Saccharomycetes; order Saccharomycetales; family Saccharomycetaceae; genus Torulaspora; species Torulaspora globosa. The sequence goes on along the minus strand of NC_050732.1, from coordinate 909,554 downwards.
TTTGGAGCGGGATCTTGCAGTCAGCTATCTTAACAGACTAGTGATGCTTAACGAAATCGCTCCAAAGCTGCGCCGCACTAAGAACTCTTTAGGATTCAAGCCAAGAGTCTTTTCCATGGGCTATCCTGGTTCGGGAGAATTGGGCACGATTGATGATCTGAATCAGGAAAACAGCTACGGAGCTATTAAAGCACATATGAATACGGTTGCGGGCAATGAGGCGCTGGTTCGTGTTGCCGCAGAAAGATATCCCCAGCTTAATATTTATGGTTTGAACCCGGGAATCGTGAGGACAAACATCAGAGACAATCTACTGGGGGAGAACTCTTGGAAGTCATATATTATCGAAGGAATTATCGGGTGGTTTACTCAAACTCCCGAACAGTATGCAGCGAAGATGGTTCCTTTGATGGTCGCTCCGGAACTGGAAAAACGCAGTGGCACTTTTTACAATAACAAAGCTCAAGGAATCTTGCCCTCGGAAGGTATGACCCCAAACTACGCAGCCAGCTATGTAGAGGCCTCAGAAGAACTGCTCAAGAGTAAAGGTCTGGCGAAGTAATTGGCTTACCCGCGCGCTTCCCGCTATGTCTATTGTTTAGTTTTTAGTTGCTTCTGTATTCAAGTTCGAAGCAAAGATTACAGTGCCACCAGCTGTTCAGCACAACTTACATCATCGAGCGCAGGGGTTGTACTTACGGCGGAATTGCCATCGGTCAAATAGGATCCTGATGACAACCCACAAGATGAAGTCGCACTAGTGACAACTGCGGCTCCTGCAAGCACTCTTACGATCGTCCAGCATCCCACATTAAGCTGATAGGAAACGTTCCGCAGCTTGATCAGTCTACCAAGCAAAATAATAGCGTGGGTCAGGCCTCTATCTGTATGGAGACGAGAAAAAAAATATGATTTCGCCCAGGATCGAACTGGGGACGTTCTGCGTGTTAAGCAGATGCCATAACCGACTAGACCACGAAACCAATATAGAAAATTTTAAGCGTTCGCATCGCATATGTCGTGGAAATACTCTAGATGTAATTCTTTACCCACGCAAAAAATCTATCGCTACGTGATAGACGAAGTATTACGCAGTCTGTTGCCTATATCCCAAAACTGCATAAAGTGGGGGCTCACTCGACTATTCTGAATAGCTAGACAACTGGCAAAACAGAGCCAAGCTTCCACGCTAGATCTCTCTTTTCCCGAGGAATTCAGACAAGCCGTTGAAGCCGTGCAAAGATAATGCCTATTTCTCAAGAAGAAACGAACCGGAAGCCAATTAAAAACAAGAGGCGTCGTTTATCGGATGGAGTCACTTTTCACGAGAGAATATGCGTTCTCACGAGAAAAAAATATCCAATAGAATCATTGAGGGCGTGAAAAGTAAGTCCTTATCACAGGTAGGGTTCGAAGAAGTGTCAGTTATTCCTAAAATCTGCCTTTCAGAACATTACAACGTAACGTTGCAGAATGAATGGAACTGGAGCGAGAAATGCAGTAAGAAGCGGGTGTACATCCACAGTTTCGACATTCAAAGATGTATATATATAAAGCGCCTGTGTTCTTCATTAAAGATCTGGAGAGGTGCGTCTTCTCTTCTTAAATTATTTCTCCACAAGCCCAAGGTTTTCACGTTTCTCAATTAACACATATAATGTCCGCAGCTCCATTCGAACCAGAATTTCAACAGGCTCATGATGAAATTGTCTCTTCCTTGAGAGATTCGACTCTTTTCCAAGTCAAGCCAGAGTATGAGAAGGTGCTGAAGATTGTCGCCGTGCCAGAGAGAATCATTCAGTTCAGAGTCTCCTGGGAGAACGACAAGGGTGAGCAAGAAGTGGCCACCGGTTTCAGAGTGCAGTACAACTCTGCTAAGGGTCCTTACAAAGGTGGCTTGCGTTTCCACCCAACCGTCAACCTATCCATCTTGAAGTTTTTGGGTTTTGAGCAGATCTTCAAGAATGCGTTGACCGGTTTGGACATGGGTGGTGCCAAGGGTGGTCTTTGTGTCGACTTGAAAGGCAGATCCGATAACGAAATCAGGAGAATCTGTTCCTCTTTCATGAGAGAATTGAGCAAACACATTGGTCAAGATACCGATGTGCCAGCAGGTGACATTGGTGTCGGTGGTCGTGAAATCGGTTACCTGTTCGGTGCTTACAGAGCTTACAGAAACTCCTGGGAAGGTGTCTTGACTGGTAAGGGCTTGAACTGGGGTGGTTCTTTGATCAGACCAGAAGCCACTGGTTACGGTGTCATCTACTTCACCCAAGCTATGATTGACTACGCTACAAAAGGAAAGGAATCCTTCGAAGGTAAGCGTGTTGCCATCTCAGGCAGTGGTAATGTTGCTCAATACGCTGCCTTGAAGGTCATCGAGCTCGGCGGTAAGGTTGTCTCTTTGTCTGACTCCAAGGGTTGTATCATCTCCGAGTCCGGTATTACCTCCGAACAAGTCAGCGCTATTGCAGATGCTAAGATCAAATTCAAGAGCCTAGAAGAAATCGTTGGTGAATTCTCTGCTTTCGCTGAGAACAAGGTCCAATATGTGGCTGGTGCTCGTCCATGGACCCACGCTGGTAAGGTTGACATCGCTTTGCCATGTGCCACTCAAAACGAAGTTTCTGGTGACGAAGCCAAGGCACTGGTTGCCGCTGGAGTCAAGTTTGTTGCCGAAGGTTCCAACATGGGTTGTACACCCGAAGCTATCCAGGCTTTCGAAACTGCCCGTTTGACTGCTACCTCCAGCCAGGGTGCTGTTTGGTACGTCGGGGGTAAGGCCAGTAACTTGGGTGGTGTTTTGGTTTCTGGTCTTGAGATGGCACAGAACTCTCAAAGAATGACGTGGACCAGAGAAACTGTTGATCAGGAATTGAAGAGAGGTATGATCAACTGCTTCAACGACTGTATTAATGCTGCTCAAACTTACAGCAACGAAACCAACAAGGAAACTTTGCCATCTTTGGTCAAGGGTGCCAACCTGGCCTCCTTCATAAAGGTTGCTGACGCTATGTTCGACCAAGGTGATGTTTTCTAATGTAGAGCATGCGACAAGAAGCTGTATATATAATCTAAAATTTAAGCATATATTGAATACTATTGAAAGGAAATTACGCACGGTGCATCGGAAAACTAATTTATTGTCGATTTCATTTTGCTCTTTGTCTTGTTTGTCTTGCTGCGGCTTCATTGGCTAGATTTGTAAAGAACCAATGTTAATCAAAACTACCAAATCATAAAATTTAGTAAACAAAGTTAGCAACCAGCGAAATTGATTAATATTCCGGCTGGCTTTGTAGCCAATTACTCGTCGTCGCAAGGAGAACAGGTTATCTTATCACACCGCATGTTGATTAAAAAGGAGGTACCCCTTAATAATTTATAGTCATGGGTAAGGCTATAACGGTGTATATTAATTACCAATATAATGATTCTTAGCCTACACATTGAGACCAAAAACTGCTGAGTATAGGCTGGATTGAGGCAGCATGCGGGCTCTTGCATATTTTAGGAAGGGTGATGTTAGGTTTACTGAGGCCCTGGAAGAGCCCAAGATAGTGGCACCGGATGAATTGATCGTCGACATCGCTTGGTGCGGAATTTGCGGTACAGATTTGCACGAATATCTAGATGATCCTATCTTTTTCCCCAAAGATGGAGAAACTAATCAGATAAGTGGACTAGGTCTTCCACAGGCCCTTGGCCATGAAATTTCCGGCGTCGTAAGCAAAGTAGGCCCCGGTGTTCAAAGCTTGCGGGTCGGAGACCATGTTGTGGTCGAGCCGACGGGAACTTGTAGAGACAGGTATAGATGGTCAACCGCAGCGCATCCTAACAAGGAGATTTGCGCAGCCTGCAAAAAAGGTTTATACAACGTCTGCTCGCACTTGGGTCTTTGCGGGGCTGGTGTTCAAAGCGGTGGCTGCGCTGAAAGAATGGTAATTAACGAGTCTCATTGCTTTAAAATTCCCGATGACTTTCCATTGGATGTTGCCGCTTTGATACAACCCATAGCTGTCTGCTGGCACGCCCTGAAGGTCTGTGATTTTAAGAGAGGATCTTCGGTGTTAATTATTGGCGGGGGACCAATTGGCCTGGGTACAATTCTGGCTTTGAACGGTTTTGGTTGCACCGAAATTGTCGTTTCTGAACCTGCCCTGATCAGAAGAGAATTGGCTGAAAAAATGGGCGCCATTACGTACGATCCCTCGCTCAGACCTCACGACGAATCGATTGAATACCTGCGCTCCATTGCTCCTGGAGGTGACGGTTTTGACTACACTTTCGACTGTTCTGGTTTGCCAGTCACTCTGAAGGCGGCAATCCGCTGCCTCACCTACAGGGGCACAGCTGTGAACGTTGCCATGTGGGGAGACCACCCCGTGAGCTTCTTGCCGATGGATGTTACTAAGCAAGAGAAGAGGTACATGGGATCCATGTGCTACACAGCGGACGATTTTTTGGAAGTAATCGACGCCTTCGCGGAAAAGAAGATAGACGCAGAAAAGGCAAGCCATATGATAACAGATAAAATCCCACTGGAGATTGGTGTCGAAAAGGGTATCAAAAAATTGATCACTCACAAGGATCAAACCATAAAAGTTCTTATGACCCCTAACAACAGCGGCGAATTGTGCTAGTAGAACTGTAATTTTAGTCGTATCAGTATAATATTATAATTTTTTTTTAAGTAAACACGGACAACCAATGCCAATATGCATGGAAGTGGGCTTTCCTATCCGCATTGGAGACGGCAAGGCGTATCCGCCAAAAGCCATCTGCGTGGGTTGTTCGCCCGATTGCGAGCGATAGTTAAACCCCGTTTAAACGCTACCTGTAATTGGGGGAAAATCGACGAAGTAAAGCCTGGGACCCTAGCTAGGTTCACGTTCAATCTCGGAATTTCTTCATCTCGTTCCCTAGATCTGCTGCGAATCGCGCGATATTTAAGACCCTTGTGTGTTCGCTAGAGATCACTCAAGTTCTTAACCTTAAATCGTAATCTTAAATACTTTGTAGTTAATACTAGCAATAAAGATGAGAGCTCTGGCTTATTTCAAGAAAGGCGACATCCATTTCGCGGATGACCTGCCGGAACCAACCATTGAAAACGATGAGGAAGTTCTGATCGATGTATCATGGTGTGGGATATGTGGTACGGATTTGCATGAGTATTTGGACGGGCCGATCTTCATGCCCAGGGATGGCGGTGAGCATCCTTTGTCGGGCAAGAGACTGCCTCAGCCAATGGGGCACGAGATGTCTGGTATTGTGTCCAAGATCGGCTCGAAGGTGACCAAGGTGAAAGCCGGCGACCATGTGGTGGTGGAGGCGGGCTGCAGCTGTCTGGACATCAAGCGTTGGGAAAACTCTTCGCTGAAGACGAACGCAGCTTGTTCGGCGTGCGCTAAGGGTATGGTCAATTGTTGTGCTCACGCTGGTTTCACTGGGCTTGGTGTTACCGGTGGTGGCTTTGCAGAGAGAGTCACCGTTTCGCAGGACCATTGTGTTGTCATTCCTAAAGAACTTCCACTCGACGTTGCTGCGTTGGTCGAGCCTCTGTCTGTCACTTGGCATGCGGCCAAGATAGCCGGGTTCCAAAAAGGCCAGACGGCATGTGTCATGGGAGCAGGCCCTATCGGGCTTGCTGCTGTCCTGGTGCTCAAAGGATTTGGCGCAAGCAAAATTGTCGTCTCTGAGCTTGCTTCCATCAGAAGAGATCTTGCGTCATCTCTCGGAGTCGAAGTCTTCAACCCTGCTGAGCACGCAGACGCCATCGAAGAACTGCGCAAGATCCCCGTGGGACAGGACGGATTTGATGCGGCCTTCGATTGCTCTGGTGTCAAAGCCACTTTCGACACAGCTTTGCACGTTACAACCTTTAGAGGTGTTTCAGTGAATGTCGCCATCTGGGGGAACAAACCTATCGACTACCATCCAATGGACGTCACACTCAAAGAGAAGAGGTTAACCGGCTCCATCGGTTACACCGTTGAGGATTTCAGGGAAGTCGTCGAAGCTATTCATTCCGGTCGAATCCCTTTGCAAGATTGCAGACAACTCATCACAGGAAAACAGAAGTTAGAGGACGGTTGGGAGAAAGGATTCCTGGAACTAATGAACCACAAGGAAACCAACGTCAAGATACTTTTGACCCCAAACAACCACAACGAATTGAACGCTTGAGTATATAGCTTCTTTATATTGTAGTAAATAGTGAGCTGAAATTTTTCATCGATTCAAAGCGATGAGCTCAACATACTTCAAGTCATTGAGCTTGATCAGCATCGCATTCAGAGATCCAGTGCCGAGTGTCGAGACCCATGGCTAAGAAGGTATCCAGACACTCCAGGGCCGCTAGACGTGCTGTTGACGAAGAGCCGGAGCCGAAAGCGTTATCGCAACTGCCCAGAGCAGAGAAGACAGATCTGACGAACATACTTACCAGAACGGCAGCAAAGAATGAAGCACTTTTGGAAGCCAAGTTGCGGAATAAGAATAAGAACAAGGTTAGCAAAAAGCATATAAAGGAGAAATTGAGTGCAAGCGTGGTAGGTGCTGACAAGGAAAGGTTTGAACGTGCTCTTAACGTTGCAAACAGGCTGGATGGCAAGATAGCGAGGTCGGTATCCCGTGCCAAATATGTACAGAACGCTAGGAAAGCTGGTTGGGACAGTACAAACGAGCAAATTAGAAGAGAAAGAACTACAACGACTAATCAAGCAGGAATAGCGGACAAAGAGCATGAAGCAGCGTCCGAAGACGCCACGGAAAATGACGACCCCAATGAAGTTACGGAGGGCGATTCTGACAAGATTTCTGACACCAACAGCTCGCCCAAGAATCTGTTTAGCGTTTTGACTGACGACGTCGAAGTGTAGGGGGGAAGTAATAGTAATGGTTTTTATCTATGCATTGTAGTATAGTTGGTTTTAATCATGGGCGAACTTGCATCGATCGCGCAAGGATCTGCTTCTTGATCCGACTATCGCTCAAGAGTTATACTTGAAGCGCTTCGACGATCAATTAGCCAATGTGCTTGAAAATACACCCAAACTTGTAGTTTCAAGCGGGATCTTGCTCGCAATTGCACTTGCCTTTGAACAAGGGAGTGACAGCCTTGAAGTGCGAACCTACAACTTTACGTTGGGGAACGTCAACCTCTCGGTAGACTCATATTGGGAAGACTTCCAGGACTACACTGGCAAGGATTGTTTAGGAAAAAGATGGCTGTCATTTCAATTCAAGGTCATGGATCGGACGACTTCTGAGTTCAGCAAGCAATATCTCGGTGAATGGACATTGAGGAGCCTCATGTACTGAAAGCCCTCAAAGGTGACCAAGGCTTGGTTCTGAAAAATCGAATGTTGCCGCAATGATTGGCAGCAAAATTACCCACGCCAGTTCAACTCGAAGCTGACGACGACCTGGTTGTGCAATATGAAGTTCAATTGCAAACTGATTTGAAATGCGGAGGTGGTTCCTAAAGCTACTGCCATCGGCCACAGATCTCACTAAAAACAATGGTAATTCCCCAGTCCTAGAACTGCTATTCGGTCCAGACATGTGCCCTCCATATACCGATGAAATACGTTTGGGTATCAAAGAAGACGAACCCCAGAACGATGAAGCCAGAATTGAAGCTTCTAAAACAGGCACCATTATCGCAATTGAATGACGTTTCGGTGGCTCATCTGTATACATTTTGGCTGAAGGGCGCCAGAAAGGAGTTTGAAATAAGAGTCGATGGCTCCGTGGTCAAGGCCGCAAATTTTCTGGAAGAAGGTACATTCAATCCAGGGTCTAATCCTCCGAGACACATTCCTATCCTTGTGCGGTTAAGCCGCTCCATTGGGATGATCGTCAATATATACCGGATTCCCAGGCTGTGAAGCCCGAAGACTAGGATGAATCAGAACCTCCGCAGATTCCAGACGAGAACGACGTAAAACCTGATGATTGGGATGAATCATTGCCCTCGTTGATTCCCAACAGTAGCCAGCAAAGGCCCCAATGGTGGGTTGACGATAAATTCGGCATTTGGATTGCGCCAATGATTGGTAACCCAGAATGCAAGAAGATTTCTGGTTGTGGCCAGTGGATACCTCGATTGCTTCGAAATCCTAAATACAAAGCGCCCTGGGAACCACCGATGATCCCAAACCCTGGTTACCAGGGAAATTGGGGGCCTCACTCAATCGAAAATCCTGACTACTATGAAGATTCGGTACCTGCCAAGTGAGAGAATCCAATAGGGGCAATTGTGTTTGAGTTTTGGAGTGGAAGTTCCGATCTCATACTTGACAATATCTATGTCGGTAATCACATAGAAGAAGCCGAAAAGTTGCTACTCTCCTTCCCAAGAAGAAGTTTCAGGATGCACAGCTGCACTCAAAACTTCTCAACGGTGCTAGATTGCCTAGGGCGCCACCTTCAGATAGCATTGAAACGCCGAACTTTTATGATACAGCCATTGGCTTTGCAAGTGAATTTTTTTCTAAATTTAGTGAGCAAACTGGCGTTGCTCCCTCAGCTTTAGTTATTCACTGCCATAATTCTTTTAGCAGGCTTTATCAGCTTAAGGAAGTTCCGCTAATGATTACTGACAGCTATGACGCCTCTGTACAATAAATGAGATCTACGATTTTTATAGCGGAGAATTAGGTTGCATTTCCAATTTTAACTGATTAAGTTAAAAGTGTTTCAGTTATTTAAACCCCCTGGGTGTACAGAATATTTAAAACTTCATGAAAGTGCTCAGACAGAAGCGCTAAACCAACTTGGCGCGGACAGCCTTGACTTGAGTGTAATTCTCCAAAGTCTCAGCACCCATTTCACGGCCAAGTCCGGAAGCGTTGAAGCCACCGAATGGAACACTGTGGTGGAAATCGTTATAAGTGTTGATCCAGACGGTACCAGCCTTTAGTCTGTCAGCCACTTTAATTGCTGTGTTGATATTCACCGTGTGAATACCAGCAGCCAATCCGTATTCAGAATCGTTAGCCATTTCGACAACTTCGTCCAAGTTCTTGAACTTGGTGACAGTGACAACAGGGCCGAAAATTTCCTCCTTCACAATTCTCATCTGTTCATTAACGTCACCGAACACAGTTGGTCTAACGAAATAACCCTTGTCGCCCAATCTCTCACCACCTGTAATCAAAGTGGCACCTTCCTTCTTACCAATCTCCACGTAACTCAAAATCTTAGACAACTGATTCTGCGAAGTTTGAGCACCTTGGAAGGTGTTTTCATCAAATGGATCACCCACCTTAACTGCTTCGGAAGCAATTTTCAATTGGTTAATAACTTCGTCATAAATAGATTCTTCCACGTAGACTCTTGAGCCAGCGCAGCAGACTTCACCAGAATTGTAGTAGATACCCAAGATAATGTTGTCGACGGCCTGCTTAATGTTAGCATCTGCGAAGACAATGTTAGGCGATTTACCACCCAACTCAAGAGTTGCCTTCTTCAAAGATGCTGCAGCAGTTTGATAGATATGCTTACCGGTCGCAGTCGAACCAGTGAACGCAATCTTCTTAACCTTTGGATGGTTGCTGATAGCTTCACCGACAATCTTACCAAAACCGGAGACAATGTTGACGACACCTGGAGGAATGCCAGCCTGTGGGATGTACTTGGAAACATATAGGGCAGATAGTGGAGTCGACTCGGCAGTCTTTAAAACAACAGTGTTACCAGTAACCAAAGCAGGGGCAATTTTCCAAGCCCACATCAACAAGGGGAAGTTCCATGGAATGATCTGTCCGCACACACCCAAAGGTTCCCTTCTGGTGTATGAAAAGTGGGAGCTACCGGTGTCGATGAGTCTACCATCGATCTTGTCAGCATATCCAGCAGCAGACTTCAAGTAGTTGATCACAAGATCCACATCGCCCCTGGCAGACGAAATAGCCTTACCGTTATCCAAGGTCTCGATGGAAGCAATCACATCCTTGTCCTGCTCGATAAACTCAGCTAGTTTGTAAAGAGCATTGCCTCTGGCCAATGGATCAACAGTCGACCACGAACCATTGTTGAAGGCCACATCAGCTGCCTTGACCGCATCCTCCACGTCATCCTCTCTACCTTCGTACACGTGACAGATCTCCTCCTCGGTCGATGGGTTGATCACTTCGAACGTCTTCTTCTGCTTCGAAGGAACAAACTTATTGTTGATGAACAAACCGGTTGGTTGCTCGTACTCCAACCCGTTGGGCAGCTTAATGGGAACTGTCAAGGGCAAGTGTGAAAAATATCTAAGTTGGATCCTCCCGATGTGAGAGCTGGAGTTTCTAGCAAGCACAGCTGATCTTGCAAACATCTTAATGTAGTCGTGGTCTGTCTTGTTGGCGATTGCTGGAAAACCGACACCTGCAATAGAAGTAAATTTGGTCCAATCTCTGATTTATATAACAATAGCTCCAGCAAATTTGTTTATCTTCTATGCCTATATTGATACCACGACATGTCCAACCAATATCCGCCTAACACGTAGCTGACAAATTCAAAAAGACCTTTGTCGTCCTGTGGGTGTCCAATGACCTGCCGGTAAACCGCTCTGCGGTCGCCCCTTAACGGTTTCCGTCGTCCGTCCCTGGAGGTAGCATTTTAGCCGCCAAATGAGGCTGCTAACGAGGGGTCGGGGAAGCTGAACAAAGAGGGGCGAAAGGTTTCGTTTCTTTTTCTCGCGCCGCAGACCGCCGCCGCGAGCGGAGGGACATCTCCGGTATTCCATTAGTTTCCGCAGATTTTCGGATGTACCCCGCTTCTTTTTGTGGCCGTTGGATGTCCAATTACCCAACTTTTAGGAAGCGATGACGTGGGTCATCCAGCGGTCGGCCATTCCATGAGCGGGGCCAAGAGAAACAGCGGGCCAGCGGACAGTGGCGGCTATGCTATAGCTCAAAACTCGTGAGCCTGGGGCAAACCATCCCGATAACTTTCGTTAGGTCACGTTTGTCCTTTTCTGAACTTGAAAGCGGGTTATCTTTGATGCTTAACTTCACTAGACATGAGGTCGGTAGCGCTCGGACTAATTTGTAGCAGCTGTTCAGCTGATTCCTGGACAAATCCAGTTCCTGCAAACTCGGCAGTTGGTATGCCAGGGTATGCGGAATTTCTCTTAGATCTTGTAGTGATTTTAACGATAGTTTCCGTAAAGAGCTCGGGAAGATCGACCAGCTGGGAAGTGCTTCTACCTTACCACCTTGAATTGACAATTCTTCAAGGGTTCTGGGCATTGATCGTATTCTGCAGAATCGGCTGAAGGAATCGGTCCTCAGGATACGAAGTCTACGGTAGGGTATCTCATCTCTGAAGGTTGTGGACGCAATGAGCGTTCCTAATCGGGTCAGTGCATTTTGAGTGTTTGTTATGCTTAATGTCCTTAAATTGCTCCGCACTGTGGTTTCTATGGCACCGGCTGTTTCAATAAGCTCCTTAATCGGATTACCGTCGATCTTGAGTACCCTTAGGCTTTTCAGACAGCGGACATTTCTGAGCCGCGTTATTTTATTGTTGCTGAGGTTAAGTTCCTCAAGGGATAACCAGCCACGTTCGCCTTCGTCGTGACGGTCATGTCTGACCAATTGAGCGAAATCTATTGCGCCGCTGATATCGTTGTTCGATAAGTCCAGCTTTATTATCCTAGAGGGACCTAGCCCTCCGCTTAATGACCGTATCTTGTTGTGTGAAAGATTCACGTGTCGCAGATGAATCGAGGACGATAATATGTTGACATTGTGGCCTATGGAATTATGAGAGAGATCAATGGTTTCCAAGTGTGGCAGGGTATCTAAGCTAAGGTACGCTGATGAAATGCGATTGTTTCGGCACGACAGCCGTAGAACACCGGTGGGAACTCCAAGCAGCCCTCGCAGATCATTATCGCTCAGATCGCAATCAGTTAGATGTGGCAGTATTTCGTTCAGCCCGATCACCTGACTCAATTGTTTGTCCTGCAAATCAATTCTTCTAACTCGAGACCAACTAATCTTGTGTGCTGGCAAAATGTCCGTTATAATGGATATCAGCTCGCGCTTGCTTTGCTGGAAAGAAGTCTCCACCTGCGAGACGGTAGTTACATTGGCAATCATGTTTTGGGTCGCGTTATTCCCAGATGACTTTTTGTCGTTCTTCATTGCATTTGCTTGAAGCAGATATTCTGGGCTTATCTGCGGAAGGTCTAGCGGTGTATCATCCTCTATCTCATATCTTTCTTCAACGGTATCAGTATTTTCAGGCAGTGAGGGTCTAGCTTCCTTCTTGCTCCTGCCAAATTTCATCATCGCAGAAGCGGCGATGATCCCCTCAATTCCATGCTGGTCCTTGGAAATGTTCGACATAGTAGAGTCCGCGTTATCGATCGTCCGGCTGCTGGATATATCTTGATTTTTAGCTGGTGGCTTGTACCATACGCCATTAACATTATCAAACACCAAGCCCATCTCTTCGGGCGTGATAAGTTTTATGCCCGCCGGCTTTTCTGGGTAGGGCTCGAAGTTTGGAGATAGCGACGACGGAGTTTCACCAAGATACGATGAAGTTCCATCAGATTCATACCTATTCCTGCTGCCGGCTAGTGGTTCGTCCCTTCCTTGCTGGAAATCGTAATTAGATTTCTGAGTTTTCAAAATATTGTCAAAAACGCCACGAGCTTCTAGTGCCGGATCAACATCGTCAAGATCGGTGGCGCCTTTTTCTTCTTCGTCCTCCTGCTCGCCAACATCTTGCGATAAACTTTCTGTATTTGTCAACTGCTGCCGCTTCATCTGGTGATCATGTCTCTTGAAGGTGTTTGTCGGTATCCCCGAGATGTCATTCAGAGAAGCTGTCAAAATCAGTTCTGACTCTGGATCTCTCGACAGCTCCTGCTTGGAATTTTTCTGCGGCAAGCTGAAGTTCAAATACTGCTTGAATTGCGGTAGTTCATTGTCCTTCTTTACCGGTGACTTCGATCTCTGTTGCACTGTGCCATAGTTCATAGACCAATCGCCCAGCCGCTTGATGTAGCTCTTCGATTCAGACTCACCCACGTAAGACACAAATTTCGAATCGGCAAACTCATTGTTGGGCAAGTACTGCTTCATGACATTTCGACCGATCATATCAGGCGCGGCTGCGTCGGTCGATGCGGGCTTTCGACCCGACCGAGGACTGCTTATATGAAAGCTTTGCAAGTCCGCCGCCAGATCCTTTGAAGGAGACTCTTCCATGGCAAACCCAGATACACTAAAAGGCTACAAACTCAACCAGAGTGATGAGCTCGTACCTCCTTCTTGCATCATTATTGATGATTCTTTGTGAAATTTCATTAAAGGTAAACAAACAAAATCGAGAAGTGTTACCCGCTTTTAGTTCACAGAGTTTTCGTGAGAAATTCGTGTTTGTTTTCATATCTCAGCTTGAAACTGGTCGCGATTGCAAGGCATTTATCAGTAATAAGATCGAAACAAGTTTAGCATTCGTTTTGTTGTCCCCAGCTTCCGGTATCTCGGGTGCTTGAATTTCTGTCGTGAGTCATTTGTATTCCCTCTCGGTGGCGAGTGCAAAATAGCTATGGCACCTTCACCACCACCCCAACCACAATCGCAGGGGATGTCCGTTGAAGAAGGATTGACCGCTGGCATGGCGGGTTCGTCAGCTGCTTTTGAACCGGAATCAGATTCGAATTTTTTCAGAGTCATAACGGAAAACTTGAAGTATGCTTTCCACAGTCCACTACCTAACACGCAATTTCCCACTCCATACTCATCGAATCAGGTACAGATGTCCCAAGGCGCAAACCAAGGCCTGCAACAAGGTGGAAGCGACAACTCCTCGTCATTGATGGAGAACAGCATGTTGCCTGGACTATCTGGAGCAGCTAATGCTGCCCCTGGCGAGGCTCTAAATGATTTTAACATGCAGCCTTCGTCTGTGCTGCAATGTGGGAGTGCGTTTCCCAACGAGTTCTTACTAGCCTCGCCAGAGCAGTTCAAGGAGTTTTTGTTCGAATCGCCCGCAGGGTTTAGTATCCTTCATAAAACACCTGCAAGGACACCTCTACGGTTTGTGAGTGGTTCTCTGAAGGACGACGCTAATAGTGGCAACTTATTTGGCAACCCTATGATTAGTTCATCTCACGGAAAGGATGCTAATATCAATAAGTTCACACAAACGCCACTAAGGAGTATCGATCTAAACCTCATGTTTAACTCTAATCATATGGCCGCCGCCTCTTCTTCGCCTTCCAAGCGAGTGGCTCTCTCGCTGACACCGTACGGGAGAAAAGTCCTTCATGAGATCGGTACACCTTATGCAAAGACTCTGGTCTCCTCTAACAGTGCGTTAGCAGATTTTCAAAAGGCACGGAAAGATGTAACTAGACTACACAGTTCGCCTCCAACCGCGAAGAAGATGACCAAGACGCCACCATCCAAGCCGAGGAAGAAAACGGTCGTTGAATCATTAAGTGGCAAGGCAGGAAGTCAACAGACTTTGTCCAAAGAAAGTTTGAATACCTGCGAGGGCGTTCAGGAGGCTGATGAGGATTGCTATGGATCGTCACCAACAACCATTCAACTCAACTCGTCAATTACAAAATCAAGCGGGAGACTATCGGCGCAGAGGATACGTGTCATGACTAGACAAATATCAGAATCCAATGTGGACGATCGACTGTTCAAAGAGGACGTGGAAGGGCTTCAGCTGTCCCCGACGCCTAAATGCAACGCATTGTCGTCAATAGAGACGCTCAAGATACCAGAGCTTCCCAAAATGGGATCTTTCAAAAGTGAGACGCCGCCAGTCCCTACCAAGACGGCAACCTCGAAAAACGCAGCCTCTTCATCATCATCGCTACAGTCCAAGGCCGGTAGAGTGAAAAAAACGACAAAGAAACAACCGAAGTTCCAAATAATCGTCGCTAACGCCCAAAAATTCAGCGTACCGACAAGCCAAAAGAGCTCTAAGAAAATAGCAAGCCTCAAACGATCTCGATCGATGCTTGCCGAACCAACAGCATGGACGCCGAATGAAAGAAAAAACAAGAACACCAACAGCACTAACGACAACAACAATAATAACAATGGCACTTCGGGCGTGAATAGAGATTCCACCAATAAAAAAAGGTCAAAATCATTTACGGGCAACGGACAACTCTATGGGTTTCAATGATACATTATGGGATACGGAGGACCTCTTGACTATCACTCTTGGCTCTATATATCGTATAGTCTTATGGAAATACATCTGGGTCATGTGATCGTTGGCACCTTCACTTTCAACGCCGCGCTGCAGATCGTCACATAAGTTCGCGATCGTTGATGAAGAGGTGGAAGGGGTGATTAACGACTGGATATCCTCTTTGGAGCCATACAACGCCAGGACTGTATATCAGCTATTTTAGATAGCAGAAAGCGGGCCGTAAGCTTTATCAACCGTTATTGTGGTCGATGGACATTCTACATTTTCCTCAGAAGCCTCGGCGGAATCTAGATGAAGAGATTGAGAAATCTCATGAGTGGCCTGAAAAGTACCATGAAGATAAATCCCAAATGTATGAGAGACTAGGAAGCCGTTCAGAAGCAACCGATTTCTCGCCACTGAAATATGCGACAAACTATGTCTCTGTAATATCATCTCCGATAGGCAAACATATGAAGGCGAAGATTCGATCTAACAACGAGGACTGGTTGAAAAAGTACTATATGTCTAAGAAGCTTACCAGTCATGCCACCTTGAGGCAGGGGAGCGTAACGAGTTCTTCAGATCTCTCTGCCACACACAGCGATCGCTCGAAATCGAACACTTTGCTAGACAAGTTCCTCGATTGTATCCAGGATTTACCAGACCCTGTTGACGAACAACTACCCAGTTATGTTTTGGATGAGGACTTCAGCGAAGAGGAGAACGATAAAAGGGCAATAAGAGAATCTTTGTCAACTAGCTCATATTTTGATCATTATGGAAAACTTCGTACAGTCGATCTCAAGAACCGAGATATCCTGAAACGACATACTTTGTGGATGCCTATAATGAAGGCGGAATTCAGGAAACTGGTTACTAACATCAAGGATCCGACAAAAGTTATAACTGACGATAAAATCTGTCCGCTTTTCATCGAAGGTACTAACTATATCCTAAGGGAATACGATGCCTACGGAGGATCCACCATGATATCTTCCGTGTTTTCTGAGCATAAGCTGCCGGCGTTTTGTTATCACTGTGCTGTAGAAGTCAATGATCAGGTGTACATCCTTGGTGGACTAGTGGCGTGCCACAAATATGATGATGAAGGACCCAATTTAAAGGACTTTGTGGTTGATGGAGTCGAAAATCTACCGCCACCTTTGTTGCCAAAGATTATAAATAATCCATCTATGATTAATAACGCGCGCTTATACGTACTGTCGCTTACCTCCTCACACGTATCGAGGCCTGAGGTTTCAGGAAGTGTGCCCCCTCCTTTGTTGTGCCTGAGAGGTTCAAAGCTAACAGAAAGACACATTTTCTTTTATGGGGGACTGGAGATTAAAACAGAATGTGCATGCGACGAAAAAGGTATCTATCACTTGAGGAAACGCGCATTTGTCAACAATACTGGCTACATCCTTGATACAATGACTTTCAAATTTTCCAAAATTGAATTAATGGCACAGCCTTACAAATTTGTATCTTTCCCAACACTTTCAGCAAGGTTTGGACACATGCAAATGTCGATAGCGCCTAACCATTTGCCTTGTAATCATGAAAAGGGAAATGAATATCATGACTCCGCATGCATTGGTATGCCATCTGAAGAGGGTACATCCTCTTGGAATCCGTCTGCTGTCTCGCTTTCCTCATTATCAAGAAGTTGCATTGCCAACCACGGATCGGGCGTCTACACAATACTTATTTTTGGCGGTTATAGGCAAACAGGTGACGATAATTACGAAGCAATGAATGATTTTTGGAGGATTGAGGTACCAGTTATCGTCCGCGGCAAACGTGGATACTGTAAGTTCGGAGATAGCGCCAGTGCAACTATAATTTCACGAACCAATGGGACTGATCTTTGGCCTAGCCGTAGGGCTTTCTTCGGTTACAGTCTTGCTGAAACAACTGTATTGGGTAAATCTACCCTACATGATGGTCTTCTAGGTCAATTGGCAAAGAATTTTTGCATTGAATCACCGACAGAAAAGCATAAGACCAAACCAATTTTTCCTAACATCCCGCATGCCAGGAAGGAGACCTCTCATTCGAGACACCATGCTACTGGCAAGGAAATGAGATCAGACAGTAATTCTTCGCTTAGGCAGAGGATGGGATCACCAGTGCACTCCTATGGTTCATTGCAAGGAAGAAAACAGACCTCTGAGGGAGGCGTTGTTGTCATACATGGCGGTTCAGATAATACCAAAGTCTTTGGCGACATGTGGTGGTTTGATCTAGAGTCAGAAACGTGGTCGTCGATCACCACGTATGGTAGGGACGAAGTTGAAGGCTTGGTGCCTATAGAGATTTGCCTTGTTGGACAGTCGATGGTCACCGTTGGTCCAATAAGCGTGAGTCTTGGTGGTTTCACACAAGAAGAAGTCGATCAGTTGTTCCTGAACAAGAGTATTCCTGATACTGCCGATACAAGCCGCAAGATTGGGACAGATATATTGAACATATTCGACCTTAAAACCCAATGCTTGCAGGGACACACTGTGACCATGGAAGGTGAGGGGGAAGACCGCCATCCGGTTCTGGCTGATGAGAATGGCGACCAGACAAACGCTGTGACATCCTTCGGATGCCAGGTTTTACATACCAATGGAACGATTGCTCTTGTTGGTGGGCTCATCTCTCCAAGGTCAAAAGTGAATGACTGCTACTTGAGAGGATCGGTTTTACAATGCGTGTTGCCATCAATAAGCCTGGCTAGCTAACCGGCTTACATACGGCGAACTGCATGGTTTCACTCAGCCAGTCGTTCTGACGTCAAAGCCCAATTAAGCTTTTCTTGAGAACTGACAACACACACGCATGAAAAATTTTTACACGACGCGCCTAGCAATAAGAACCCGAAAAAAAAATTGAAACCATAGTGATAACCTCAACAAACATGTTGGACCGTGGCAAACAGAACATCAAGACGTTTTTAAGCTATCAGTTTCAACTATCCACCATTCCAGACCTCTTCGAATTGTTATTATTTAGCTCTCATTGCTGCACGAGTGGTTTTAGCACATAAACAGAAATAGCAAGCCTCTGGCACCCATTCCTTCTGAGAAAATTTTCCTTTGAAAGCTTATTGTGAAGAAACTTTAAAAATGCTTAGTCCCGAACGTCGTCCTTCCATGGCGGAGCGTAGACCGGTTTTAAGCAATTCATCTTCCATAGTGGTACCACATTTAGCAGGTATCGAAGATCCGTTGCCTGACAGCACTCCCGACAAAGTTGACGTTTTGATAGTGGGCACTGGGATGGTTGAGAGTGTCCTCGCAGCTGCTTTGTCCTGGCAAGGCTCGAAAGTGTTGCACATCGATAAGAACGATCACTATGGAGACAGTTCGGCTACGATGACTGTAGACCAAATAAAAAGGTGGGTAAACCAAGTCAATGAAGGTGAATACCCCAAATGCTATTCTAACGCCAAGCTGTACGTTTCAACGAGCATCGAAAATGGGAGAGGAAGGTTTGCTTCAAGGGATTTTGGTCTCGACCTTGCGCCAAAGATTCTCTTCGCTAAATCCGATCTGTTATCTGTCCTAGTCAATTCGAGAGTTCATCAATATCTGGAATTCCAATCACTATCGAGCTTCCACACGTACGAGAACGATTCTTTTGAAAAGCTCACAAACACGAAGCAGGAAATTTTTACCGACCAAAATTTACCTTTAATGACCAAACGAAACCTAATGAAATTTATTAAATTTGTCCTAAACTGGGAAGAGCAACCTGAGATTTGGGAGCCCTACTCTAACAGACCTATTGGTGACATGCTTGTGGAGAAGTTTAAACTTGACAAACCGCAAGTTTTTGAGCTGATGTTTTCTATCGGATTGTGCTACAATATGCATACCAAAACCCCGGAAGTGCTGCAAAGGATACGTCGCTATCTGAGCAGTTTTGATGTTTATGGACCTTTTTCGGTTCTTTACTCAAAATACGGTGGCCCTGGTGAACTGTCGCAAGGATTCTGTAGATCTGCTGCTGTCGGTGGTGCCATGTACAAGCTCAATGAATCTCTGGCTTCATATGATCCAAGCAGTAAGATTGCCTATTTCAACGATGGCTCTAAAGTTTCCGTTACCGAAAAGGTGGTCATCTCGCCAACGCAGGCTCCCAAATACAATCAAAACGCCCCTGAACAGAAGTATGAAATTCATAGATTGACTTGTATCGTCGAAAAATCATGCGAGGAGTGGTTTACCGAAGGAGAATCAGCAGCCGTTGTTGTATTTCCTCCAGGGTCGCTAAAGTCGGGGAACCAAGAAGTTGTTCAATCGTTCATTCTGGGCTCCGGTAGTGAGACGTGTCCAAAGGGGACTAGTATATGGTATCTCTCTACAACACAGCAGGGTCCACGTGCTGAAATGGATTTAGACGCCGCACTGGAGGCAATGGAAGCTAGTATCGTCAGAGAATCCTCATCAGACTTGGAAAATGACGAATCCATCCTACGATTTGGCCCTAATGGCGAACCCGTGATCAATTCTGTGCGACTGGGTCAATCCTTCAAGGAGTATGTTCCAAGAGAAAAGATACAGTTTTTGCTCAAGCTATACCACATTCAGTACACTTCCACCCCGCCTTTTGCTGTGGTCGATCCCAGTCTGTTTGATATAAATCGCGAAGACTCGGAAAGACTGATTCCAGGCGCCAGTGACAATGGCGTCCTTTACACAGCCATGCCATCTGCGGAGATCTCGTACGACGAAGTCGTTACGGCTGCCAAGGTTCTGTACGAGAAGATTGTTGGCAGTGATGACGACTTCTTCGATCTTGATTTTGAGGATGGCGATGATGCTGCCATCAGCAAGACCGACTTTGAGAACGCCATTGAAGATGATGAAGACGACGAAGATGCCGAGATGAGCGTGGGTGTGGGAAGAAGTGGTACAGCAGAGTGTATTGGGGAGATGGAAATATGACGAGATGTTAGGTATGATGGGCAACCTGAATAATGCAAAGCCAATTTAGCTCCTCGTTTAACTTCGCTTTAAAGCGGCAAAGACCGGTTTCTTTGCACCGAGAGAACCAGCACAAAGCAAGCGCACTTTACTATGCACGTATCTAAAGTAGCCATATGTAGTTCTTATTTGATATTCTCTAACAAATCAATTCCTCAGGAGGAAAGGTTAATGCACTACAGATATCCCTCTTTCTTAACCACACTATTTATTGAATCTTATTTCAAGACGCTATAGACTTTGAAGAGTGCTGTTAATAAATTCTAAGACTGCTCACACCCGTGCACCCTCAAAGACCCGTACACCAAGGAAAGAGTTTTGTTTCGGCGAGAGTGCGCGTCACAGACCTTCGGATACTAACCAAGCAACAATAGTGAAATTTGGAAAATGAAGTCGAGATGGTTAATTGCATGGCAGCGGAGATTACTGTTAACACTGAAGGTTGGCTTATCTGAGTACGGAGCAGTAATTATTTCTAGCTGTCGAAGAAGTCCCACTAGCCATATCAAGAGAAATGTCTGACGTTGAAGAAGTTGTTGAAGTCCAAGAAGAAGTTGTTGAGCAAACCGCTGAAGTCACCATCGAGGATGCTTTGAAGGTTGTCTTGAGAACCGCCTTGGTTCACGATGGTTTGGCTAGAGGTTTGAGAGAGTCTGCTAAGGCTTTGACTAAGGGTCAAGCTCAGTTGGTCGTCTTGGTCAGCTCTGTTACCGAAGACAACATCATCAAGTTAGTCGAAGGTTTGGCTAACGATCCAGAAAACAAGGTCCCATTGATCAAGGTTGCTGATGCTAAGCAATTGGGTGAATGGGCCGGTTTGGGTAAGGTTGACCGCGATGGAAACGTCAGAAAGGTCGTCGGTGCCTCCGTCGTCGTCGTCACCAACTGGGGTGCTGAGACCGACGAGCGTGCCATGATCTTGGAACACTTCTCTCAACAATAAGCAAATTTCACAAGCTTTTGATTCGTACTATACATAGTTGAGTAATTAGAAATTTGCAATTTGTTAATTCAAAAGAATAGCGGTAAGTCATTTTTGAAGGGCGAGGCCCGACGTCCATTCTGGAGGTCAATCTCTTCACGGTGAAATGTTGGGATATTCCCCCTGCTATTGCTGCCAGCGCCTATGCCACTTGAAGCGGCTTTCTCTCGTTCGCCGCTATCCATCAGTATCTCTATATTCCTTTTAGCGCTATCGTCAAATTGCTCTCTTTCGATGAGGCACACTTCGACTACAATCCCGGGGTAATCTCTCGGTAGCTGCATTTGTCTTGGTCCATCAAGACTTCTGGCTCGATTTATCGTAGGCCTCGTCTCGGAAACAAGAACATCATCTGTTTGACTAAGAATGTTGACGCTTAGTAGTCCGTGAGCATCCATTTTGAACAACACTTTACTGGCTATGCGAATACTCATTCGCATTTTGTCAAACAGATTGAAATCAAAGCTGGCAATTACCAGTCTACCATGTATCACCGTTTCATAGTCTGTGTCGTAGATCTCCAGTTTCTCAAGGATTGATCTACTGTTTGGCAGTCGTATTTTGGAAAGACCAAGTTGTGAATCTGATATAAGCGCGAAGACATGATCACCATTATCATTCGTCTTTGCAAACAAATAGCATTCTTTACAGCCGGTCTCCTTAAGTTCATTCATTGCTGCATAAAGCACGTCGCCCTTGATTATGCATTCAAAAATGACTTGATCTCTATCGATCTCTAGTCCCCCGTTGGTGCTGCCCTGTACGAGGTACGTTGAGTATTCAACACGTTCTGAAACTGTAGAGTCTTCGAATATGAGCACAAATGGTGATCCGTAGCCATCGTATGACATAGTGCACTCTACAACGTCATCGATATTTCTGTTAGCCACATTGAAGCTATCAAGCAAATGGCTTATCTTAACACAAACCTTAGTTGGCTCCTCGTTGTCATTGCCATTATCGTATGAGAAGGACATAAACAGTTCCCTCGCTAGGAATAACTGGATACGCATTACATGGTTCAGTTCCCTGGCAA
Source organism: Torulaspora globosa (assembly GCF_014133895.1). Classification (NCBI taxonomy): domain Eukaryota; kingdom Fungi; phylum Ascomycota; class Saccharomycetes; order Saccharomycetales; family Saccharomycetaceae; genus Torulaspora; species Torulaspora globosa. The sequence goes on along the minus strand of NC_050732.1, from coordinate 887,380 downwards.
AGGATAACCCATCATTATCTATGAAAATGATCACTTCTTCCTTGATGCCGAATGGTATAAGACAGTTTAGTGCTGTTGTAATGTGGTCGATGTGAACCGTAGAAGCATTAAATAGGGTGCCATCGCGTCTCATTCCTTCCGTTGTTGCAATGAGGTGGTGCTCGTCTTACAGTGAAAGGAACGCGTTTAGTAATGAAGCACTCCGAGGGCACAACAATGTCGGCCGATGAGATCTAGAGATCACTCTCGGAGGCTACTTGGTGTTGTCGGTGCCATCAGTGCTGTCTGTGTGACAGGTGGTTTAATTGCTTACTGGGCACTATCCCCCAGCACCAGCGATGGCTCGAAACAGGAGCGCAGGGGATCAAGGTGCATACTAGTCACAAAAACCATTGCTGACTCCAACAAGATCAACTGGGAGTCGCTGCTGAAGGAGGATGTTGTTCTGGTGGTGGTTCCAGGGGTCATGTTTTTGCACCAGAGCTACAAGGTGATCCGTTGCAGCACAATGAGCGGGCTCTGGTCGTGCGTAAGACATTTGAAGAAAAAGCAGCTGTTGTTGAAGCCTGATGACCTCGAAACATCAATGCCCGCAGATGTCCCGCGGTACGTTGGTCAAGTTATACACATTGCGTCCGAGCTGGACCTAGCAGACTAAAAATTACTCACTTGATGTCTCTTCTTTGACCAAACACGACTTTCTCTGTGCTCTGCGAAGCTCCGCCCATGTATCCGTACTCCGTGGTACTCCAACCGGTCTGCAGGTGGCTAGGTTTCTGCTTGACTGGCGGACGAGGCCTCTTGGTCGCCAACTGCGGTCCCAAGACGACAAATTTCTGCGGATGCTTCTTGTTTGCATATCTCGACAGCGACTTCAACGTCTGATATACTATCGCGGGATCCTTCTCCTCGAACAGATCGACTGTCTGGAACAGTTCGTCCTCGGGCACCCCATAGGACCGCGCAAAGCCCAAGAACTGCGATATCTGCTCCATTTGCACAAACGGCATAGTCGACTTTCTCCATTTGATTAGTTCTCTTCCATCCCCGACATCAGCGATGTACAATCGGTTGGCCAGCCTACACAGGACGGTACCGTCCTTGAGACTCTCGAGCAGCGACTGTGCTGGCTGCTGGTCCTCTAGAACTGACTGAAAAACCCAGCGTTTGATATCCTCAATGGACTCCTGAGAGAACTTACGCTCACGCAGCAACTTCAAGTCCTCGTCTAGTGACGTAACATCGGCAGCCGTCCCGTAGCTCATCAGCCCCTCGGAACAAGCAAATACGTTAAGCGTCTTGAGTAAGTGGTACATAAGAATACGGAAAAAAAATAACAAGAGACAGAAATCTAATCAGAGCTTTACCGAGTCGATCAAATGTCTCACGACTCCAGGGTTCGACAACGTGGACACATCGCCCAGTTGGTCAGCTTCGCCAGCGAGAATCTTCCTGAGGATCCTTCTCATGATCTTGCCCGACCGCGTCTTGGGCAAGTCGTCCACAATCACAATCAGCTTAGGAGCAGCAAAAGGCCCGATATCCTTTCTCACAGTCAGAATCAGATGTTTCTTGATGTCCTGCAAATCCACGTCCGAAGCCTGCGACCAGTTCGATTTGTTCTTTAGCACGACAAACGCCGCGACCGCCTGGCCCGTCAAGTCGTCATGGAAACCAACCACGGCACATTCAGCGACAATGGCGTCCTCGATAATCGCTGCCTCAATCTCTGCTGTAGACAACCGATGGCCCGACACGTTGACCACGTCGTCCACACGGCCCAAGATCCAAATGTAACCATCCTTGTCGCGTGCCGCGCCGTCGCCGGTAAAGTACACGTTCTTGTAAGGGCGCAGATACGTGTCGAGATACCGGTCGTGATTGTTCCAGATGGTTCTGGCGAACGACGGCCAGGCGCCCTTGACGGCGAGCACGCCCTCAGCGTGGTCGCCGACGATCTCGCGGCCAGTAGTCGGGTCCAGGATCGCTGGCTCGATCCCGAAGAACGGGAACGATGCGGAACCGGGCTTCATGGGCGTGACGCCGCCGGCCAGCGGCGTCACCAGGTGCGACCCAGACTCCGTCTGCCAATACGTGTCGACGATCGGGATCTGGTCCTTGCCGATGCGGCTCGAGAACCACTCCCAGACCTCGGCGGCTATTGGCTCGCCCACCGAGCCCAGACACCGCAAGGACTTGAGCGAGTAGCCTTCAATGAACGAGTCGCCTGCACGCTTCAACAGCCGCAGCGCTGTGGGCGCCACGTAGAACTGCGTCACGCGGTGCTTGTCGATGATCTCCCAGTACCGCGAAAAGTTGGGGTACGCAGGGGTGCCTTCGAACACAAGCGTAGTGCATCCGTAGAGAAGGGGTCCGTACACTACGTATGTGTGACCGGTGATCCACCCGATATCGCCCGCGGTGAAAAACACGTCCGGCTGGTGCACGTCGAACGTGTAGCGCATAGAGAGCAGCGCACCGAGCAAATATCCCGCAGTGGAGTGCTGCACGCCCTTAGGCGAGCCTGTGGAGCCGGACGTGTAGAGCAAGAACAGCGGATGCTCCGAGTCGACGGGCTCGCAGGGGCAGTAGCCCTTGTACTTCTTCACCTCGTCGTCCCAGTCGAGGTCGCGGGGCCGCTGGTACGACACCGCCTCGTTGTGCGTGCGCTTGTAGACCAGCACGTGGCGCACGCGGGGGCATTCCTTGAGCGCGTCGTCCACGATGCGCTTCGTCTCGACGATCTTGCCGCCGCGGCGCGACTCGTCGGTTGTGATCACGACGCGGGAATCCGCGTCGTTGATACGGTCGCGAAGCGAGTTCGACGAGAACCCAGCAAACACGACGGAGTGGACGGCGCCGATCCGCACTATCGCCAGCAACGTCACCAGCGCCTGCGGGACCATCGGCATGTACACCGCCACGGTGTCGCCCTTGCGGACCCCCATGGTGTGGTACAGCACCTGCGCCACCTTGCACACCTGCTCGAGCAGCTCGCGGTACGTGAGAGTGTAGCCCTGGCCGGGCTCGTCGCCCTCGTAGACGATCGCCGCGCGCTGCGGCGACGCCAACGCGTGCCGGTCCACACAGTTGTAGCACGCATTCAGCTGCCCGTTCAGAAACCACGCGTTCTGCTCGAACGACGGCTTCCCCGTCACCGGATCCGGCACAAACACCGTGTCGAAGTCACGCGTCCAGTTCAGAAACTGGCGCGCCCGGTCGCCGAAAAACTTGGCCGGGTTCTCGATCGACTCGCGGTACAGCCGTTCGTACTCCGAGATGCCCTCGAGATGCGGGGAATAATGGGGCGCGAGCCCAGGCTGCAGCCGCTCCGCTATCGGCAGCTGCTTGACCGCGCGCACGCTCGTCAGATGCTCGTACTCACGGGGCGTGTCGTGCTGTTGGGCGACGGCAGCAGCCTTGGCAGGCTTAGGGACGGCCAGGCTGGGGCCGTCCTGGGTTAAGGATACGTTTGCGGTAGGGGCCATGGAGTTATGAGTTGGTGCTGTAGTGGGACAGACGCATAAGTACTCTATGGCGGTGTCGGCTTATTTATATAGCGACGTAGTGCTCGGTGGAGACGCAGGGTCATCGACCCACCCGAGCAGTCGTGACGCTCGCACCACAGGCAGCGCGCTGTCGGCGGCTGTTGAGGACTTTGGTCCTGCAGGGGGTTCCCCGCGGTGGTCCGGGCGGAAGTGCGGAGTTGGGCCCGGAATTGTGGACGTCAGACAGTAGGCCGGGTAACAGAATAGCCAGGCCGGGTAGCGGCGGGGCCGGTTTCGCGTCGTTTCTCCTCCACGTATCTGCTGCTAATTATACTATGGATGGAACAGCCTCTCTTGCAGGACTTGGAGCGATAGGCTGCTATATACTTGACTAGTTGCAGAAACAGTGTCGGAGAACCAGGTTCAGGACAGTAACGAGCGATGAAGTGGAATTGGCTGCAAGGAGGACTGGCAGCGCTGGTACTGGTGCTCCGGTGCGCCCTGGTGGGCGCAAACAACGTGAGTGCGAGTTCAAGCCATCTGAGGACCTCGTCGCTGCTGACATGTATGGAGAATTCGGAGTTCACAGCTTCGTATTTCGACGTGAGATACTATCCCGGGAACTCGAGCGTTGTGTTCAAGATCGACGCGACGACGACGATTAGCGAAAATGTTACTGTGAAGGCGGAGCTGATCACGTATGGGCTCAAGGTGGTGGAGCAGACGTTTGATTTGTGTTCTTTGAATGAGGTGACGCTTTGTCCGCTCTCCGCGGGACGTATCGACGTGCGGTCGAGCTACACGATAAGCAGCGATATCACGAAACAGATCCCGGGCGTGGCGTACACGATTCCGGACCTCGACGCACAGATCAGAGTTGTGGTATACTCGCGCAACGACACCGAGTACTCGCGGCCGCTGGCCTGTGTCCAGGCGGTGCTCACCAACGACAAGACCGTGCAGACAAAGTACGCTTCGTGGCCGATCGCTGCGGTGTCCGGGATCGGTGTGTTGACTTCAGGGTTCGTCTCTGTTATCGGGTACAGCACCACTGCGGCACACATCGCGTCGAATTCGATCTCGCTTTTCATCTACTTCCAGAATCTCGCCATCACTGCTATGATGGGCGTCGCTCGTGTGCCCCCGATCGCCGCGGCGTGGACCCAGAATTTCCAGTGGTCCATGGGTATCATCAATGTCAAGTTTATGCAAAACATCTTCGACTGGTATGTCCAGGCTACGAACGGGGTATCTACGGTGGTCGTCGCCAACAAGGACGTGTTGAGTATCAGTGTGCAAAAGAGAAACCTGGAAAGACTCGCCAAGAGAATCAGTTTGGCGTCATCAGCGGACTACAGCTTTGAATCTTTGTTGGATGATTCGGAGTTGTACACAACCACTGAGCGCAACACAACGGAGTATTCGTCGAGAATCCTCGTGTTGCGCGGAATTGAAAGAGTGGCTTTCAAGGCAGGTATTGAACTATCAAATTTGTTCCTGACAGGTATCGTCTTCTTTCTGTTCTTTTTGTTCTGCGTGGTGTTTTGTTTGATCTTCTTTAAAGCACTTCTGGAAGTGCTGACGCGCGCAAGGCTGATGGCAGAAAGCTCTAATTTCTTCCAGTACAGGAAGAACTGGGGCAGCATCATCAAGGGTACGCTCTTCAGACTCGCAATCATCGCATTTCCTCAGGTCTCGCTGCTCTGCATATGGGAGTTCACACAAATCGATTCCCCCGCCGTGGTGGTCGACGCGGTGGTCATGTTAACCGTCGTCACTGGCTTACTCGCATATGGTACCGTGAGGATAATGATAAAAGGTCGCGAATCCCAGCGGCTGTACAAGAATCCGGCATATTTGCTTTATGGTGACGCAGGCTTTTTGAATAGATACGGGTTCCTGTATACCCAATTCAAGGCGGATTACTTCTGGTGGTTGGTGCCCCTGCTGTGTTACAGTTTCCTGAGATCCCTCTTTGTCGCTGTGTTGCAGCAGTATGGCAAGGCCCAGGCTATGATTATCTTTGTGATCGAGCTGGCTTATTTCGTATGCCTATGCTGGAAAAGACCTTATTTGGATAAGAGAACCAACATTTTCAACATTGCCATCCACTTGGTGAATCTGATCAATTCCCTGTTCTTTCTTTTCTTCAGCAACCTTTTCAAGCAGCCGGCAGTGGTATCCTCGGTGATGGCTGTCATTCTTTTCGTTCTAAACGCAGTTTTCGCTTTGTTCCTCTTGATCTTCACCATCATAACATGCACATTGGCTCTGTTACACAGGAACCCAGATGCTCGCTACCAGCCACTCAAGGACGATCGTGTCTCATTCATTCCAAAAGTTCAGGGCCCCAACGGCACCGCATTTGAACATGCAAATAAATCTGAAGCAGAGCTCTTCGAATTAAGGAAAGCTGCAATGGATACAAACGAAACTGACCAGGAAAAAATCCTCCGTGCAGATGCCTTCGGGAACGGTAACAATAAGACCTTGTTTGATGATGAGGCTAGCACTTACACTTTTTCAAGTTCATCAAACAGATTTGGCGCACAGAGCGGCGTACCGCAACCTGTACAACCAACATCAGCTGTGTTGGGGAACACCGAGACACTTGGAAGTTACGACCACCCCAGGGCAAATGCCGCAAATGGCAGCAGAAGCAATTTAATGAGGCCCGAGACGAGCTTTTACAGCCACAATAACAACGCATCACATTCACCATACCACTCAAATTCCTACTTGTGAGATATTCATATCAATATATCATACACTGTATTACCATTACACAAGAACGGCCACTTAGCCTATATAAGTACCTTTTAAGTGCAAGAGGCGGCATATCTTCTATCTTCCACATATTCTTGTTACTTCACACTCATGAGCTCTAAAGTTGTATTTTCTCATAGTCTGTCGGGGTTAATGTTTTTCCCCTTGGCATCGTCTCTTGACACTAGAACACCCTGTTACTCAGGAAAGGCTGGATCAACTTTCTTATCGGTCTGATACTTATGGACTAGGAAGGATATTGAACCTGATCTTGCGTGTTTATGTACATGCAACCACTGGGATTGGATAGCGGGAGCGGTTCTACGGCTCTAGGTTCGCTGGAGGAGGGTCAAATGCCACCGTCATCGGGCGCTGATGCTCATACAAAGAAGCGCAATAGGATATCTTTTGTTTGCCAAGCCTGTCGACGGTCTAAAACTAAATGCGATCGCGAGAAGCCACGATGCAGCAGGTGTGTCCAACATGGTATACAATGTGTGTATGATGTGGAACAGCAACCGGCGCCAAAGAACCCTAGCAAAGATGCAACTATTGCACGGCTGGAGAAAGAAGTGGCGTATTGGAAAAGTAAAGCACAAGATGGTTTAAACAAGGAACAGCATTATACCGGTGCGTCTAAGCGACTTCGAGAATCAAGTTATCCTTCTGGTACACAACAGGCTAAGAAAGTCAAGGGCTGGCCGGCATACGGTGTGCCCGATCTAGATGACATCCAGGTTAACCTGTACAGGACACATCCCTGTATGATTATGAATAGAGTCATGAAACGCGAAGTTAAACCTCTGTCGGAGAATTACGCAATCACACAGGACCCTTTCCTGTCTGGCCTGATTGCTGCAGTGTTCCTAGGTCCGTCGAATAATACCATGATTCCGGCGTTATCAGCAAATGCCAGTGTCTCCAGAGCGCTTCCGTCTGTCAGAGATAATGTCTCTAAGCTTAAAGAGAAGCTCATAAGCCAATGTCACAATGAAGCTCAAAAAGCGAGAATAAACGAATTCACGGAAAGAATATTACAGAATAACACCAAAGATAGGGTGCGAGTAGGGATGCTGCCTAATGCCATGAGGTCCTCATTCGATCGAAACTACTTGGAGGATATCTGCCCAAGCAACGGCGACTACTCAGAAGCGCTAAAGTCGTTCATTTTAGAAATGCAAGAAATATTGCCCCCACTTAAGATACTCAATAGCTACAAGGCACATTTTTATGAATGCGTTTTTCCTGACCTTCCGTTTCTGAATAAGCAACATTTCGAAGAATCATTGGCATCAACCTTATTCGAAGATGAAGATGACCCCACCAAGATCAAGATCAAACTCGGCCGTTCCAGACTGCGAAGCAAGATGGAGAATTTATGTATTCTTCTCGTCATATTAAAATTGTCATATATCTCACTTTTATTCCTCAATGAAGGAGCGGAGGAGATGGATAGCGACAGCAACAGGGATGTCATCAATAAATATCCAATTGGTAATGAGACTATTCTTTTAGCTGAGAATGTTCTATCTGCTGAGAATTTGTTTGCCTGTGCGAACGAAAACATCATAACGTGCCTCCTTTACATATGGTCATTCTTTATCTATTCACCAGAAGAGGGCGATTTTTTTCTTGAACATCCAACCGATGTTCTCACTGGAGTAATTGTCATGTTGGCCTCCTCCATAGGGCTCCATCGTGATCCGTCTGACTTTCCTAGGATGTGCGAATTGGAAGATCCAAGCGTAATAATTCACAGAAGGACATTATGGATTGCTGTAATCACTACTGTTTGCCTCGAATCAAGCTTGAAAGGTAGACATGCCTTGTCTTTGGACACTGCAATGGATCAGTTTATGAACCTTAAAGGTTCCCATGCTATGGAGGATTATATGCGGAAAATCAAACGAGACAAGCTCGGACAGGATGCCTTTGAAATAAGGGTGCATGAGCTTTGTTTGAAGCGCTCATTTTTGGCCCTGCTGATTTATGATATGGATAAGCTATCTTTGACCTATAGAGGCTCATTCAATTTAGGTGAAATGGAGGAATTACGAGGCAGGATTGAAGACTTTCTCGCCGAGACCTTTGACACTAGAAATCTGGAAAAAGCACCCGATGGGGCAATACATGAAACCACCGAATTCCGCAAGTCCAATATGGGTAAGGCCCAAAATTCGATTGGTCTGCACTCAGTGATGATGAGCAGAGTAGTGCTTTTAAGGGCTTCAATGGCACTGTTTTACCATTTTGAATCAGCTGCGATAGAAAATTCCGAACAATTGCCACTTTACGGAAAGTATCTTGTGCGTGTATGCTCTGACGCGCTCACATTGATAAGTTTCATAACCAAATATTTTGGCGATGGATATAAGTCTAGTTTGCTGCCGTCTTATTGCTACAATATCACAAAAGGTACTCAAATCGCTCTTTCCTCAACATTTTTCGGGATGCTGGGCATCATTATGAGAATAGAAATGGCTAACAATATCATCTTCTGCAATTATCAGGATGAGGCTTCAAACAACAGCGATCATTTGCAGACAAGCAATCAAAAGATGGAAACACTTAAGGCCCTGAAGATGGATCTTGAGTCTGCCTTAGAAAGTGTGTACCGTGTGGCATCCAAGCATCTAAGGTTTACATATTTTTCGGTATTCAAGATGCTAGCTCTTTTCGATGTCATTATTCAGAGGATGAAAAAAGGTGAACTGTGGAATACCATGTTAAGGCTAAGGCATGTCGAAAAGATGAACCAACGATCAGTTAAAGCTTTGAGCATGGCTTTGGCTTTGGATCTCGATGGTAGGGGTACAGTGATTAGCCAATTGAAGAAGAGAAACCATCTGGTGCGCTTGCCAGCCGAACACTTGAGTGCAATTTTCCGAGAGGTGAGAGGTGTAATAGACGGAGAAAACGCAATTATTCCGAAGCAGGAGTCGGCGGCATCTTATCCGGCTTTCTCCGATAGAAGCTTGGCAGGTAACAATGTCAATCTTGGCAACTTCGACAAGCTTTTTTCAGCTGCGGCTCTAAGCCAGAATGTGGACATACAATCGAGTTCCCTGGGTACTTGCGAAGCAAGCCATGCAAGCAACGACCGCGCAGCGGCTAACAACGATGCTCGATTGATAAATGATCATAAAAACGATTTGGACCTAGCGTCCGCCGTTCCCATGGATTTTCCGGGTCTTTTCGGCGGTCTGGACCTATTCGACTACGATTTTCTATTCTCCAATGACGGCTGAACAGCTTCGCATACTAAGCTTGATTAAAAATCGGGTTAGACGCATAGAGTTATATAAAGCATCAAGCATACATGTATTACACGGCCAATTGATCTATGAGGAGAAATTGTTGAACCAACAGATTTGGTCAAGCAAAACTTTGTTCCTGGCGTATCTCACGCACGGGTTGTTCTCATCCCCTCTAACAGCAAACCCATGCGAAACTCCACTGAAAAGGTCCAATTGATATCTGGCACCGATTTCAGTAAGCTTTTCTTCAGACAAATGTCTCATTTCAGGAGGAAAAATAGCATCTGTCTCAGCAGCAGAAATCAGCAGAGGTTTCTCCTTTCCGATCGCAGCGAGCTCTTCAATCGAGACATAGGATGGATGAGCAATGGCACAGGCATCGGCTGCTCCTTCAGTTGCATGAATCTGCTGCACAGCGTATTTAGCGCCGAAGCAGTGGCCGACGACGCCAACGAACTTTGGCGAGTGCTCCTTCTTCAATCCTGACAAGAATTGGTCCACCACTGATTTAGTTTTGGCAACATTATGTCTTTCCTTCCATGCATTGAAATCGACTGAGCCATCGAGTCTCTCGAGGGCTTCACCGAAAAGAATATCTGGGATATAGACCCTATAGCCAGCATCACCCAAGTGATCTGCAATCATCTGGGTATTTTTGAGCTTGTGACCAAAAACATCAGTCAAGATAACTATAACCTTTTCATTAGATGCAACTCCAGTGATGTAGGTCTCAATATCATACAGTTCGGCAATGCTACCTTTAGGTGTTCCTTCGTGATAAAAACCTTTAAAACAGCAAGCAGCTGGTGGATGGGATGCCATTGTGATGAATCGCTGCGATTTGATACTTCTTTGTCAATATTAGAAGGCAGTCAGGACAAGTGACCTTCGCTATTGGTCTTTATATGTGAAGTTCATAACGCTATACGCCGTTCTATTTCCTTCCACGGAATGTCCCACATGCCTGGGAAACCGAAAACAAGCAAGCCAACAAGAGATGCAGGAGATCTAAAGTAGGCAATTCATATGCGTGCCAATTGAATTCCTCCATTGTCGTTTACCTTGCCAACATAATTACGTAAAAACATGATGACGTAAAAACATGATTACGTAAAAAAGAAAATATGCTTGTAGAATTCTGAAATGCCAAGCCAAAAACCTTCCTCAGTCTTTCTTGCAGTCGAAGAATTTTCCAGGCATCTTACACAGATTGGGATTCCACTGGCTTCGAGTGGTGCTACGGATGGAATGGAGCGGCAATGCGCTCGTCAACTGTATCGCGAAGGCCTAATGAGCTTGGCCACACCGAAAGCAAAGAGCGCCAGAAATCCTGCAGCGGAACCCAGAACCATTGCAGTTTGCCTGTAATTGGATTCTTGCAAAGCAGCTTCTGGCGGGAAGCCGGGAGTGTGCTTTCCCGGAAAGAGGCAGGCTTCCGTGATCTTCATGAAAAGTTCATTCAGTGAGCTTAACCATGTGGAAGACACATGCAGCGGGTGGTTCACATGTAGCTGCTCAGCAAATTCATCAGGCTGGAGGTGGCATCTCTGCTGGACCTTGTCCAGGTCTGCTTTGAGGGCTACGAATAGGACGGGATAATTGTTTAGGTATTCGTACTTGTCAAAGAGCTCTGCCAGATAGGAAAAGGACTCCGGGTCGCTTGAATCGTAAGTCAGACATAGAACATCACATTCTTTCAGTTTTTCCTTATTTTCGAGAACTGAGGTCTCCTGTTGTCCGAACTCTTGGAGAATCAAATAGTACTGCTCTCCTCCCTTAAGTTCTAAACTGTTGACGGCTATTTGTGGTTTCAAGGTCGGAGAGTATATCTCAGTGAAGGATCTACCAAGAAAGGACTCTAGAACCATACTCTTACCACTTTTTGCGTTTCCGATCATGAAGCAGTTGAAAACCTTGCGGTCGGTTACTGGCGATCGATATAGTCTTCCTGCTCTTCGTCTCATCTTGCGAGATTTGGTTATCTGCAAAGCCAGCCTTGCATCCTCTTGGAACCCAAAATATACCAAATACGCAGTGGTTATTCTATAATCGAGAAAAGTAGTCATGCTCCATTGCGCTAACCAGCCTTGTAAGGTGATGCATCCTCGGCTGTTCACGACGGTAGAAAACGGAAAGTTGGTGGCAGACCACAGTTTCGGCAGACCAGGCGTACATTTGAAAAGAAAATGGAGCTCTTTGCTGTTCAATCCACCATCATTATCCTTGTCAACCCTCAGAAAGAGATCCACTAAAAATCTGTAACCCTTTGGGCTCAATTCGATACTCGATGTGTCAGGAATATTCAGCTTGGGATACAAAACTTTATTCTGAATTGATAAAGAATCGGTGTACTGGAAAGCGCGTAATACACCCCAAGTTGTTTCGTGTCTACCTTTCTCAGCGTAAATCTTGTTTAAAACCAGAAAACCATCTCTTGTGATGCCTTTTTCGGGAACGTACAGTTCACAATCCGAGTATTCTTGGGAGGGAGCTGATATGTCTGTCAATGTCTGTTTTATAAAACTTAGCTCGTTTGCATCAATATTCCTATGGAAACATTTCTTCTGCAGTGCTGTTATTTCCTCATCATTTAGATAATTATCCTGGTCCTCATCGCAAAGCAAAAAAATCCTCTTCAGGGCTGTCACTACTAAGGGTTTTAACTCGCCAATTCTTGCATCAAACAGCGGAGCGATCGGATGGGTTATCGAACGCTGACACAAGTAAAATGCCTGGTTCACGCCGAACCGTGTCTTAGCACTCGTCTTAATGCATGTATCAACCTCCTTGAATTCCATCAGGATCGGAATGAACTCCTCATCTTCCACCTTGGTATCTTCTGCCTCTAGCCCAGTGGTATTTTCTCCACAGTCGTCACATTTGTTCTTACACAGAATCACTGGGATGTTTAAGCCAAGAGACCGGAAGGTCATCATCCAATACAATGAAATCCGCTCATATGATTCGTGCCCGCTGTAAACTAGCCATATCACATCAGCACTCTTCAGCTGTCGCTGCAACTCGAGCGGGTCATTATTACTCGTGTCTATCAGAACGGTATTTTTGGGTGAATACGGACTTGACGAAAAATCTCTTGGTATTGTCACCGTGGGTAAAACATCCTGCAGATTTGGTATGAACCTATCCTTAACGAGAGCGAGGATCAGACTCGACTTACCGACTCCATTGTCACCGCATAAAACCACTCTTATAGTCTCCTTCGTCATGGGACAAAAATGATATATGTCAAACCCAAAGCAACGATCAATCTAACTGCCCTCAAGGCCTCAAGTGGGACCTACTTTCATAGCTTCTAAGCTAAAGTTGGTATCGACCGCTATACTTCTTAAGGCTTGATCAGAATTAAAGATCACCATACACGAAGAACCTTAGAGTAAGCGGATCTCAGAAGGGTGGCAAAGAATAAAGAACCGACTTCTCTTGAAGAGACTGGCGGGCAGCAAGAGCCAGGTCGAATAGTTGTTCAGAAAGGATTTGGCTTTGAATTCGAAATGACTTCAATTGGCACCGGTTACGATTTGTCCAATAGTGTTTTCTCTCCCGATGGAAGAAATTTCCAGGTCGAATATGCAGTGAAAGCGGTAGAAAACGGTACCACTTCGATCGGAATCAAGTTTAATGACGGTGTTGTGTTTGCTGTAGAGAAATTGATCACATCGAAATTGCTAGTACCCAAAAAGAATGTCAAGATCCAGGTAATCGACCGTCATATTGGATGTGTTTATTCAGGCCTGATGCCTGACGGCAGACAACTGGTGAACAGAGGGCGTGAAGAGGCATCTAGTTTCAAGAAGTTATACAACAAACCTATCCCTATACCGGCACTTGCGGACCGTCTGGGTCAATACGTACAGGCGCACACGCTGTATAACAGTGTGAGACCATTTGGTGTCACGACGATCTTCGGAGGAATAGACGAGGAGGGTCCTCATTTGTACATGCTTGAGCCAAGTGGCGCTCATTGGGGTTACAAGGGAGCCGCCACAGGGAAGGGCAGGCAGACGGCTAAGGCAGAGCTGGAGAAGTTGGTCGATAAGTATCCAGATGGGATAACTGGCAAGGAAGCTGTGAAACAGGCTGCCAAAATTATCTACATGGCACACGAAGACAACAAGGAAAAGGATTTCGAGTTGGAAATAAGTTGGTGCTCTGCATCTGAAACAAATGGTCTGCATAAAATGGTACAGGGCGAGCTTCTCGAAGAAGCAATCGAATTCGCCAAGAAGGAGGCCAATGGAGATCAAGATAGCGATGAATCTAGTGATGACGAACCCACAAATTCTGCCGTGGTTGTTGATGCAGAAGGGGATGTTAATATAGAATAGATCGGCGCGAGCCACCTCCATATTTCAATAAAGATAAATAAGAATCGACAAAGCTGCACTCTGAATACAGACAACCAGTGTTCGTTGATTACTTTCTGATTGTCGAGCTATACAATTGCTCTCTTAACAGGTCGTTCTCAGCTTCTAGGCGACTGATGCGGGACTCAGCTGCAGTGATGTCTAATTTTCGGCGTTCCCTTTCGGATATCCACTTTCTGCCCAGTTCCTCTATCCTCAATTGCAATTCTTTGCTGCTATGGCTCTCAGATTTTCTCTCTTTCTCGAGAAGCACCATGCTAGTGTACGATTCAACAATTGACTCTTGCGCTGTCTCTATGAAATTGTAAAGCGATTCGAGTTTAGGCTGCATTGACCTGACGGCAGTGGGACCATGCATGCGTCGTACAATTTCAAGCTTCCTCTTAGATTGATCAATAGACTTCTGCTGCAGAATTTTCCCTAAAGTAGTGAAAACCTTTTCCAAATGTAGCAATAAATGGTCTTTAAATCGTTCGAACTCGTTTTGGTACTTTTCTTCAAGCGAAAAGCTATTAGTTCTCTCTGTAAGCATTGCTCGCAACGAAGTACATTCGTTTTGCAGATCTTTGACTTGCCGTATTTTATCCTTCAGTTTTTCATTCAGCTCCATTTTATCCTGATCATGCAGATTTGTCATATTGCGCACCGTTTGATTTGTCCTCTGTGCATCCATGAGCAGCTCTTCAACCTTTGACTCTTTTATTTGTAAATCTGATCGGAGTTGCTCCATGACCTCAAGCATCTGATCTTTCTCCATTTGTAGAATGCCTAAGCTTTTTTCTAGATCACTCGCGAAACTTTCCCAATTATTCTCCTTTAATTTAGAGAGCTTTTTGTATTCTTGAAGTTCGGTCCTCAGCCTTTGTTCGTTTTTGCGCATTACATCTTGATCTTTTAGCTGATCCTTTACTTGCTGTAGTTCTTCGTTCTTCTCACTCATCGCAGAGTTCATCGCCTGTACAAGCGAATTTAAGTTATCGATATGGTCCTTGTAAGATTTCGATAAATCCAAATTAGCTCTGCTAGTCGATTCCTTCCCGTCGATAGTCTGAACACTTTCTTTATGCCTTTCCAAGGACTGCTCCAAAGCTTTAGATTCGCTCATTCCCGCTAAGCGGTTCAATAATCTATCCTGTTGAGAAAGACGGCTCAGGAGGAGTTTCTCTAAATCTGCAGATCTTTCGATCTTGGAACGTATGCCGTGGAAAAACTTATCATATTCCTGATGCAGACCTTCTATGGCAATCTCCAAACGTGTATCCATGGCTGATTCGTTTACTGGAAACTCAAATGTCTTTTCCGCCATTACACTTTCGTTAGTATCGTTGGCTTCAGTGCTGTTGGCTATCGCATCCACAGCAGCAACGCTGGTTTGGCCGTGATTCTCCTCAATTTCCGCCTGGGAAGCGGAGGATTTCATGTCTTGCAAAACTCTGCCAAATGTCGTTACAAGCGCATTCATCTTAACCATGGCAAATGAAGAAGATATTTGAATGGTCTTTTGCAAAGCATCGCGCTCCTCGGCAGAAAACTCGACGTTTTCCAGTAACAGATTGAGCATCTCATCTATTTTCTTGGCAAGTAGCTCTGAGTGCTCGAGATATTCATTTGCATATTCTAAAGTTTCTGCATGCTCGTTCTTCGTAGCCGCCAATTTGTCGCTCAGTTCGAAGATATCCTTTTCTAACTCTTCTATCCTAGTTTGCTTCTTTGAGTCGCTGTTTTCCAGGGTACTCAACTTTCTCCTAAGTTCTTCAAGCTCTTCGCTCTGCGACAACGTGGAGAGCAACTTGCCATAGAACGAGTCCCTATTTCTCTGCTCGTCATCGCCATAGTTCAGCTGCTTGATGACCTCCAACAGAGCCCGTACCTTCAACTTGTAAGTAGTCAACTGCTTCTGCAGTTGCTCTACATCGTTACAAGTGGTCGAAGTCGCCACAGTATATGCGCCATCCAGAGAAAACAGAGAATTTCTAGTATCTGGCCTCGAGTTACTGGGCGACGCGCCATCTACTAAAGTAGCAGACCGCGAAGCGCGTCGCTTGCCTTCCTTCCTGGCCTTGCCTTCGACGGATCTCCAGGGCGTCATCGACTCCCGCAGCCGCGGTATCGCCAGTCCTGACGAATCGTACGCCATATCCTCCTCATCGGTAGTGTCTACATCGCCGGGAGAACCAAGAAAGGGTCTTCGAGCAGTAATACCACCCGTGGTTCCCGCTGGTGATGTGCCTTCCGCAACGCACGGAGCAGAAGTAAAGCTCAAACTATCGCCATTGACAGTAACTCGCGGAGACAAAGCTAAACCATCGTCTCTAACTAATCCTTCCACCATATAAACTCAAATCAAACTCCACACAACCGTTAAGTCCCGCTCGCTTCAGAACACCAGTTTCACGACAGCTAACCTATCAAATGATCAGCACCTGGTTGGAATGACCACTCACAGACTCCAGACCTTCATAAACGCGCACTAATAGGCCACCAGAAGTGATTACCGCAACCTGTCGCTCAACTTTCATGTCTGTTGCCAGCTTTAAAGGTCCAGATCTTGTTACACAAAAAACCACGTTACCCTTCTTTACTTGACCTCATCGCTTGAAGCTCTTCAGCTAATCGAAAATTTTTCACTTTATAGTATGAAGAGATGAGGAATATCAGGGAACTTTAGCCTAGAAGCATAGTATGGATTTGGTTGTGAGGCTGAATTGATCTTCCACATTGTGAATTGGTTTCAAAGATGGCAACCGAGTTTGAAGATATCAAATTGGAGGAAATTCCGGTAGATGATGTTGATTTCATCGACTTGGAAGAGCAATACAAGGTCACAAATGATTTCAGTTTTGATCAATATATTGTTGTGAGTGGAGCGCCAGTGATTCCAGAATCTAAGGTTCCTGTGCTGAAGAAGGCTTTGACGGGTCTTTTCTCTAAAGCTGGCAAAGTGGTGGATATGGAGTTTCCCATTGATGCCGAGACTAAGAAGAGTAAAGGATTCTTATTCGTGGAATGTGCGTCTGCAGCGGATGCTGATAGAATAATCAAGGCTTTCCACACCAAGAGACTGGATTTGAAGCATAGACTATATCTCTACACTGTGAGAGACGTTGAAAAGTACAACTCTGATTCGTTCGAGGTCGAGTTCAAGGAGCCTGATATGCCGGGATTTGTTCCGTCGAGCGCTTTGAAGAGCTGGCTGCTGGATGAGCAAGTTAGGGACCAATATGTGGTGCAGAAGGACGATTTGACGACCGTTTTCTGGAACTCGTCTCTGGAAGACGCTGACAACGTTGTCGAATCAAGGGAAAACTGGTCCAGCAACTATGTCAGGTTCTCACCAAAAGGTACCTATCTTTTCTCGTACCACGACCAGGGTGTTGTTGCCTGGGGTGGACCTCATTTTGAGCGTTTGAGAAGATTCTACCATCCTAACGTGAGGACTTCTTCTGTGTCGCCTAACGAAAAATACCTGGTCACTTTCTCAGCGGACCCCATTCTGTGCAAGGATGACGACAAGGACTCTCCATTCAGCAAGAGAAACGAAGGCCACCAACTTTGTATTTGGGAAATCGCAACTGGTCTTTTAATGACCACTTTCCCTGTGGTGAAAAGCCCATTTTTGCACTGGCCTCTAGTCAGATGGTCGTTCGATGACAGGTACTGCGCACGTATGGTCGGTGATACCCTTGTGGTGCACGACTCTAGGAACGGTTTTGCTCCAATGGACAATAAGGCTCTGAAGGTTCCCGGCATCAGGGACTTTTCCTTTGCACCAAGCGGTGTCAAACTATATCCTTTCAGACAGAACGACGAGCCATCAGTACTGTTGGCTTACTGGACGCCTGAGACAAACAATATGTCCTGCAAAGGTACTGTTGTCGAGGTTTCTCGCGGCAGGGTTTTGAAGACTGTGAATCTGGTTCAAGTCTCCGACGTTTCCTTGCATTGGCAAAATCAGGCCGAGTTCCTGTGCTTCAACGTTGAACGTCACACCAAGTCCGGAAAGACCTTGTTCAGTAACTTGGAGATCTGTAAGCTGACTGAGAAGGACATTCCTGTCGAGAAGATTGAATTCAAGGATTGCGTCAAAGCTTTTGAATGGGAACCAAATGGGAACAGATTTGTTGCTATCGCTGACCGTGACATTGGTGACGATAATCCAGCTATTCCAAGGCACGTAATAAGCTTCTTTGCACCTGAAGCCAGAGAGAAGGAGAAGGGTCAGCAAGTTGCTGGTGTCAAGAAATGGAAGAAGGTGGTAGAGATAGCTGACAAGTTCTCAAACACTGTTTCATGGTCGCCAGCTGGTAGATTTGTTGTGATTGCCACTCTTGTGAAACCAAACGTCCGTAAATCGGATTTCCTATTCTTCGACATGGACTTCGCCGGTGAGAAGAACATCAATGATGTCAAAGACGTCCAAGCCTCCGTGAAGGACGTTGCTAAGCCAACTTTCATGTCCGCGACCGACATGACATGGGATCCTTCCGGTAGGTTCCTATGTGTCTGGTCAAGCGCCTTGAAACACAAGATGGAGAACGGTTTCAAGATCTACAACGTCGGTGGTGCGCTGGTCAAGGAGGAGACTATCGCCAACTTCAAGAACTTCGCTTGGAGACCAAGACCTGAGTCTCTGTTGAGCAACGCTGAGAAGAAGAAGGTCAGAAAGAATCTAAGAGAGTGGTCCGCTCAATTCGAGGAGCAAGATGCCATGGAAGCGGACTCCGCCATGAGAGACTTGATCTTGAGACAACGTGAACTATTGAAAGAATGGCACGACTACAGAGAATCGAGCTCCGAACGCATGCTCGAAGTCTTTGGTTACAAAGCCTTCGACGTTCCTCCGCTGGATGGCGACGAAGACGATTACACCATTATTGAAGAAGTGAAGGAAGAGATTCTCGAAGAGACGGAGGAAAAGGTTGACGATGAATAAATAGGATAGTAATATAGGCATTCTTTTCGGCCTCGGCCGCCACTATGTAATCAGCACCGAATATATACAAGAGTACGACAACCAAATGGTCACTCAGCTTTGGTACGCAGCTGCAGTCCGTGCCATCTGGGGATGTCTTCCTTCAGGATCTCGTTCACCAGTTTGTGCTGCTTGACAATCGAAAGGCCTTTGAACTTCTCGCTGCTGACGTCGATGGCAAACATCGAGCCGCAGCCGCCGGAGATATCCACCACCTGCAGTTTCTTCGGCTGAAGCGCCTTACTCAGTTTCTCTTGAATCATCGATTCCTCTGCGGTGAGCGAGTACAGACGTGTCAAGCTACCTCTCACGAAACGACTGGCAGCTAACCTGGCCGGCAATCTCAATGGCAGTATCATGGTCATCGGATGCGGACTGTAGCTGGCACCTTGCTGTGTTACGTAAGGCCCACCAGCGGTGAATTTTTCTCTTGCGCAAACCACCAAGAAGAAGAACAAGCATCATTCGACGAGCCTGATGCTACGTAGACTCGCCACCCGCACGATGTCCACCCCGCCAAACAGGAGCATTCAGGGCCCGATTGCCCAGAGCATCACCAAGAAGATCCACGACAACTTCCCGGACCTGTCCCATTTCGAGCTATTCAACGACTCGTACAAGCACGCCGGCCACCACGGCATAGCAGACTCCGCCAACCGCATCGAGTCCCACTTCAGACTTGAGCTTGCCAGCGACAAGTTCTGCGGCATGAGCCTGCCCAGCAGACACCGTCTCGTCTACGGCGTGCTGGCCGGCGAGCTGGGCGCCGACCGCGTCCACGCCCTGCAGCTCACCACCAGAACGCTCGACGAGCACAAGAGACGCTTAGACAGTTCTACATAGCTAACAACGCTCCCTACTGGTGCTGCTCCTCCTTCAGAGACCTCTCGTACGCCTCCAGCGTGAGCAACTCTGCGCTCTGCAGCTCGCTGGCGTCGCCGACCCTGATCTTGGCGATCCATCCTAGAACCATCGACCTCACAGAACCTTGTCAAACCATTGATCCCACGGACCATGACAGACCATCGACTTCACCGAATCACGGTGAATCCCAGCAGAAACCACTGACTTGTCCAATAGGAATCATCCACACGGAAGATGATCGACAAGTCCGTAAGCCCGCAAGAAACCATCGCAGTCTTTGGCCGGATGCTTTGTCCAAGTCCAAGTGCCACCCATCCCAGGAACCGGTTGAAGAAAGCACTTTCACACTCCTCCCAACAGACCTCCAAGCTAATATCGGCAAACAGAAATGACTTACCACGTACCGCCCTGGACAAGAAGGAAGTCTCCCATGAGATTGTCAAAATTGTGGATGATTGCTCGAGAAAGGATTCGTCGAACCGTCGAAGAGCCCCTACAGGTCACCATTCGTTCTCGTTAAAATAAAAAGAAAGATGGCTCATACCGGTTATTTGTAGACCACCGAGTCCTGAATGAACCCACGATCAAAGACCCAAGAATTGAAGTATTATTGGCAAAGATAGGCCGGTCTGCCGTTTTCTCGACGCTAGATCTCCACTGCGGTTATCACCAAATACCGGTCAAAAAGGAAGACGTCCCTGAGACTCCCTTTACCATTCATAACGGTAAATACCAATACCGAGTAATGCCGTTTGGGTTACTCAACGAACCATCCACCTTCTCAAGGTATATAGCTGACATCTTCCGCGATCTACCGTTCGTCCTAGTGTACCTCGATGACATCCTGGTAATGTCAGCGTCAAAGAAGGAACACATCAAACACTTAGATACGGTACTCCAACGATTAAAAGACCACCAGCTGATCGTCAAGGACAAGAAGTGTAAATTCCTACAACCTAAGATCGAGTTTCTAGGATACCACATTTCCGAACGATGTATCCGACCAATGAAGGATAACAGCAAAGCGATAAACGCTATCCCTGAATGTGAGACTGTGCGGGACGCACAGCGATTCCTTGGCATGATAAATTATTATCGGCGTTTTATTCCTCGGTGCTCAATGGTAGCACGACCTTTGATAGACTTCACGTCAAAGAAAACACCATGGACTCAAGCCCAGACCAAGGCTTTCGAAGAGCTTAAGAGGCTCCTAAGTTCCGCACCCCTACTCGTACCCTTTCATCTCGACAAAGAATACCGCTTAACGACAGATGCTAGTAAACTAGGTCTCGGAGCGGTGCTAGAAGAAACGGAGAATAAAAAGGTAACAGGAGTAGTTGGATATTTCTCGAAATTGCTCCAAGGTGCCCAGAACAACTACCCGGCAGGAGAGCTGGAGCTGTTGGGCATTATCGAAAGCTTACGCCCCTTCAAATACTTGCTACACGGCAAGCGGTTTACCTTAAGGACAGATGATATCTCACTTCTCACATTAAAGAACAGAAACGAACCGTCAATGGGACTCGCAAGATGGTTAGACGAGTTGGCGGAATATGACATAGAACTAGAGTACCTTAAGGGACCTGATAACGTCGTGGCGGACACCTTGCCAAGAAATGTGGCGATTAACGCGGTAGACCGCTTACCAACATCGGAACCATCACAAAGGACCCCAGACGTGCAAAAGAAGCGTATTGGGCCGCGGTAATGCACATATTGGAGTAAGAAAATAAGGCAATCAACCTGCAAACCAAAGATTGGCAACAATGGGTAACGAAACTGCGTCGATCACCACAGGCCACGAAACACTTTAACATTGACGAGGGTACCTTGCGTTATGACAAGCGTTATTGTGTACCAAATACCAGAATCCACGAAGTTCTAGAAGTTTACCACGATCGTGCACTTTTTGGCGGACACTATGGTGAATCAATCACCTATGGCAAAGTAGCTGAAATGTTCTATTGGCCAAAGATGCTGTCGTCAGTCCGTAGATACGTCAAGAGTTGTCTGCAATGTCAGATTATGAAAAACTCTCGACAGCATAACCAAGGACTGTTGCTACCATTGCCCATTCCCAAAGGGCGATGGCTGGTCATCTCCATGGACTTCGCGCGAATCTCCCACGCACATCCCAGGGACACGACATCCTATTGTTGTACGTAGGTTCTCGAAGAGAGCTCACCTTATACCATGTCGGAAAACACTGGACGCTCGAGGTATTAAGGGCCTGCTATACCGGCTTGTCTTCGCTTATCACGGTTTTCCCGGGCTGTTACGTCCGACCAGGCTCACAGCTAAACTATTTCATGAAATGGCCTCCCGACTGGGCATAAAGCTCACGATGTCATCTTCGAACCATCCCCAAACTGACGGCCAAAGTGAGCGAACCATCCAAGTCTTGAACAGGTTGCTCAGAATGTACACCAATGTGGACCATTCACAGTGGGACACTTTGTTACCCCAGATCGAATACGTGTACAATTCGACACCTTCGAAGTAATCCCAACGCACACCGTTTGAACTTGACTGCGGCTACATACCTAAGGAACCCATTGTCAACACCGCAAACGAGTTATCTGCGCGTTCCTTCACCGCTGTTAAGTTTGGGTCGATAACCGTGATCGCCCAGGATGCTCTAACCGCAGCTCAACACAGACAGCAAGCCTCTCACAATCGGGGGAGGAAGGAAGTTCAGTACAAAGTCGGAGACTATGTATTGTTACGCAGGGACGCGTACCACAACACTGGCAAATACTGGAAAGTGCAACTGCTCTTCGTCGGGCCATTTTGCAGTAGTCTGCTCCGCTAGATGCTACTAGAGTAGAAGGGATGGTAGCGTGGTGGTGCCTACTGGGGTAGGCCTGCTCACTTGAGTCTTCAAGATAACTCCATGTGTGTCGGCTTCCTCTGGGGTGCAGTATTGTATGTCATTGTCTTGCATAATATATTCGAAACTGCTCCAGTCAGATATAAGTCATCTGAGGAGGCGGCGTCTATAATACCGTGAGATCGAGATGATGCTTCCCAGTCGTAGCCGTCACTAGTGACTCTAATATCGTAAACCAGGCATGTTCAATGAGTAACCGGGTAATAGTTCCACTCCAACTCGGTAGCGCCATTTCGAGTAATGAGTATGCGCGAAACCTACTCATCGTAGAGAGTGTGAGTGATTATGAGTTTGTCACTATTTACAAATTGGGTAGTTTCTGAGTATTATTCGTGGGTCACGATTTAGGACGTATTACTTTACACGAAATTTAGCGAAGCATCTAGGATTCACACTCAAGGTATGCCTATCAGCCCACAGGTGTAGGACTATCTGTAGCCTGTCTAAGAGAATCCTCGGGTGTCCGGGGAGCAGTTGGAGTTTCTGGAGACCAGGATTCTTGTGGCCATTCTTCAAAAATGGCATCGTCGCTGTCTTCTCGCTCGTGGTCTGAATCGTCAAGGTTAATATCGAAATCATCATCATCCAAGATAGCATCGGATACTAGGCCGCCATTATAAAAACCAAAATTTGAAAATCGATCCCTTAAAATCATCAACGTTCCTATGTTATTGTGACTTAAACGTGCTCGATCTTTCCTAACAACCCTGCCAGCGAGCGAGAAACACCTTTCCACATCACAGGAGGTAAACTTGGTGTAGAACAAAGACATTGCCAATTTAAAAAGCATCGGATAAGTATGGCGGTGGTCATACCACCATTTTATCGCTTCCTGTCTAGAGTTTCCTGCGATTACAGGCTCTCTCTGATATCTTACCCATTCTTCAAGACTTCCATCATTGCACTCAGCTTCCATGGCAGCCGATCCGGTATGCCTCGACGGATCAGGTGCGACACGGATATTAAACGACAGCAGGTTTTCATCGCTACAAGCTTCAGGAATCTTTCTCCGCTCCTGTTCCGTAGCACAGCTAAACCTCTGTACTTTCAGGTAGTTGCGCATGAATGAGTTAACTTCGCTTATTCTAACCGTGAACTCCTCGTCTTCCATTATTTCATAAAGCTTGTCTTGTTTTGCCGTTGGATCTAGGATCACTGCAACGTAGAATAGAGGATTCACCTGGATATCAGATAAATAGTCTTCGTAGCAGCGGCAGGAATCTTTGATTGCTTGAAGAACAATTCTTTTATCATCCAAAGATAGAGACTCTGGGCCATTGAAATAAGAGAAATCCATGCCTGGAGTTTTAGGAATATGGTTTCCGGCAAACGCACGTAAGCACAGTTTGTAGTAGTGACCTAGTAGGTAGTAAAGAGGAACGCCTTGAGGGAGATTGTTAAACTCATCATTCTGAAAATGGAAATTCAGTTTACCGAATATATCACAGCACTTAACGAAGTATGTCAGCATTTGAATTGTCTTTTCCTCAAATCTTATGTCACTCTGGACTCGATTGATGATGTGAGTATGGGATTTTGTGTCGAGTGCTTTAAACCATTCCGAATAGGCATCATAATTCTGTAAAAAAACAGTAACTTGTCTCCAGGAATAAATCCATCTGGTTTGTGATTCATATGGTATAAGCGGTATACCATGTTCTTTCAAACTTGCATTGACCGCAGTTGAGCGCCTCATGATTTTCGCCAGCTTGGTCACTTTACTGAAGGCGTCGGCAAATAAGAGGTCTTCAGACAAACTCTTTATGATTCTCCCGAAGATCAAATTTAACACATGGTTAGCGCAACGGATAAAGCGAACTTTGCCCAGCATTTGATGTCCAGAAGGCTTTATTTTGTTCAAGTAGTCATAGACAAGACTCTTGTGAAAAGACTCATTATTTGTAGCGTTGTCCATGGTTATAGTTCCAAGCTTATCAACAAGGTTATGTCTATCTAAAATCTCCTTGAAAACCTTGTATATGTTTAAGCCAGTGTGTCGCTTATGCCCCAGACTAATGAACTCTAGTAGATGACAGTTGCGGGATTCCCCTCGGTTGTTCAGCAGGATTTTCGCATCATTGGCCAGTTCCAGTGATTCCATATTGAGGATATTCGGAGCGAAAGAAACCATTACCGCGAGGAATGAAATATTGCTAGGAGAAGTCCATATATCCAACTGTATATTAACCATGGTGGTGTCTTTTAAGTTGCAATGCAGGGTCTCATTCAGGTACCTTTTAAAAAGATTAATTTTAGTGGATAGTGTTGTTCTAGACTGGATGAAGGCATTGGCTGGGTTCGTTTGATTTATCAACCTCCAACTTAGAAGCCTCACAAAGTTGAAGGGTAAAAAGCCCTCTGATATCAAAAGTAGTGTTTGTAGAGCCTGAGGGTTTTTCTGGCATTCCTGCACTAGAGATTCGCTCAGTCTGAGTGACTTTGATCTCCTAGGAAGCATATCCAGAGTTTTTAGATTGCTCCCTTTCGGCTTCTTGCTCTTTAGAGCACTGGGATGGACAGCGGTAATATGCTTTGACAAGTTTCCGGTCGATTCTCCCTCTCTAAACGTCTTCCCACAGTAAATACATTTGGCTCTCTTTTTGTTGTTCAAATTCAGGAGGGTAAAATGTATCTTGAAAGATGATCGCTCCATCCAACGTGAGGGGCTTTTCTTTGGACTTTTCTTGACCTTCAACGTTGTGTTCGGGGTAGATCTGATCATTTCAGCTGGTGTTGCCGGGCATGAACGCGAAGAAATAGGAGCGCTTAGGCTTGAAGTCTTTGTAAACGGCATATCTTGCTGGATAACAATCGGGGTTGCATGAGTGTTAGCACCTGACATATTTTCACACTGATGATTTATATGATGATCTCTTGTAAGTAACGACCAAAGTTGTGAAGTTTTCTGATGTTTGACGCGTTTTCGCCAAAATTTATACTTCACGCGTTGATTTAGGGTTTCTGACCCTATGAGGTGCCCTGAGACTCGGGATTGATCTGAAACTATACTAGACAGTATCTGTAGATGGAATTACCTATCATCCTTTGAATACAGTGAGTCTGAATTGCTTTCTTATAAAACTGTTAAATGTTTTATAAAAGTGTTTCAAGCGGCTAAACATGAATTGATTGATGTTGTTGCAGCTTCTTGAAAAACGTATAAATTGCAAACGGGTAGGCAATCAGGTAAATATATTTCTCAAAAATGAGTACTCAAACAAAACTACGTCAATAACGAGGTCCCGTTTCGAGTACTCAATGATCGTAAATAAAGAGAAATAGCAG
The DNA here is from genome assembly GCF_014133895.1 of Torulaspora globosa. Taxonomy (NCBI): domain Eukaryota; kingdom Fungi; phylum Ascomycota; class Saccharomycetes; order Saccharomycetales; family Saccharomycetaceae; genus Torulaspora; species Torulaspora globosa. The sequence continues at coordinate 861,473 of NC_050732.1, read as the reverse complement.
GTAACCCGTAAACTTCGTACATTATGATACTCATTGAACAAGCCTGGTAATAGTGTTACTCTCACTCTCTACGATGAGTAGGTTTCGCGCATACTCATTACTCGAAATGGCGCTACCGAGTTGGAGCAGAGCTATTACCCGGTTACTCGGTGAACAAGCCTGGACGTATCTATATACAGCACACTTATGCCTATATTTAGTATCGTAACTAGAGATCTGGAAATTCGACCACAGTTGCTAGTATCAAGCTTCTAGGCCCCCCCACGCCTGAGGCTGCTGCCAGGAGTACGGGTTACCCGCCACACGTCCTGCACCCTGACCCCCCGCCATGGAATATGTTTCCCTGTCAACGCCTGTCTAGCCGCACCACAGTATCACAAAAATTGTGGGCAAGTATGGCTTTCGCTCTAGCTCTCTACATTGCACTCAGCATCCAAACAAAAGCATGACGACTTGTTTCCCCGGATCAATGACAATCAGAGAAACATCAATCCGACGGAACACCGTATAAAAATGTCGTGGAAGGTAAAGATGTGTCCACAAAAAGATTGATATCCAATACAACACGGAATATAGGAAGATAGGGAATGACAGTTCAAGTAGACAAAAGCACAAACGAGACATTGACCCCAGATTCAACAGAAGAATCCTTAGCTGATACGAATATAAGGCTTGGAAAGTTTCTTCTAATAGGAGTGGCAATAATTGTATCATTGGGTTTCTTTTTCTTATATTATCTGGCACCACGTTATGGTTGAATGGGTAAAGTTTACCGTTTGTGGGACCGCAGCAGTATGTGCTGGGGTAGCTGTTTATTCTGGCAGTCTGTTTGTGCAAAGCTGTTCTTGGAAGTCTCCAGCTGCAGCTGGACTATTTCCTTCAGAAGGTCCTGCCCGTTTTGCAGCTTGTGCTGGGGTGGCAGCATCGTGGGTAGCTTCCACATTTTTTGCTGGAGCTGGCGGTTTGTATACCTGGAATTATGATGAGCCACCTGTACCGACAGCTCCAGCAATGTGCTGAACCAGAATCACAAGTCCAGCCAGCCATTGAACCAGAATCATAAGTCCAGCCACCTATTCCGACTGCTCCAGCGATAAATGTGGAAAATCCCCACAATGGTAGACTATTTATTCACCTTATAAGGCTATTTACAGGGCGAATATATTATTATAGGGTATTGACAGGGCGAATAAATTACTATAGGGTGAGACTATTTATTCACCCTATAAATACCCTATAATAATTTATTCACCCTGTAAATAGCCTTATAAGGTGAATAAATAGTCTAAAAGACCAGGATTAATTGAGCTAAAGAAACAAGAACCAGGTGCGTCAACAGCAAACGTATTATTGCAAAAATAATGTGATTTTGGCTAGTATTTATTAATACTAAATTACTGGAATCCCCTTTTCTGGACCGGAGAATTCCCTAATAGACTCCTAAGCTGGGTCCCTTTCATATGTATCATTTGGACCTCTCGTCGAGTCGCTATCCAAGGCCTAGGCGCGCTATACAGCTCACTTGTATTGGCAATAGATCTATGGGGCCAAATATATGGCTGACTAAGCCCTAGACCTTCGATTACATCTTACCAAACTGATATGTTCAGCTCGTACTACTACAGAACGTTTCTGATCATTATATAGTATTTATCAGTAATTAACAACTTCTATCTCAATATCTCAACAAGAGTAGCACCCTGATAACGACCGATAGGTCCATTTTATCTATTTCATTTTCAAGCTCTCGCCGCCTCGCAGCCTGTAGATCAGAAGTCTTTAAAATAGCTTGCAAGGTTCAAGCTTAATAGCTTGGCTACATCGGTCACGTCATCGATGACCGCATGTGCAACTAGCCATATAGGTTCTATCTCCTCGGCGGAAGGCATGACGCTTAATAGCTGCAAGTCAAATGAGACATATCAAAATGAACCTATATGACAACTAGCGGTTATAAACGACTTTCCATCCAAAATGACAAGGATTCCATAAAGCGCACTCTGTCTTTGTATTATTGACGAATTCTGAAATAAATATCTTGAGTCTCAACTGGTAAATTTAAACCAGAGCCACGACTGGCTGTCAAGCCCTGATGAACAAGCAAGACCAGCCGAAACGCAAACCCAAAAGGAGGCTCGGCGGTACGAATCTATAATATCGTTGGCCGATGTATCAATGTCTAGTAGTGCATTGTGATAGGCAGGAATTGGCAAAATGGTTTGCGGCTCATAATCTTGTCAGAGATTGTCTTACAATAATGTACTTCGCCTCTTAAGTGAAAACTTACCCTCTTGAGAATACAGTGGTATGATCGAAACATACATATACGAGATCAGCAAGCTTAGAGGCAAGCTTCTGCTCCCGCACCACATCCAGTCTTATTTGTAACCCAGTTTAAGTGCCTCGTCATAAGTTGGATAGTCCGTATAACCTTCCTTGGTCTTTGCGTAAAAAGTCTCTCTGATGTACTTGTTTAATGGCAGGCCCTTCTCGATGCGGTCAACCATATCAGGGTTTGCGATAAAAAACCTACCGTATCCGATCAATGTTCTCCCATCAGCTACCATTTTCCTCACTTCTTCCGGATGCGAAGCCAGACCACCCGCCCTAATAATAGGACCTTTCCAGATAGAGTAAGCAAAGTCATTAGTGCCTTCATTGTATTCTCCTTGGCCTTCGGTATCAAATGGATTCGTGACACGAGGTTCGACGAGATGCACAAAAGCTAGGCGCTTACCAGCTCTAGCCCTCTTCTCCAATTCGCCCAATACGTAGGCATAGTGAGCGATGATCAATGGTTCTTGACCACAGGACATAACACTGAAAGTACCATATGGCATAAATCTGATACCGAGCTTATTGCAACCGATGGCCTCCGTGAGTGCATCAACCACTTCCAATGTGAATCGAGCTCTGTTTTCAATCGATCCACCGTATTCGTCTGTTCTCTTATTGGAGATAGGGTCCAAAAATTGATTTAGTAGGTTACCGCCGGCGCACTGTATTTCAACACCATCGGCACCAGCCTCAATGGAGTTCTTGGCACCATTAACGTAATCGTTAATATATTGCTTGATCTCGTCCTTGGTCAAACCGAGTTGTCGGTTGTTGCTCTCAACTGCCTCCTCACGTCTAGCTTCATCCATGTAAAGTTCGTCGGAAGCAGACACGAAAGGAAGACCGTCTCTGGCCAAAGCTCCAAGAAGTGCTTTTCCATTCAAAGACCATAACCGCACCCACACGAACGATTTGTTGTTGTGAATCTTGGCGATAATTTTCTTCCACTTCTCAATCTGTTCCTCGGACCAGATACCTGGAACATTGTCGTAGCCTCCACTGCGAGCAGATGGGTATGCAGCCTCGGTTATGATCAAAGTACCTGGCCTCTTCGCGCTGGTCGTACTACTCGATGGCCCAGTCGTTCGGCACATTACCGGGGTGGTAAGCTCTCATTCTAGTCAAAGGTTGGCATGACAACGCGGTGCTTCAATTCATTGTTTCCAATCTTGATTGGCTTGAATAGAGTGGTATCACCCAAGGCAACAGGCTCGACAAGATGGAAGTGTAAATAGAATGGCTGGATAAGGTGAATGGCTGGCTAAAACACTATTCTGATTACCATCGAGAGGTCCAAATAAACATATAAAAGGGTCCCAGTTGAGAGTTATTAGAAAGCTCTCAGGTCCAGGAAACGACCAGGATTCCATAGGATACAGACTATAGTCTATTAGCTATGAATACTAGACGAACTATCACACTTGGTAGCGCCGCGTGGTGGAGAACTGCAGCACGTGGACGCGGCCTCGGCCGCGAACGCTCTACGAGCACAAGAGACGCTTAGACGTTCTACATAGCTAACAACGCTCCCTACTCGTGCTGGTCCTCCTTCAGAGACCTCTCGTACGCCTCCAGCGTGAGCAGCTCTGCGCTCTGCAGCTCGCTGGCGTCGCCGATCCTGATCTTGGCGATCCACCCGTCGCCCATCGGGTCCTTGTTGATCAGCTGCGGCGCCTCCTCGAGCGCCGCGTTCGCCTCGACCACCTCTCCCGCCACCGGCTGGTAGATCTCGGACGCAGACTTGACCGACTCCACCGACCCGAGCGACTCGCCCTTTTCCAGCGAGCTGCCCGTCTCGGGCAGCTCCACGTACGTAGCGTCCCCGAGCGCGTCTGCCGCGTACCTGGTGATCCCGACAAACGCTGTTCCGTCCTGGTGTGCCGCGATCCACTCGTGCTGGCTCGTGTACAGCACTGTCGACGGCCCCGCGCCCGAGTACGTGAAAGGAAGACCCGTCTTGGTCAAAGCATTCGACGACTGCGCTCTCGCAAACACCCGCAACACTCCTGCCGCGCTGCTGCGCCCGACTACCGCTCTTGCAACTCCAAACATCTGTTCTACTCTGTGTGTCGCTGCTGTGTGGCCTCTGTCTCACCGTCCCGCTTCATACCTCGCCCACTTAAACCTCGACCGCAGAGGAGTCACCCGAACGCGCCAGAGAAGTCAGCCTCCACTCACACCGCTACCCGCTGCATTCTCTCCGCGTAGCCGCGGGCACGAGAACCGCAGCCGCAGGAATGCCAGGACGACCGCTGCCGGGGCCAGCTCGCGCCAGCTCGCGCACACTGTTATCTTGCTGGCTGCGCTGAACGAATTTTTCAGCACCGGCAGCCAGAGAAAAAGAAAGCGTGCTTCTGGAAAGAGAGCAGCACGACGAAGAGCGTGGTAACGGCTGCGGACCAATTGCGAGACGATTGAAGCTCAATTGCAGCAGTGGCAGGAGCTTTGGACAAGTGGAGCTGCTGGAGAGAGTTTGGTGGCAACGCTGGGAGCACGAACGAGATGTCTACGCTGTTCGTGGTTGGCGAGGTCGAGCGTGCAGAGGTGACACGGGCGTTGGACGCCCTGGCAGGCGTGTGTGACCGACGGGTGCAGGTGGCGGATCTGCCGGGGCTGTTCGTTCGGTTGTACAGCGACCGGCTGGCGGGCAGCCGGTGGAACTACGAGGAGGGCGTGTCCGTGGTGGTGCACGCGGGGGGCAGCGCGGAGTCGCGCGAGCTGGACGCCACGTTCAGGGCGTTCCTGCCGGTGTTCAACCTGGTGGCGCTCGAGCAGCGCGCGGCAGCGGCACGGCTGCCGGAGCTGCTGCGGGAGCTGCCCGCACAGAACGCGGCGTGCCGCGACCGCATCCGGCGCATGGCGCACTGGATGTACTACGGCGGCTCGGGCAGCTGCTCGAGCAGGGTGTACTCGATCGTCAGACAGCTGCGGGCGACGGGCGAGCCGCGGTCCGCGGCTCGCGCGATACCGAGCGCGGTGGAGGCGGTCGACTTTGTGTCGCTGCTGGCGGGCGCGACGCGGGGCGGCGAGCCGCGGTACTGGCGGCTATTGTCGACGTGGGGCTTCCAGCCGCACTCTCTGGGTGCCGCCGAGCTGGTGTATTGCGCGTTCGTTCTGCTGAGGAAGCTCTCTGCGGACGCCGGCGTCGGACTTTCGGACAACAGGCTGCTGCTGTTTCTGTTCACGCTGGAAGCGTCGTACCACCAGGTGAACAAGTTCCACAACTTCAGGCACGCGGTAGACGTGATGCAGGCGACGTGGCGGCTGTGCGAGAACATAATAGACGACCGCTTGCAGGTGCTGCTGCTCTCAATGGCCGCGATCGGCCACGACATCGGACATCCGGGCTCGAACAACATGCTGCTGACAAAGTTCGGGGCGCCCGTGGCAACGGCGTACGGCGAGTCCGTGCTGGAGAACATGCACAAGGACTTTTTCCAGCAGCTGCTGAAGAGTCAGTGGCCGCAGCTGCTGGGGCTGAGCCAGAGTCTGTGCAAGGGAGAGTCGCAGTACAACCTGATCGCGGAGACCATCCTGGCGACCGATATGGCGCTGCATGCGGAGTACGTGGATAAGCTGAAGGAAAACCACAGGATCGACAACCTGAAGATGCTGACGTCTTTGATCATAAAGGCTGCCGACATCTCAAACGTCACGAGACCGCTTGCTATCTCTGCCCAGTGGGCGTATCTGATAACGCTCGAGTTCAGAGACTGCTCGTTGCTGGAGGAGTATCAGGCGAAGGGCGACGGCGGCCAGAGCGCGCCGCAAGACGAAGAATCCGGACATACGAACAGCGGCCGGCTGTTGTCGCCGGACGAGTTGGTGGATAAATATCCGTGCATTCCCGGAGGTCAGATTTTTTTCATTGACACCTTCGCCGAACAGTTCTTCAAAGAGTTCTGCCAGAAATTCCCGGAGTTGAACTTCCTGATAGATAATGTGCAATCGAACAAGAAGTTTTGGCTGGAAAAACTGTAGCAGCCGTGGAAACTTGCCGAAGAGCCGGCTTTGTTTTTACGGATATCGGGTTTTCATCTCTGCCGCGCAAGGCGCGGCGCGCCGTGAACTATAAACTCGCTAAACAACCATCTTCGTCATTCGTGCATTGGAGAAATCCACTTACTACGCATTCCTCGAAGGCTCAATCTATATTAGATGCATACAGATAAAAGTGTATCGTGAGGATTGTATTTTATACATAGGCGGTTTGATCAATCAAACCTTGCTCTTTATGATCTTTTACTATCGCAAAAGCCTTCAGCAGCTTGCGGCGCGCACCCAGCGCGCTAATACCCATCTTTTCTAGAGTCTCGTCGTCCAGGTAAATCAGTTCGTCCCATTTCTTCGAGCTCAATGCGTCAGAGTACTTGTGCAATCTCAAAGCTTTCAACCACATGGGAATGTTGGTTAAAAGGCGAGGGTCGGTTAATGTTCTTGGGTTCATCGAAGAGCCATGTCCAGTACCGCTGGATACGCCCGGCACCGAGTTTGTAGATGGATTCGTAGCGGCGCTCGCTGTGGGAGTGATGCTTGCAGTACCGCCAGCTGAGCGATCGGGAGACTGGGAGTGAGAGTTGTGAGAGCTTGTGGTCGCATGCGAGGAAGCTCCATTTTGCGAACGGTTCCCGCCATAAAAATTCTGGCTATTGTTGTTTTCAAAATCACTGGTTGCAGCTCTGCTCTTTCCAGGCATGAAGTAATAGCCATTATTCGCCGTGTAACCGTGGATTCCATTGGTTCCTTTCTTACCGATGAGATTCACGTTCATTCTCGAAACGTGAGGATCAGCAGATTTAGGTCTCTGATTCATATCCTTGATGTAATCGTAAATCGGTTGGGTCACAGACGCTGGCTGCGGCGACCACTTTTGGTAGATCGCCGAGTTCTCAATCATAGGATCAATACGCTCGCCAGGCTTGGTATCATTGTCGGCTAACTTGCCATCAGAGAACACAGAGTCTAGATTCGCGATGGAGTACGCCTCTCTGTTGGGAACCGGAGAGGCAATTGCAGGAATTTGCGGCGACAGATAACCACTGTTGATCAAACTATCGAGCTTTAGTTTGGTGTAGTGGAGAACGTCCTCGTTCAAAGTTGACAGAAGATTATCCATAACAACGTTTTGTTGGGAACTGCTCAACATTGACATCCAAGAGCACAGCTGATTGATATCTTGAGTGAAGTTCACGACGGGATTTGCCTCTGCAGGCCTCGGCTGCAATTGTTTCGAGCTCGCACTCTGAGGCTGTTGTTTGCCTTGGGCCTGTTCTTTGTTACACGATTTGGAACGGTTGTGCATCCCTAACAGGCTACTGCTCGAGGGTCTTGTGAAAGATTCTAAAAACATCGACGAAGTTGGAATATTTGCAGGGGTGCGAGATGGTGATTGTATCATGGGCGACATCACAGCAGAACCGGCTGCTGAAGATGAGGTGGGAAGGGGGCCCGGTTGTTGCATTGATGGCTGCTGCTGTGAGTGTTGAGCAGACGGATCTAACAACGCAGATTGCTGATCCAAAATTTCGTCAAACGACAAACCGTGCGACTGGGACGTCAATTGGGGTGACAGGATTCCTGTACTAGCCGCGCTGTTACTCAAATTCATGGCACTCGATTGCGGCGATAAGAGAACCGCTCCAGGATGGGCACTTCTTCCTAAGTTATAGGGCGATTGGCTTCCGGATGCAAATTCCTCAAATGCATTATTCATGGTGATCATGAATGACAGCTTCAAGCCCACAAAGGTCCTCCAAACGAAGCTAGAGGAACCGATCTATGTTTTGAACTGTTAGTGAAGCATGCCATCATACGCTTAACGCTGTCAGAAAATTTTCAATGAAAATTTCAGAGCGCGGTGTAAGGGCCTTCAGCTCATCAATATTAAATACTATACAGTAATCAAGTATATAGACCTGAGAAGATGGTCAGTTCATTGGTAAAACTTGACTAGGATCGCATTACATTGCTCCTTGACCGTCAAGTCTTCCTGCATGATTTGCTCTAACAGGGTCTTGACCATTGGCTTCACCGGAGGCCTGAACATGACAAGAAACTTTAACGTTTGAAAACCCAGCGAGCTTCTAGCAGGATCGAGACAAATGGGCCTTACTTTGTCGATGTGTAGTTGCTCGATTCTAGGTAACTCGCTCATGAGCCTTATGAAGATTCTTCTATGTTGGTTCTCGAGGAATGGAATCAGACCGTCTAAAAATTTCGATGACCAATGGTCGTAGTTTGGATAGTTATTAGATGGCTCATTTGATATGGACTCATAATACCATTCCTCGCCAAGCCACTCTAGTGCCATTCCGATTCGGCCGTTGAAATCGTTCATGAAGTAATCGTACAGAGTTTGTCGAATAAAATTACTCATGTTGTCCCGATGGCTGACGCCTCTTGTGCAGAGCCTAGTCAAAATATGAAGCCAAGACTCTTTGTTGCTCCATTGAAGTAGCTTGATCTTTTCCAAGGGACCCTGATCCTTGACAAGTGCTGTGTTTACTTCTGACGACTCATCATTGTTGCTCACGTCCATTATATGTTGCACGATTCGTTCGAGGTGTTTCATCTTTTCCTCCTCGGTCATCGCCTGCGGTTTGATGAGGTCAACCTCTGTATGTTTTTGATCCTTGGCAGCGTCGTAATCATATTCATCTTCGAGCTTACCTTCGTTGTCTGCTACATTTGATGAAAGTGCGACTTCATCCTCCTTTTTTATCCTCTTTGAGTCTGAGGCCTCATCCTCTTCTTCAACTTTCCGCTTGCTGATGCCAGTTTCTTGCTGTTGCTGCTGTTGCTGTTGCAGCTGTGAGACCTTATTCATCAGGTCAGTGTACCTGGAGGCGACAATAGACAGCCCCGAAATCATCTTAGTGGTATCTGTAGAATAGAATGCCTCACTGCAGAGTTTGATCATAACATCTTGCGGCAGCTTTGATACGTCCTGTTCAGAGTTTTTGCTATTCATCAATGAATAGATAGCACAGTATGAAGTATCAATAGCTATTGGTGAGTTGTTAAAAAAACCGGCAATATTGTTCTTAGACATTGTGTACTTCTGGAGGTCGAGTAACATTGATCCAGTGGTATCGACAGGTAATTCTTCAACAGGGGGTGAGGCACTGTTGCCTGGTTGTGGAGTAGATGAAGCAGCGCCTGCGGGAGGACTCATCATGGGTGTGGCAGTGCTTCTGTTCACCTTGGCAGTAGTCTGCTTCCTCTTCAGAACCAGGTACTTTTGCTTTTCTTTATTGGTGATTTTATTCTCAACTTGCTCGGCGTCAAAGTTCAAGATACCTTTACTCTTTGTCTCTTCACCGATAATATGAAGAGTCTGCGAAATCTTGGATAATTTCATTTGCTGAGAAGCCATTTGTCCACTACTCTTTATTAGCTGCGATTTTAATCCGAATTGAACGAAATTCTTGTAGCAACGCTCGACAAACCTCTTGCTCAATCTGTAGTTCAACACCGATACGTCGTCAGCTTGATATTTGGCATCCACATTAAACTTCAGCAGACCTGATAGGATCCTCATGGTAGCTTGAGGTCTCTGTTTCATGATAAAGGCAAGGCAATTAAGAACTCCATTGAAAACCGAGCTGACCATCATGGGTTCCTCGATTAAATAGTTGAGCAAGAGGTCTAAGAATTTTTTCGCTTCAGATTCCAGCTGCGGCTTGTTTGAGATGACAGGATGACTATCTGGGACGGATGAGATGCTAACAGAACCAGCCTTCAAGTTGTTACCATTTCTTGAAGTGTGAACGATAATGATCTGCGATAAAAACTTGGCTGTCGCGAGTCTGCAGCCTATGTTCTTTCTGGCGCTGAGAAACGGATCGCTGTCACTTGTAGAGAGCTCCAAAGGATATGTGGTGTTCCAGTTGGACGCGATAAAACCTCTCATCTCTTGCATGACATTCCACATCTCCTGGTTTGACGTCTTGGCTACCAAGTCAAATAACAATGGATAACACGCAGAAAATGCCAAGACTGAATATTTATATGCTATCAAGTCTTTCACATTGCGACTTATAGACCACAGACAATCCAAATGTTGAGATGCGATAAACGGTTTCTGAGCAGACGCGACACTATCGTGAGTGATCACATCAAGGAGTAATCGTGCAGTAAATCGGGCCAGCTCCCTCTTCAATGGTGGAGCTGTTCCCTCAGATATATACAAAGAAGCTGCTGTCTCCAACACTTTAGGGAGCATTTGCTCCGGGCTATTTTCCATAGCCAACTTCTGGGCCTGGTACAATTGGTCCATCTCCGACAGCGACATCCTCCAAACGTCCAAACCAACCGGTCAAATCCTTCAAACGCCTCTGCTCAGATCTTGGCTAATCTGTTAAGTTACTGATGATCGACAACTTTTTACTGCCCTACTATAACATAATAACCAAACTATCACGTGACCACAACTAAATACTTATAAAGAGAGCTTATAGGGCTCGAAATGGCTGTTCTGGAGCCCATTAGCCGTCAATGGGGCCGCCAGACATCGCTGGGATGCGGGCCTTGGTGCTCGAACCCGGGGCGATGACATGCGAGCACTATGTGAGTGCCTGTATCGCTGACGCTGGCTGTCTCGCAGCTCTGATACTACTGTTGCAGGTGTCGCGGGACTATGTCTATGAGGAAGTCAAACATATCACTCTTCTGCAGTGCCTCGCCGATGTCCGCCTTTTGCAAAGTACGTCTCTTGTTCTCCTCTGCCACACACCAGGCTCTCATGGTTAGCTCAGTGATAAAGATCTCGCAGGCCTTGGCAAAAAGAATCGGCGCCTCTGCACTGATCATTCTCACGTCCTCGTCGGTCTTCATTACTTTCTTTATTCTGGCCAAGGGCAGAGAGTGGGATTTAAAATCGTCCTGATGCTGCGACTCAGGCTCGTTCGTCGATTCTATCTCGTTGATGAGTTCCTGCCAGTATTGGATCATGATCTCCCTGTAGTGGCCGATCAGACCCTGCCCCACGTTCCGGAACACATCCATGTCCTCCTCGTCGTTGCCTTCCATCGTGTTGACGACTTCTGCTCTGCCATCTTCTTCGTTACCTGTCAAATCTGCCCCCTCGGTGTCTGCCATAACCAACGGTGGGACTGGCTACAGCTTGGTGTTGCCTCTTTTGCTCTCTGTAGAAGATGTTAAAGTCAATCAACGAAGCCCGAGTTCCTGGTACAGATCACTACATTGCAAGGTCTAAGGTGACAAGAGCAGCAAGGCATGAGAGAGTTCAAATCGTTCAGCAGCACGGAGCAAAGCACCTTGCCACAGGCCCACAAGAGTCCCACTTACAGCGAGATATATGCTGAGCCTGAAAACTTCCTTGAAGTCGAAGTGAGAAACCCAAAGACGCACATACCCAACGGAACAGACACCAGGGGAATGTTCACCGATTACGAAATCATCTGTCGCACGAACCTGCCAAGCTTTCATTCCAGAGTCTCCAGGGTCAGAAGAAGGTACTCCGACTTCGAGTTCTTCCGCAAGTGTCTGATAAAAGAGCTGTCTATGTATAACAACCATCCCAAGGTTGCCATTCCGCATCTCCCCGGCAAAATACTACTGAGCAACCGCTTCAATGACGATGTCATAGAGGAGCGGCGGCAGGGACTCAACAAGTGGGTCCAGGCAGTTGTGGGTCACCCACTCTTACAATCGGGTTCCAAGACGCTGGTACGGTTCATCGAGGACAAGAAGTTTGTAGGCTAGGAGGGCTCCGAGAAGGCATTGGCGTAGCTTTGTAGGAGGCCCTTGATGAGGCTTGTAGACTTAAATATTGATTGTAGTTGGAAGCTTGTTAAGATTAAACCTTCAGACTAAAAAACACATACTAAAAGACTTTCCTAGAGCAATTTGGACAGAGCAGAAAGAGTAGCTTGGGAGGTCCAGATATGGTCAAAAAGTCAACTTTACTGTCTTTGGACGCATTCTCAAAGACAGAAGAGGATGTTCGCATACGTACGAGGACCGGTGGTCTGATCTCTCTGTCGTGTGTTATTCTGACGCTGTTTCTGTTGATTAGTGAATGGTACGACTTTAGCCGAGTGGTTACTCGCCCCCAATTGGTGGTGGATAGGGATCGGCAGTTGAAACTGGATTTTGTGGTTGATGTCACTTTTCCTTCGATGCCCTGCGATATGCTTAGCCTGGACATCATGGACAGTTCCGGTGACTTGCAGCTGGATATCATGGATGTGGGATTCAGCAAGACCAGGTTGGACTCTAGTGGCAAAGAAATCTCCACGGCGTCCTTCCATCCTGGCGACTCATCGCCTGACTATATTCCTGATGATGAGAACTACTGTGGGTCATGTTACGGAGCCAAGGACCAGAGCAAAAATGACGAATTGCCTGTAAATGAGAGAGTCTGCTGCCAAACGTGTGATGACGTGAAGAGAGCGTACCTCGAAGCCGAATGGGCATTTTACGATGGCAAGAATATCGAGCAATGTGAACGTGAGGGCTACGTCGAAAGAGTCAATCAACAACTGGCAGAAGGTTGCAGAGTACAGGGCAAAGCTCAGTTGAGCAGGATTCAAGGAACAATACATTTTGCCGCTGGTAGGGGATTCCAAAATGCCCGTGGCCACTTCCACGATAGTTCGCTATACCAGAAAACGCCTCATCTGAACTTCAACCATATCATCAATCACTTAAGCTTCGGCGTACCGATCACTCCGCGCGCGGAAGGCCGTGGGGCTGCCGCATCCACACAGCCACTAGACGGCCGCCAGGTGTTTCCCGACCGCGATACTCATTTCCATCAGTTCTCGTATTTCGCTAAGATCGTGCCCACCAGATACGAGTATCTAGACAATGAAATCGTCGAGACTGCACAATTTAGCGCTACCTTTCACGACAGACCGCTCGGAGGTGGGGCCGATGAAGATCATCCAAACACTCTGCACACAAGAGGTGGGTCGCCCGGTCTTTTCATCTATTTCGAGATGTCGCCTCTGAAAGTTATAAACAAAGAGCAACATGCCCAAACCTGGTCAGGCTTTCTCCTAAATTGCATCACGAGCATCGGTGGCGTTCTCGCAGTCGGCACTGTGCTTGACAAGATCACCTACAGGGCTCAGAGATCCATCTGGGGCAAAAAAAGCCAATAAAAGTTGTATTTACAGTGTATTTTAATTACTGACACTTTTAATATCGTCTGTCACGTCACTATGGACGTTGTGTCTTCGAGATGTGTTGCCAACCAAGCATTCTTAAGCTTTGTTTATATAAGCCAATTTGGACGAATAACATTTGTATGCCAAGGTATAGAGGTTTCTCGGAGGTGTCCTTCATTCCTAACGGTGCTCATCTTGTCGGGTTACATCGAAACTCAACCTCGGATGTCTTCCGCTTCATTGCCGTTGCGAAATTCGCAATCCAATTCGACTTCGATGCTTAATGTTATGAATGCTTCTGTCACCGAACTGGACTCGCTGTACTATATTTGCACTAATGTGAAAACAAGATTGGAACGATTACCACAGCTTCATCCGTATTTGAATTTGGCCTATGCTTCTGCCGAGGTACTGAGCGAAAGGCAGTCGCTGTTTCTGTCTCAAAAACAGCAGCAGCAGAAGGTTAACGGTCACCAGAGCATTTCCTCTTCCTTCAGCGGCAGGGACAGTCATCCGGGTACCAACAATATTGCGAGAACAAGCTCCATCTCGAATTTTAGCCTCAAGGAGGATATGTCGCTCGACAGCATCACGTACTCATCCTCGCAAACCAATAGCACTAGCAACCCTCATATGGAAGATACACTCCTAACCTTTAGTATGGGGATACTGCCGATTTCTATGGACTGCGATCCTGTCACTCAGCTTTCGCAACTCTTCCAGCAGGGTTCTCCGCTTTGCATTATTTTCAACGCCCTGAAGCCTCAGTTTAAACTACCAGTGGTTTCATCTGATGACATTAAAATTTGCAAGAAATCCATTTACGATTTTATACTGGGATGCAAGCAGCACTTTGCTTTCAATGACGAAGAGCTTTTCAAGATATCAGACGTTTTTTCGAATTCAACGACCGACCTAATGAAAGTTCTGGACGTAATTGTCACTCTGATGAATTCGTCGCCCGACATATTTTCCACTGCTGAGGAAACTCAGGAGCAGATCCAATTGGAATTGCAACAAGTGCCATGTTATTCGGAATATTCCAAGATTATGAAAGAGTTTGTTGCCACAGAAAGGAAATACGTACATGATCTGGAAATCTTAGAAAAATACAGAGAGCAGTTATTGGAGAGCAACTTAATCACCTCGGAGGAACTTTACATGCTGTTCCCCAATCTAAGTGGTGCCATAGATTTCCAAAGGAGATTTTTAGTATCTTTGGAGATTAATGCCCTCATTGACGCGCCCAAGCAGCGGATAGGGGCGCTTTTCATGCATTCCAAATATTTCTTTAAGCTCTACGAACCTTGGTCCATTGGCCAAAATGCAGCAATAGATTTTTTGTCCAATCAACTAGAGAAAATGCTGCGAACGGACTTCGTAATTCGCAATAAGATGGAACTGCAATCATTCCTTTACAAACCCGTGCAACGTCTCTGCAGATATCCCCTTCTGTTAAAGGAGCTTCTGCAGGCCTCACAGGATGCAGGAAGTTCCAAGGAGCTTGAGGTAGCTCTGGAAATCTCGAAAGGTATCGCCAGGAGCATCAATGAAAACCAAAGAAGAACTGAGAATCATGAAGTGGTAAAGAAGCTATATGATCGTGTTGTGAATTGGAAAGGCTATCGCATTGCCAAGTTCGGTGAGCTGCTTTACTTTGACAAAGTCTTTATCTCGACAAATGGCACATCAGAACCCGAACGAGAATTTGAAGTCTATCTCTTCGAGAAAATTATAATTCTCTTCTCCGAAGTGGTTCAAAAAAAATCTGCTTCGTTGTCTTTAAAGAAAAAACCAACTAATTCCGGTTCTTCTCTGACACTGAGTCTGGGAGGTTCACACGGCGGTTTCAATGCACCTCCAAGTGGGGTGAGCGAACCAAAACTAGATTTAAGAGGACGCATTATGATAGTGAACCTGAATCAAATCATTCCGCTAGAAAATCATTCTTTGACAATTACATGGGAATCCGTGAAGGAACAAGGGAATTTTGTACTTAAATTCAAAAACGAAGAGACGCGAGAAAATTGGAGCTCTTGTTTGCAATCTTTGGTACGAAACGCCAGAAGTGAATCATTTAGAAGCGTTGGTAGCGGTGATCAGTCATCGTTTGCTTCCCCGGTACAATTTAGGAATGCGCATAACAGCATAACATCTTTGAATAGCTCTCAGGGGAAACATATTTCTGAAATGTTACCCAAGCGCAATACCTCCTACGCTAACGATAATGAATACCGCTCCATATCAGAGAACTACAAGAACTCGATACCAAAATCTTCGCTACTGATCCGCATTTCCTACAACTCCGATTTTTATACTGTTCTCGCAGAACTTGATTCTAGCGTTGAAGATGTCCTTCATATCATACAGCGAAAACTAAGCCATTCAGGTATTGTGAGTAAGGTTAAATATCAGGATGAGGACGGAGATTTCGTGATGCTAGCGTCTGAAGACGATTGGAACGTCGCCAAGGATATGCTCAAGGAGAGTGAAGATCGTATCCTCAATGTCTGGGCTTATAGTTAAACCAGTGATAAATTGTGCATACATTAGAATATAATTTCTAATCATCTAGACCAAGGGTTTGCCCGCCCATAATACTAACATCCCACTAGGGGACACAATAACGGTGCAACAAGTAATAAATAATGTAATTACAATAACAACCCTTCCCTCAGGTTAATGTATACTTTGGGCCATCACCACCTTCTGGGACAGTCCAATTGATATCTTGAGTAGGATCCTTGATGTCGCAAGTCTTACAATGAATACAGTTCTGCGAATTAATCCGAAACTTCACTCCTAACGGCGAGCTGTCGTCTTTGATGTATTCGTACACGCCTGCTGGACAGAAACGATTCTCTATGCCCTTCCATTTTGGAAATGCTGCTTCTGCATGTTTGTCTAAATCCTGGTTTGGAACCCGCAAATGACATTGCTCATCCTCATCATGGTTTGTTCCGGTTCTGGAAACTGAAGTCATGATATCAAATGAGATAATTCCGTCTGGTTTGGGGTAACTTATTGGTTTATGCTTAGAGGCGGTTTCAGTGACTGAGGCATCAGATTCATGAAATTTGAAAGTCCATGGAACGCGTCCTTTTAAAATAAATGTATCCAAGCCTGAATACACCATGCCGCCATATCCGCCTAAGAAGGAGTTAAAAGATGGCCTAACATTTCTTACAGCATAAAGCTCTTTATAGATCCAAGAACTTTTGAAAGCTTCACCATAGGCATCAAGATCTATTGGCTCTTTAGTCAGTTCCTCAACTCCCTGCTCCTCTAATTCCTCCAATGTAGGCATTTTAGAGATGACTTTGAACATCTCCTCCGCCGCTAGCATACCAGATTTCATAGCAGTGTGAGAGCCCTTAATTTTTGGAACGTTCATAAAGCCAGCAGAAGCACCAACGAGCACACCGCCAGGAAAGTTGAGCTTAGGAACAGCCTGTAAACCGCCTTCATTTAAGGCACGCGCAGCATACGAAATACATTTCCCACCTTCCAAAACGTTCTTATAATAGGGATGTAGCTTCATTTTTTGAAACTCCTGATAAGGAGATACGTAAGGGTTCTTATAATCCAAACCAACAACTAAACCGACCGTCACCAAGTTCTCACCAAAATGATACTGGAAACCACCACCATAAACGCTATTCGATAAAGGATATCCCATTGTGTGAGTGACAAAGCCCCTTCTGAACTTCTCAGGACTCACTTCCCAGACCTCTTTGATACCCAAACCGTACGACTGATTTTGAGCATTTTTACGAAGATTGAATTTCTTGATAATTTGTTTAGTCAACGAGCCATGGCAGCCCTCAGCCAAGACCACTTGTCTCGCCTTGAACGCCATCCCTCTTTCAAAGTTATCCTTTGGTCTGCCTGATTTCGAGATACCCATGTCCTTAGTTGCAACCCCCACGACGGACTTGCCATCATCGCTAAAAAGGACATCGGAAACTGCAATTCCTGAATACACTTCGACGCCTAAGTTTTCAGCCTGAGCTCCCAAAAAGGCTGTAATCTCACTCAGTGAACCGATGTAATTCTTGCCCTCGTTCTTCATGTGAGACGGAGTTGGCACTGGGAGCCCCTGCTGCCCTATCAGAAACTTAAATTCCTCGTCAATCACCTTTGTTACAATCTCTGGAGGGAGCGGTATGCCTTCTCCCTTGTCATCATAGTACTCACTTTCTGGAAACAGCTCCCGGAGAGCACGAGGGTCCATAATCACCCCAGAGACGATATGGGACCCGATATCTGCGGCTTTCTCAAGAACAACAACCCTTAGTTGTCCATCGCCTTCTTTGTTGTCTAGCTGTTTCAATTTGATAGCAGTAGCTAGCCCAGCAGGACCACCACCTACAATGCATACATCAACCTTGTCCACTGCTCTTTCCTCCGTGAGGATATTTTGCTCCTCCGGAGTCAGCTTGTCAAAGGAAACTTCCGTGGATTGAAACCTTTTGATCAACCACGAAGTTGTACGACAGTGAGCTTGCCCTTCCCGGCTTCTAAGCAAGAAAGTACTAAGACCTCTGTTTTTTGAGAAAGAACCCAGTGCCTGTCTTAAATTAACCCTTGCAGCCTTCTTCCCGACATTTCTGATCATAGTGGCGTATCTTAGCTGAGCAGAGAGCTATTATATGAGTCAGATAAGCTAGTTAGGCTAATTCTACCGTCTATAACTTTAATTATATGCGGTGCTCAGTCCCCGCGCCCATCGTCGTTTTTTTATCGCTTTCATAGTCTGTCATTTTTTCAGCAGCTCAAGATGACAGTAAATATTAAAAGAATATATTAAAGTAAAGAAGAGTCAACGAAGTGTTCAGGAAAGCCAATTGGCTCAGGCTAATCATTACAAACACTACTATGTACTGCAGAATGAACTACGATGATGCCCTCTTTAACCCATTAAACCAGATGATATTAAATACCAGAAAAAAAAAACCTGAAAAAACCGATTCCTTCCATTCCTGCAAGAAGGAATGTGCTTAAACCGTCCTTTCGTTACGAGTCGAGAATGCACTCCAGCTCCTCCATGGACAGATTCTCGGGTGACTCGATATCATGACTTAAAAAACCTTCTCTGACAGTCTTAATCCAGGAGCCAAAATGATGGTCGTATGATTGCTCCTTAGGATGCGAAGCGGCCGCTACCGGTCTTGGATCAATTGGAGTCTGTGTGAGGAAGACTTTATGGATAGCGGCCACGAGGCTGGCAGAATTCTGTGAGTTTCCCTTGAAGTTCTTCGAGGAGAATTTCGAAAGCCTGGGGGCAGCAGCAGCAGCCGTTACGTATGTCCCCACGGGGTTCGGATCCGTCTTACTGGATTCGGTATGTTGATCATTACTATCGATCTTCGTTTTCTTGGAATTGACTGTGAACGAACCTGTGTCGTCGCCATCCATGCGCGACCTTTTCTTATCTGTTAGATGATCGCCAGCGGAACCATCCCCTGTGGAGCTAGGTGTTAGGATAGCTGAGACAGGTGATGTAGCATATGGGATCTTGAATTCAGGGCTCAGTGAGAATCCCAAGTTTGCGGCCCCGCTGCCCTGCTTGTTGCCGTCCGGACCTACGTCCGAGAACCCTGTGCTGTTTCTCTTCAGATCGTTATCTGACGCGTTTTTCCCGTCCTTTGAGCCCTGCTGCTGTTTCATGTGAACAGCAGCGGCATGTGCATGCTTCTTGTAATCTGGCGAAAGTATACCTCTGTAGACGTATACCATTCTCCTGGGAGAGGAATTTGACCATTCCCTTGAGAGAGCGTAAGTCAAAGTTTTCTCGCCCTTCTCTAGCTTTTTGACGTAGGCATTCAGCTTAGCAGAGATTAAATTCGATAGCTTGGTCGAAAGATTCGACATCTCGGGATGCTTCTCCAATAGGTGATCTGATAATTGTTTCACCGTCATACCCTGCAACTCTGGATCCTTTTCCCATAATATAACAAACACCGCATAGAGAACGTCGTCATCGAGCGGCGCGGTTCTCTCTTCAGGCATTGGCCTCTCGCCCGTGACTGGAATAATTTTCGATATTTCTAAAGTGAGTGAATCCTTCTTCGGGGTGACAGACCCTTCTTTCCTAGCTTTTCCCGTATCGCTAGGCGATCCCTCAGACGTCGGAGTATTGGGAAAACCACTAACATCGTTCTTTGGGTTGAAAACCAAAGAGCTAGCTTGAAACACCGGCGAGGCAGTATTGTGCAATATCTCGTTCTGCAACGCAGGAATCTGAAGAGGTCTTGGATTGGTTAATGCCATTGTAATAAAATAAAGATCGGATTAAGAAAAAAAAAACCTTAATGGTTGGAAAAATTAATTAAAACCTCCACCAGCTCGGCTATAATAATTCCAATGAAGGGATTGAATGAGACCGATTCCCTCACCCCCCGGTATGGAATCTGGATATATAACAAAAGTATCCTTTCGATTTAGAAACTAATGTCACAAATTAAATCAATAAAACGATTTTGATAAGAAAAAACAAGACTTAAAAAGATGATTCAAAAATAACCATGATAAGAAGAAAGTTTAAGAAATGACTGCGGGATGAACAGAAATGAGTCGCGAGATAGAATACGGCAAGATGGGAATCTTGTGAAAGAAAATTGAAAAGATTTGAAATATTTCAACCAAATCGATGAGCACGAAAAGAAACGGCCAAAGTTGCGTCGCTTGGGTTGCCGATTCTTTTCAAGAAAAAAAAATTCAAGACAAAAAAAAAAAAAAGGCAAATGTCCATAGTAAAGCCCAACAGTCAACGCTCACAAATGTCATGTCTGGGCTTGGACTCTTGCGAAGCTCTATATAGACCCTGGGACACCCCGAAATGCGGATGTGAAGATAAATTGGTGGATCTTGGTGGGAAACCCATACACCACATTATCAGACTCCGACAGTCACACATGTCTGCGCATCCTCTTGAGCGCTCTCTGCGTGATGGCAAAGTCGTTAGGCCAGTAGCTATCCAGGTACACATTGCTAATGTCGCGACCTGTTGGTGGTATGAACCAGTAGTTGGCTGCAACGTGCACGTTCTTGTCCTCCTTGCCGTCATCGCCATAAGAAGTGACTTCGTGGAACCAGCCGGTTGGCAAGTAGAGCATCTCGCCTGGCTTCAAGTCCACCGTAATTCTATGGGCGTTAAAGAATCGTGGCCATCTCTTTTTGCTGCTTTCTGCAATGGAATCCCTGACCCTCTTATTCTTGATATCTTCCAGATGGACCACACAGGGCGGAATGGTGGAAAAAGAGGGAGGATCAAGGTGGTCTTGCTTGTGATGTGCCGCCTTCAACTGCTGCTGAACGTCGAGCCTCAAGAAATCTTCGTAGTGCTTCTTGGTTTGAGGATCCAAGGTGTCTGAATCCAGCAGAGTCTTGTAGACTTCAGCTGTTATCGCACCATCGTCGCGGAGCTGGCGCCATAGAGGAGCATGACGGTCGGCAACATAATCAATAACGCCAGAAGCGAACAAGTGGCGTATGGTCCCAACAGTGTACATTTTAGCAGCGTCGCAAGGCGCAAACAAGGTGAACCTCTTATGCCCTGCAATAGGAACGTACAGATTATCTGCGTGATCATGATGCAACCCCGATGATGATCCACCGCCGGGAACATTTCTGCCCAGACCTAATTGGCCGTTGGGGTCGCCGGGATCGAAGTTAGAAAGCCATTTGTCATCCTCAGCTTCGTCATCCTGCGCTTTAGCAGCACCGATCCAAAGATTTATTTGCTGCGGTATGAGATAATCCAGAAATTTGGGTGTCTCAGGTAGATCATCGAGCAAATTGGTCATCGGAGGCTGATAGAGTTCTTTAATCCGTAGTTCTTGTTCTTCAAGAGAATCGCTTTGATCACTACCGGGGCCGCAAGGTTCTTCCTCTTGCAAATCATCGAAATCGTCGTGCAGATTGTCGAATGTTATAGAACCAGTATCGAAATCGTCATCTAAGACCTGGTCTTTCTCTTCCTCGTCGGTAGAATAATCGCCATTGTTTGGGTCATCTTCGAGATATTGCGTGGTTAGATACAAATCTTCCTCACCTGCATTCAATATCTTACTTAAAAACTGGCCAAAGGACATTTTCAGACGGGTAGCCCCACTACCGAAGCCACCTTCATTTTTCTTCTCAATGGTCAGAATTTCCTCCCGTGGGAGAACATTCTGGATGTTTGAGGGCTTCAATTTTCTCAGCACTGAAATGTCCTCCGGAATTCCAACAATCTTGCAAGGTTTCCGTTTGACCACATGCAACTCGAAAAATCGTTTCACCTCCTCTTCATTTTCTGGAACCTTGACAACATCAATCTCAGTACGAGGCTCAGCAGGTCTGTATCCATCGTAGGAGGAGCAGAGCTTCTCGTCTAATCCGGCCGCTATTTTGGGCCTACTTTGAGGCTCAGAATTCTTAGACCTTTTCATCTGATTCGCTCCGCCTGTGAAGAACGTTACTCTTCGATGATTATGGCTTGGCCAATTTTTCGTCGTTAGGTAGGGAAAAAATTCGTCACTTCCGAAGGCACATTGAATTCTTCAATAATTTCCTAATTAGGAATGAACGTTCTATAGGCAACATTTCGGTTTCCATCTCAACGTCAAAAATAGAAAAGAATTCTGCCAAGAATGAAACCAGCCCTCTGTTGGGCAAAAGTGAGCTCTGGAGTGGGCCAGAATGGAAATCGACGTTTCAAAAACAAAGGTACGATCTCATGGTGCGCTAGTAGCTCCCTTGCTTGTATTTTTACGAAAAGTCGAAGCGTTGCAAACCTTTGTGCTTTTTATGCAGCCGTAAGCTCTCGATTCGTTGGCGCTTTTCTTGTGATGTAGTGTCTGTTAGTAAGAACAATTATTTATCGATAAATATTGTTAGGATGCGGATTAGCGCTTGATGGCGACTTCATCTTCAAAAAAATCTATATCCATGCTGGACGAAGCTCTCTTTCTATGACCTTTCATAAAACTTTGCGGATCGTCGGTGTTAGAACGTGCCAGCTGGTGCGATGGGTTGCGTATCGGCAAGGTCATAGATCTTCTCTTGATAGCAGCCATCTTGTTCTTTAAAAGCGTAGGTGTGGTTGGGGTTAGCGGTAGCAGTGCTGTATTTGATGCTTGTGTTCTTGTGAAACATGTTTTATCGTAGAAGGGAGTTGGTAAGGAGTCCGGAGAGCTAATAAAATCATGAGCCATGAACGGCGATGCAAAGGGTGATGCAGAAGATGAAGTCCTAGACGGAGGAGTCACTGCCGAATGGGACGATGCTATGGAAGGATTTGATGCAAATGAATGATTCGTTGATTGTCCCGTGGCGTGGATTCTCCCGTCGGTGTCGTCATGGATACGTTTTTCATTATAATCATTACGTTTTTCATATGACCCTGGAGCAAGGTTCTTAAACTCCTGAGATTGGTAGAATTGTTCCACTTGCAGCTGAATGAAGTAGTTCTGCAGAGCTTTCAAAATCTTATCGCTGGCGGTTTTATTCTCATTGATGTATTTTAGTTTGAAGCTCGATGGTAACGAATCTTCTCGTACAGCCAATGCCAGTAGCGAATGGCAAACCTTGATTAAACCTGCATCATTACTCTTCGAGTTGAAATCTTCCCACTGGTTGAATTCCTCGAATTTCAAAGCTAAGGTAGTTAGCGTGATCGCTGCCAGAACGATCTGAGAAGCGGAGCATTTGAACGACAGCTGTATGTCAAAACAAGCCAATTCGCACAACATCGTGGCGCCAAACTTGACCCGATCCGGGCTCAACTTGTTATCCAGCAAAGCTGTTGAGGGGACCTTTGTATCATTTTTGAGAAACAAGAGCAAATCGATGAACGAATCATGCGTGGCGAATTGACATAAAGTCCAGTTCAGGGACTTTGAAAGATGTAGCTCCATCTCCTTAAACTGTTGGGCCGAGTATTGCTTGCAGCACAGTTTCACCAACAACTTCAGGGGAGCAATTCTATTTTTTGAGTCCCAGAACTTCGAACTAATCCATAAAGCAGTCAATGCTAAAAGTTGATAGTTGCAACTTTTGACGATATATTTCGAAGTATATCTGTCCAAGATGTTGTAACACAGGAATAGCGTGGAGTTAGAGAGTCCCAATCTAGTGTGGCAGCACATGAGGAAATCAAAGATCAGGAACCTCATCTTATGGTTGATCTGCGGTTGTGATTGAAACGTCGAGAGGCTTGGCCTCGCGGTCACGTGTACCGCGTTATCTCTCTCTAGTAGAATCAAATGGTTCAGCAACTGATTACTGTATTCCATCACGCAGAACTCGTGGCAGGCAGCCTCTCTTGCCACCAAGTTCGCCTCCTGCGACTTGCGATGCGCCACATTCCTCCTCACATGGCTCATATACCCAAGATCAACCGCTCCAGCTACATCCTTGACATGATTCATATTAGCCGGCTCCCACCTTGCAAACTAATCAATGTAAATCAAGACTTAAGGAAGACCCTACAATATCCTTTATCTCTAAGCCAAGGAATATATAGCAAATAAAGGATCGTCAAAGGGCCGATGCGGGCCCAGCGGGCCTTGGATTAATTACAACCTGATCTACAGAAAAAAAAATTTTTTTCAACCGACAGACAGAGGCATGAGGCTCTCTAGTACAGCAAGATCCTAATCATCCTCATTTGAACAGCATGCTTTCGCATCTCACCGTATAGTTACTCTTACGGGTAAAAATCTGTATGCCGAGATACGCCAATTTCCCACGCCTGCCATGCTGAAACCAGCTTTCCCAAGCCCTAATCCGCGAAGCGAATGCGAGGAGAAAATGCTGGAAGAAAAAGAGCACAAGATTTGACGTTTTTCCGAATTGGGGAAAAAGTGCAAATTTTGCGATTTCTGGGCATCTACTGAGGCCAAGCATTTAGCCCTACTAGATAGTTTATCAAAGGGGGCGCTGGGGCAGATTGGCGATACAATACGATGCGATATGATACGAATAGTAGGCTCGGAAAAAATGTGGGAACGTAAAGCAGCAGCATGTGAAACCCGCGCGGTCATTGTGGCTTGTAGCTTGTGGGTGTGCAGCCGTTGCCATTACGGTGCCCTTTCGGGACGAGATTCTTGATCTGACCGGTGGTAGCCGATAGAGATAGCTGAAAAGCCTTATGGTAGCGCCGCACGGTCAGCACCACCAGTCAAAGTGGGCTGCCGTTAGAGAAGGCTGAGCAGGTTGGGCTTGACTTTCGATCGCGAATTGCCCTCAGTGGGACCGACCAATGCAGCGGCCACCTCGATGCTGGTTCTTGGACGCAGTCATAATGGTATCACGTGATCTCTTCGCATTGCAAGATGTGTCTGCATTAATTAGCATAGAGAAAAATTGTTCAAGAAGGCCTTAACGGTAGACAGTAAGAGGGACTTGCACACAGTGATGCTTTCTCGTAGGAGTATTTGTCGGTTGCGATTACCGCTACTGCCACGGTATCAATCAACCTATGTGCATCCCGTTTCGAAACTGGGGCAGGAGCTCAGCGAGCAACTTGCGTCGGGCGATACTAATGAATTGTATTCTTCATTGAAGGATCATCTCGAGAAATTTTCAAATGAAATGACGGATCCAACCACCTTGCAGAGGTCGTTTGGTTTGAACGCTCCGCTGGTTCAATTTCTGAAAAAATCTGCGACAGATAAGGAATCGCATGTAGATCCCTACCAGATCCTCAATACGCTGTGTGACTATAAAGTGGCCAGATCTCCTCATTTCGAGGTTGTTTTGAGACACTTGTTGCTTCATGGATCGCCGCAGGACGTAATCGCGTTGTGGGTGAAATATCTGGAAACCATAGCAGAGAACCCAAATGCTGTATCTCGGTCGTTCAACAACCGCAATGGTAACAACGATTCCCACCAGACTAACGTAGCATTGACAAGTATAGCGTATCTCATGCTGCCCGAAGTCAAGCCTGATTTCCAGATGTTATGTCAAATTTTGCAAGTGGATCAGAGTTCAGGCCAAAGAATACCTTTTAACAAGATAAAATTTTTGATCAATTCGCTATTCAAAGGTGAAAGAAAGGAGCAGTTGACAGAAAATTCCAAATCTTTGTTTCATCAGTATGTGAACTCTGACAAAGAATCGTTTCTAAGACAGTTGGACGGCACTTTACAATTCCATCACCTGCAGGACCTGTACAATCAGTACCGCGGAGGCTCTGTGGATCCGGAAATCATTGCCAAGTTTATGGAGAAATTTCTGCTCTGTAACAATCCAGCCGGCGCAGTCAAGATATTTAACGAGAATAAGGCTTTGGACTCTTCTTCGCTGAAGAATATGCTACTAATTGCCGTAGCGACTTTACCTGCTAATACAAGAAACGTCAGATTAGACCGAATCTTGGCCATCTGGAATAGTCTCATCAAGCCGGCCGGTCCATCGGCCTCGTCATACGCTTCCTTAGTCCAAGCACTCGGTGTATCAAAGAACTTTGGAGCCTTGCAAAACATTTGGGATGAAGAAATATCAGAAGATCTGAAGAAAGATCCTGTTGTGTTAGAACCATATCTAACTGCGATCTTGAAAGATAACGACAAGGCCAAGTTTGACGAAATAGCTGGGAAATTACCTGCTGATATTACATCCATTGACTTGATAAATGCCGTACTCTCAAAGATGGTAAAGGATAACGTCTCTAATGAGAAATTCAACTCCTTCTTTACTGCTCAATTTGCCAAAAGAGAAGATTCAGGCTTGCAGAAGAGACCAAATATTGAAACTTTGGCCGTTAGGATGTGGGCAAACTATCACTACGCAGCTGATAAGGAATCGTTCGATTTCCTCAAAAGTGTCTTTCAAAGCAAGAAGAACGTTTTGAAGGTGAATGCTATCATTGAAAATTTCATTCGCTTGGCTCCATCGATAGATCCTGTCCACAAATTATTTCCGCAAGTGAAGGAGCCTTTAGACACGAGAAAGTATGGTGCCTTTATTAATGCAGAATTTACTAAACCAGGCGGAAGTTACGAGAGGGCTGAGCAAATCTTCAAAAACTTTCTGGAGGACTCGACGCCTCATTCGAAAAAAATAGACAGGTTTGTACTAGAACCATTGATCTGCGGTTTCAGCGAGCTTGCTATAACCGAACGCGATCCTAGCTTCCTGCTCAAAGTCTCCACCTACTATACGTTTGCTTCCAAAGTCAACCTGGAACTAACATATCAAACTGTCGCCAGGATTTTGCATTCATTAGCACTAGTTGCCAAAGAGAATTCAGGAAAATTTAATACTCTGCAACAGCAGTTCGTTGATCTTTTCCTGAAAGATATGGGTTCGATGAAGAATTTTAGCCCTAATACACGGGATGTCGAAACGTTACGCAAGGCAAATGTAAAAATAGGCGAAGAAATCTCATAGGCAATCAAACAATAATAATGTCTCACCATGTACATAGAGAATGTATTAATGCAATACTACTGATTGGAAAACAATAAGCACATTTCAAGCAAGCGAGAATAATGGGAAGAATATGAAGGCTGCTTCGGTGGTATAGGCTATTTCCTGCCAAAATATTCCTCAAATATAGGCTTTGTGTAATGAACAAACCTATCTCTCGCGTTGGAAAAGTTGTCTAACGCTGGTCGAACGTCCAAGTTGAACGTTGGTAGCCCGTCTTCGTCATCTGGTCCACCATAGAAGTCAATGACATAGCGCACCTTCCTAAAACCAGGAAATTCTGGATCTGCGGACATTGGATCAGCTCTCAGCACTGTCCAATCGTGCCTATCGAAGGGCGCTTCACGCGAAAAATGCTTCGGAAAGATCTGGCCAAGCGCTTGGTAGAATCTTGCACGGGGCGAGAGCTCATCAGGCTTACCCATAAATTTTAGCAGCTTAGGAGGAACCTGTGTCTGCTCTGTGTATGGTTGTTCCCACTGTAAAACTTCTTGCCAACATCCCTCATTCAGAAAGTTGTGAACGAACACCATCGATTCGACCGCATCTTCCGGGATCTCTTCTCCAGTGTTTGGATCAATTTTACCTTTCCGTACCATAGCATTGTACATTTGCTGAGGGGATGGATATTCCCAGTTCGCGTCCCCTTCTTCGCCCTTGGGTATACTCGAAACGGTTCGATCCGTTGGCAGATTCAACTTCTGTCCGGGCTGCTTCTTGGCTGATATGAAAGCAGGCATGTTATTCAAAGGATTGAGCTCCCTGCCGGATTCAGAGCCGTGCATTACTGGACATTCCGACCGGTCCGATGACTTTTTGTATTGTACAGGACATGTCGAAAGGCTTTCACGATCCTCAGCGGCTCCCGCTTGTGGCCTATTAGCAGCAGTACTTGCCCAAAACCAACCCATGATACACCTAGCTGTATGATATGAAACTCCTACCGAGATGACGCCTTGAGTTCTATTACACTCTTATCGGTTCAACTAAGCTTAACATTGCCAAGCTTTACATTTAGCGGCGTCGCTACCCGGACTTGAACCAGATTGATAAAAGACCTGGAGCACAAGTACTATAACTTTAATCGATATTTAGCATCTATGTCACTCAATGGGGCAGCTGCTAGTGCGCTGATGTCGTCGATGAATCCAATTGTAGCTGAGAATCAAAACCAGGGTGTTGTACCAGCAAAATCGGCTTTAGTTCCCCTGGACGGGGTGGCGACGACAAGCAGCAAGCCACCAAAGGAGCGTGCGTTGCGTGATGTTATCTCAAAGAGATTGTCACAGCAGGATCCGAGTGGGTCCACAGTGAAATTGATTGGTTTGAATATTACAAGTATACCAGAGCCAGATGTGGAACTACTCAGAAATGTAGAGCGACTATCGCTCCGGAAGAATTTACTACTGCACCTGCCTTCTAATTTCTGTACTTTGAAAAGTTTGAGATATTTGGATTTGGATAATAACATTTTGCAGGAGATACCGCCTGTTCTTATGCAATGCCCAAAGCTTGAGATTCTTGATCTTTCCTACAATAATATCGAATGCCTACCGCAGGAGATATCGACGTTGTGGTCGCAGCAGTTGAAAGTCCTTTCGTTGAAAAATAACAATGTAAGCTCGATCTGGGGCTTGAAGTCTATTGTGAAATTTGAGAATCTGCGAGTGCTAGAGATACTTGGCAACCCCATCAATCAGGAAGAGCTCGAGGCAGTACGTTCGTATACGCCAATGACATCAAGTATGGTCAAAGAAGAATATTGGCTTATAGCCCTTCGAAGGTATCTGGAAGATCATTCATTGCCGGCCTCTGAGAGCCACCACGATTCTAAGATGAGTAAAGCCGCAAAGCGTATGGGATACATTAACACCCCCTCCCCAGGAAGCGTTGACTCCGTTGGCTCGGCAGCTTCATCCCCTGTGCCGATTCAAATGCCCAATTCCGAGGCTGACAGCAGTTACTCAACTGCTGAGACTACGAATAATGACCTTTACAATCACTCCAAATTTAATGATTACTTTAAAAGGCTGTCCATTCTTCCGGAAGAGGCATCAAATAACGAACAACATAAAGTTTCTCATGACGAATTAGTGGTCGCTTGTCGTAAGCTGCTCTTCAGCTTTACGGAGTGCCAGCAAAATGTAAGAAAAATTGCATCCTTTTGCAAGGAAAAAGCCGTCGCTGTCAATGTTGTGTCTCTTTTGTATTCAGTAAGATCACACATCGACAATCTGGTCGGGGTACTGGAGCAGGCCGAAAATGAGAAGAACTCCCACGACGGAGCTCTCATCAAGCTCTGTATGACTATTATTGCGATTTTCAAGCTGATAATCGGTCAGTTAAGGAAGAATTTCAAAGCTTTTTTCGGAGCTGATGATCTTTGCTTCATCAGAATGTTTTACATGACGCTTGTGTGCTCATACACTGAAATTTACAACGCTTGGTGCTTCATTGATGCTGGAGAGGCCAGGAAAGCCAGAAACCGACATTTAGCACGAGCACACTCGGCTATTAACCTATCATCATCGAACACATCGGCAGGCGCTTCTGCATTATACCTCCCTCGAACGAGAAGTAACACCCTTCAATCAAGGGCGGCGCCGGTCGCGCTTGGTTTGAATGCTGTTCAGCCGTCGATGGAAAATTCTCTGCATAATGCAGGTGGTCACAGCGGCAATGCAATGCTCTCTCCGCCCCCAAATGGTCATTCTCCTATTCAAGCTAAGCCTGTTCAGAGTGCAGCCGTCATCACTCCTCCATCTAATAATACGCTTATGCATAATGTGCCATATCATTCTAACGAATCAAGGCAATCGGACAGCTCACCTCGACAGCATCACACCAATTCTCCACGATCTCGAAAGGTCACCGAGCCTCAGGTCCCCAGTGGCCGTGATGGGGTTGATGGTGATGCTGGTCCTTTGTTGACGTCCTCTGGTGGATCGAGCGTTGATCCTCAGTTATATCAAACGTTAAACACGGTAATTGGCATGGTCAACGTTGTTTATGAACGATTAACATCAGAGATCTCAAAAGCTGCTATGGCAAGTACCACAGGGCAACAGGAATTAACTGATGTCCTCTTAACTAAAATTCGCGATTTGACTGATACTTGTTGTCAGGCAATGGAGTTATCCAAGATTCTAAATGAGCGTCTACAGCTACTTACCTCAGAAGCAGATATTTCTGAAAAGTTGTTGACCACCAGTGAAAAGGTCAAAACCTGGGAGAACATCAATGCTTTCTTAAAATCGATCATTTCCATTTTAGCGAATACTAAAGTTGTTATGACAGATATGCCCGGGTTGAATGAGATCAGGCCAAACCTGGCCACCTTGGCTAAGATTACGAAAGATGTGACCGTAATTCTAGAGTTGAGCTCATACAAAGGTGTCTCAGTACTAACTGCGCAGAATCAAATACAGAACAGCTCGCAAAACCCATCACATGGATACTCGCATGCAGTGTCAAATCATCAGACAAGCAGCACTGGGGAAGAAAACGACGAGAAGTTCTATACTTCTATCACGACGCCCCAAATTACACCTGCTCATTCTCAAGTAGCGAATCCGCTTGACAACTTCGCGGGATAGCCAATCGACCCTGGATGCATGAACCTTGATGCTCCCTCAAGACTCACACTAAATATTCGCGTACATACAGCATTTTCCTTGACAATTAACACATGGTCTAGTTACCACAGCTTTCTAAAGTTTCTTCATAAATCTTGCTTACTTCGTAGTGATACCCGTGGATATCATTGTGTTCTAAAAAACGTGGCATCTTGGTTCTTGTTCTCTCTGCGATGCCAGTTAATCGTACCGCGTCGGTCCCAGTCATCTTGGATCCCCCCGGTGTGCGGCCGGTAAGAAGTCTGGCGAATACCCTGTCGAGTATGAGAAGCAATTTGAATAGCTTGGAGAGCGTGCTAGTCTGTTGTTCAGTGGGTAGAGACCGGACGTCAAACTTGTCAACGTAGTCCAGCAGGTCATCTGCAATTCGAATGAGATACGCACTTTGTCCAAAGTAAGTGGAATTGTCGATCGCTTGTGACTCGCTTTCCTCGGCAACTGATGAATCCCCACGCAAGAGATAGTCAGTGTTCGGCACACCTTCGATAGAATACCATATGAAGTCAACCAGCGATTTCAAGTCCTGCAGCAGAGGTGACAGGCCGGAATAACCACTTTGCGTATTAAGACCACGAGACTGGACATATTTCCTTTGGATCTCCATCAATCTGTCGTCGCAGTACAATATAAACTTGGATTGTTGAGATAGCGAGAGCCGCCTTCCGGAATTCACAGGAGCATCAGAGGATTTGCTCAGCTTGTTTAGCACTGTTCCAGAGGAAAACGGGGAATCCACACTGACTCTTGGCTGGAAATCGTCAATTTCGTCATACATTTGCGTGTCATTATCCGCTGGATCAAACATCCTTCTCTTGGATCTAGCCTTATTTTCATGGCCCAATGAGTCATCCTCAAAATTGCTAATACTGGCTGAGCCTTCCAGTTCCGGATTCAGATCTAAATCATCAATGTCATGCTTGTCAAGCTTCCGTACATTGTCCAGGTCTATCTGTTCGTTTGGTTTTGCATGAAGCGGAGTGGCGGGTCCTGACATTGTTCAGCAAACTGAAAGGGACTTTCCCGACTTCCAAAACCCTCTTAATCCACCAGCCGATCACTAGGCTATGTCAGTCCATCGTTCAAGCCCTCTACATCTCAGTGCTCCCCTTCAAGCCTTAAGTTCTAACACCTGTCCACGTGACATACTTTCCATGCACAGTAACTTGGCCAAAAGGTCCAATATTGCGTGGTTGTTTGGACTCGTAAACCCTGGTATGAGCCATTCAACGGTAGTTATGGCGTTAATACCGTCGGTTGGACGATAAGAGTGGTATTATCGTCAATTATGGAGATTTCGAGATCTTTTCAGCGCCGATGAGCCGTTAACGAGGAAAGCAGCGTGAACTTACAATACGCAGGTATTAAGCGTTGATCCAATTGCTCCTGCTCTGTGTTTCTCAGCTCTCTTTGTATTCTTTTGTTGTAGTAGAGGTTATAAGCGCACTCTGGGGATTGTTTTGTTCCTTTAACAGCTTAACTTTATGCTCGTAGGGGAAACAGCTGAAAGAGACGGCGAGAGGTTGTTGTTGCCATCGAAGGGATGAGCGAGACTATGCTGGGATATCTGGAGATGATTGGCGGGAGCGACGATGACTCGGATGAAACTATGACTAGCATGACCCTCGGCGGCTATCCTCGGCGGCTGGCGATATGCAAACACAGAATGCTGAAACTGGGACGCAATGAGAAAGAATGTGACTTGGTGCTTCAGGATCCTGCAATATCTTCGATTCATTGTGTTTTTTGGGCGATTCTTTTCGATGAAGAAAGCTCGCCAATGTGCTACGTTAAGGATTGCTCGCTGAATGGCACCTACATGAACGGATCCCTGCTAAAGAGGAATAGCGCGTATCTACTACAGGATGGGGACCTCATATCTCTCCATGACCGGGTTGGGAAGGTTTTCAGGTTTTCAGGGTTGGGACAGGCGGCTAATCCGCAGCTTATCGAGCAGATGGGGTTTCAGAGAAGAGTGAACGACTGGGAGGTGACTTCAAGAGTTATAGGAAACGGGACTTTTGGACATGTTCTGGTGGCGTATAGGAATTCCAAAAACGTTCAGGAGAGGACGAGTTTGATTCCTCAGCACTCGCCGGAAAACTACGCCGTCAAAATCATCAAGCTGAAACCCAATAAATTGGATAAAGAGGCCAAGATTCTCCTCAAATTGAATCATGTATGTTCAGACACATTTTCGCGCATGAACACTGACAGAGAAGTGGGAATAGATACTAACATATTTGTTAATGGCAGCCTAACATCATCCAAGTGCATCACACATATTGTGACCAAAAGGATAACCTATATATTTTCCAAGATTTGCTACCAGGAGGAGACTTGTTCTCGTATTTGGCCAAAGGGGATTGCCTGGCATCGATCTCAGAAACCGAATCTCTCATAATCGTATACCAGATTTTGCATGCTTTGAAATATCTGCACGATAAGGGAATTGTCCATCGTGATTTGAAACTGGACAATATCCTGCTTTGTGCACCAGAACCCTGCACGAGAATTGTGCTAGCCGATTTCGGAATCGCTAAGGACTTGTCGACAGCAAAGACCAGAATGCATACCGTAGTCGGAACGCCTGAATATTGTGCACCTGAAGTTGGATTTAAAGCCAATCGTGAAGCATATCAGTGCTTCAGTCGTGCTGCAACTTTAGAGCAGAAGGGATATGACAAAAAATGTGACCTTTGGTCTCTTGGTGTCATCGCTCATATAATGTTGACGGGTATTTCACCGTTCTATGGCGATGGCACCGAAAGAAGCATCATCCAAAACGCTAAAATTGGCAGACTCAACTTCACAGCTAAGCAATGGAGTGCTGTGGCCGAAAGCGCCAAAAATTTCGTTCGCAAGCTGCTTGAAGTAGACGCTAACAAGAGACTGGACTGTGACGAAAGCCTTCGTCACCCCTGGATCTCAAAACACGTTCAACAACTCGAAAAATTATACTCTAAGAAGATCCTTAATTCGATTGAGACTTCAAAGAAAGTGCGTGAACTAGATGAAAGCGTTCCAAAGAGTGATGTCAGTCTCGACTGCACGATCGAATGGAAGCGCAAGCTACCAAAAAGCGTTGCAATGGATCATACTGGTCCACGAAAGAAAAAGCACAGACCAGGCATATAGTTTGAGAATGCTCTTGGCAACTTGTCCAAAAATGAAGCGTCAATTGTTTCGATGGCTTTCGCCGAGGTCTGCCGATGGGGGATTGAAAACTGAGAAATCGGTATGGTAATGCTAGCTAGGTCATCCTAGCGGTTGATGACACAGAGGAATGTGGGTTACAGGATGCCGTAGCTGATCCTTTTGAAGACCTGGCCACATATTCATGGTAGGAAAGACGTGCATATGCTGTAGGAAACGAAAGTCATATGGAACGATTTGACAATGCTTTGCCATTCAGATACATCAAGTCTTCACATAGATGACTAGGCTATTATGTTTCAATTTGTCTAATTTTTTGCGACGCTGCTTCCTTCATCATGAATAAGGTTCCCCAGAGAGTCTCTTCTTTTGGGATCGGTAAATTGACTAGCGACATCCTGTTGAGCAGGGCGCCTGTGGATAGCAATGGAACTGGGAAACACAAAGCAGAGAAGCTTATATTACGCAGTGCAGGATCGCAGACATTGATAGATAATTGGTTGAAGAATGCTAAAGTGGTAAATGGCCCTTCTAAGAATGGCAAAGCCGTGACACTTCACCTTCCTGTTGTCCTGAAAACATTGCAAAGATTGAGATCGACTGATAATAGAGCCTCATATTTTGCCCTCATTAGCAAGATTCAATCATCAAGGATATCATGGCTAGATATTGCTAATAAACCGATAGATTGCAATGGAGCTCTACCTGTAGAGTTTTTCAACGAAGTATCGAGTATGTTATACCGGATTTCGCTGACTTGCGATGCACAGGAGTTACGACTCCTCTCAAAATTTACCTTAAACTTATTGCACAGTTGCAAGAAATCGATGAACCATAGGGCTTCCTTCGATTTGAAAGTGAGAACC
This sequence comes from Torulaspora globosa, assembly GCF_014133895.1. NCBI lineage: Eukaryota > Fungi > Ascomycota > Saccharomycetes > Saccharomycetales > Saccharomycetaceae > Torulaspora > Torulaspora globosa. Next base: position 826,925 of record NC_050732.1, on the reverse strand, counting down.
AAACTGTTTAGGAACTGCCTGATGCCAATCGCCAGGACGGAGTCCGTTGCATTGATCAACGAAGCTCTGGACGCTATACCTACTGAACAAGGAAATCTCAAATATCTGACAGAGCTGGCCTTTTACTACCATTCTTCGCAGTTTACGAAGGTCCTTTCTCAATTGAATAAAATAAACCTTGGTAAAATCACTTTGAGCCCGAACGAAATTGATGCTTTCTTCCCACTATTTTTTGGCATCATACAGAGCTTTGTCATCTATGGTGATGAACAAACATGCGTGTGGCTCATCACGAAACTCTCGAAAGACTGGGGTTATCAAATGGATCCACACTATCGCGGCATGCTGGCAGAGCTTTGCGAAAAATATGCCGCATATCAAGTTCTAGGTACCCTTGCAGTTTCCAGCCCTCTGTTGCAGTGGAAAGCACTTCAATCTCAATTAACGTGGGAAGAGTTTATGAAGCATTTGAGGCATCTGAACATTGATTTGTTCAAAGAAAGTCAAGATCTAGACTTCCTTCAAGAAAAGCTTGCCACAGTTGGACCGAACCTCAAGGCCTGGGAACTATTTTTGCGTGATAAGATACCTGATGATGCCAACCCTTCGTTAAAATCTTTTGCTGTGAACACAATACTTATGCATCTGGCCGCTAACAAAAGGTTACCTTTTGTGCTATCTATCCTTGAGCACTTGATAAATGAGGTGGGATATGCCCAGCAGTTGCTTGACTCGGGAAAACTACTTTCGACTTCAAAATATTCTGGTTTCCATTGTTTATTCAAGGCTTGCTCGGTCAGAAATCCTGCTATCTTTTCATCCTACACGTTGTTCAAGTTTCTTGAACAAAATCAGCAAATACCATTCAAGTTCACTTCATTGGATTTTTACTACATGATGCAGGCGTGCCTGGCAGGGGCAGACCACCATTCGCTTTATTTTTTCCTCTTTCAATTTATCAGAATGATGGGGCCATCATTTTATGCTGACAACCAAGGAAAATCCTCTTGGGCTTTGCCAGTGAGTATTGAGCAGCTATTAAGACATAAGGTTGCTAAAGAAAGAGGTGACGATAAAGTTATGCAGATCGTAAACGAAGTCCGAAATTGGTTTTTGGAGCATAGATCAAATGCTTTCGATACTACCATCGATTTAGCTTTCCTCAGAGAGGCTTTTGGTGATAAGTACTTGCCTAGTTTGACAGTCGGATCGATGATAGCCCTTGAGCAAAAGCATATCGATAAGTATATGTCCTCCGGTGATGAGCAATATTGCCCGGCTGCTGACTTGCATGCGAGCCGTAGGTTGAAACGCATGCTTGCTTCTCTGATGGAAAATATCAACGTAAAGCAATTTTAGATCTATAAAGTTAATTGTGCCTCTGAGAGGCCAAGAATCGAATCATTTGTCAGGCTAGCCTGCATTAATACTTCTAAGCGCTCGAAAGACTCGCTCTCGAGATAGATTTGGGCCAGTGCTTGCAGTGAATCCTTCTGAATCCCAGAAAGTTCGCGTTTCTTAAAAGGAATCTCCCTTTGAGCCAACGACAATAAACGGCTTATGATGTTATTCGTAAATATTTTGTCAATTTGACCAGTAGCAGCGGTTTGTGATGAAATGAGATACGGTAGCAGCTGTGTCGTTAGTGATTTTAATAGACTATTACCATTGATGAGATTCAGATTGTGAATTTTAGCATAAAATCCAAAGAAATTGAATTCTCGATCTAAAACTAAACCAGATTCGAAAAGTCTTTTCCAAAAGTTCAGATAATTCACCGTCAATTTCACGATATCTTGTTCCATCATGCCCCATAATTTCCTGGAAGGCGAATTCCGCACTTCATTAATCTGCTTGGCAGAAGGTATGATCCGGACCAAGGAATTACATAAGGCTAACCGTTCTTGATTGGTGGGCAACTGGTTATAATAATGCAAGAACGCATCAATCGCATCGACCACCTGTGAATCTGTAAAATGTATAGCACCTCCAGTAATCATAAAGCCTTTCCAAAAGTCGATGCATTCACTTCTAAAAAATCTGTGATTGAATTCGAGCAATCGGTAATTAAGATCTTTGTCACTAAGTTTTGTCTCATAATCAAAGGCCTTACAAAGCGTCGAGAAACAAATTAATCTCAGATCTGTAACCTGCTCACCGCTTAATCTCAGCAGATTTGCAATGGCGTCACTGGCCACATTGGATGCTTTAGAATTCATGAAAAGATCTCTGTGGCGAGCAATGATCTTTGCTGCACCGATTCGAACGAGCCTCCCGACATCGCCTTGCTGGGTGACAGTGTAATCATTTAAAAGCTGTACAACAGTTTGAAGTATCTTGGCCTCCGTAACATCTATCAGTTGTGGTAGATTATCATTTAAAGTCCTCAAGAGATCTGCTTTTCTTTGGCAATCCATAACAGATAATAGATTGTTAAAGATAACCTGAAATCTATGAGGAGGTAACCTCGGCACTGCTGAGCAAACGACTGAATTATTAAATCTAATGAACTTTTCGAAGCTGGCCCAGAAGAGTGCTTCATCCTCCGGTTGCGCGAAGTTCTTGGAGCTCTTTGAGAGAGAAGCAATGAGGTCGCCAAAAAGAAGTTTCAATTCAGAGCTCCTTTCTGGAATCATTCTAACTATGTGAAAACAAACGCTTATTCCAGTCCTATCAAGTATTAGCTCAGGCTTCCTCTTGAGAGCGAAATTCCAGTATCGTAATATCACCATAAATTTGAAATGTTCTTCATGGTCACTCTCATGAATTTTCTGCTCAATCTTAACAGATTCCAGACTATTTTGGTAATAGTTTTTCATCTCGGGAATCACATTCATGTTGTGTGTCGTTAGAATCTTTTCTGTCTCTAATGTGACCAGCAGCAGAAGGACTCTGGATGCGATATAAGGCTCATTCGATGGAGTAGATGCGATCAATTTTTCCAGCTTAGGTTTTATGATTGGGGTTGCGGATGGGTTATTCTTCAGCAACAAGGACAGGGCCTGTACCATTAGTTTGACGATATGGAGATCGTTGGTTTCAACAAGGCATGCTTCGATCAGCCAATCTAATAAGAAGTGGACGTACGGTTCATAGATCTGCTTCCTTGTGAAAATTTGATATATTCTGCTAGTATTCTCTGTATACGATTCGACCAAATTGAGGATGGGTAATTCGATCAGCTTAATGACGGTCTCATTATCCAACATTTTCGATGAAGCGAGACATCTGCCTAAAACTTCTTGGAGGGCCGCATTGGCAGATCTACGAACCACCAAGTCTCTGTCGAAGACGGAACACATTAGTAAATTCAAAAAGATGGTTCTCATGACATCTCTGGATAACTTTACTCTTGGAAGTCTAGTTGACCTCGCCAATGACCAGCAAATGTAGTTCGAAGCATCCTTTACTTGGGATCCCTTGATCTCATTCATCTTGACTTGCTCAAACTTAGATGCAAAGGGGATGATCTCCTCCGCTATAACTTCTAGAAGATGGGGCCAAGAGACCGATATTACTCTCGACATTTCGGCTATAATCAATAAATTTGTATGAAGCAAGTCGTGATCAACCAGGGCTGCCGCGGTTTCTCGGAAGGAAACTCTGATTTGATTAATACAGGTCTCAATCAGCTCCAAGGCAGTATCAGTATCTTCAGTATCCTCAATTAGTGCAGAAAGCACTTTAAAAAAAGAATGCGCCAGCGCAAATCTATAGTCGGTAAAACGGCTATTCAAATGGGAAAAGTAGAAGGAAATGATATCTTCTGCCGCTTCCCAGTTTTCGTGCGCAATGTTTATCCTGAAGAGCTTCGGCAGCACTTTGAGCGTCGTCAGTTCATCGTCCTTGAGGTCTATAGAATTCAATTGGATTAAAACGGACTCGTTTATTACAGGATCGTTTGGCTTAAGTGTTTTCAACAGGTAGTTCAGCGTGAGTGGATCCAGTTCTTGGATTTCTTTATCAAGAAGTTCAACGTTTTTCAGAAGCAGCTGAGAATGGATATGGGCAATGATAGTTTTCAAAATTTGCAGCCCTCGATAACTATCCATTGCCGCATGTATTTCATCATAGAACTCATTAAACTTGAACGGCGACAGCGTAAGGATGTATACCCATGACAGTAACAAATATGGACGAAACCAACCGCCATCCTTTTTCTTCAGCTCAGCAAGCAATCCCGACAACAGAAAAACATTCGTAGGTAGATTGACCACGACTTTTTTCCACTTTACCACCTTGCATAAATTGTAAAAAATCCTGCACCTCCGCAATTGAGCCTCCCGATCCAGGACGAAAAAGTCTCTGACTACAGTTTTGACGTAGCGAGACAACCTCCCATCAGATTCCAACTTACTTGGATCCTGTTGAAAAGCGTCGATCCGCTTCAATAGCGATTCAACACTGACCGCTGATATGCTCTCTATTCCATAGTCGATCTGTCTTAACAAAACATCTACCGGTTCATCGTACATATTTTAAGACCTCACCATCAAACGAACCTATTCATCGCTTATTATCTTTACTTCCAGACATGAGATGCTTTAGAATACAGCAACGCTTTCTGAGAAGCATCGCGGGGTCAAGGAATATAGTTTTCCCGAAATTTATCCGGCCACAGGCACCGGAAAAAAGTTTTTCCGAGGTCACGTGGTTTCAAACAATTTTCTTTCTTTTTCTCGGGACAGGCGGGCCGAGGCGGGAAACGAGTTCCGTCCATGGTATCGTTTCTCACGATAAATGCCTTATCGAAGGCGAAAAACCACTGTTTATCGGGTACGAATTCCCATAGTTAAAGTGCAATTGCTCTGTGTAGTGCTAAGCGGCGAGATGGTTGCAGCGAAAAAGAGATGTAGATTAATATGGCGGGTTCTCAGTACGGAGTTCCTTATCAGGAGTGTTCTTAGAAGCCTGTTCTCGACCCTTGACGAATGATCAAGTATACAGAGCGGCATCGCAGGGAGAGATAACTTTGTTGTTTCGGTTGGTGAAGTTATAGTTTGTCACAGATATCGGGATGACTAGATGAGCCTTCATTGAATCGAGCGCCTTGCTTCCTACTGCAGGTACCGTAGGTGACTTGTTCCCAGGAGGACGTATCGTTGCTGTGCAGATTAATGAGTGTTTCTTTGAGTGGAGAATGACTTGGGGATGGGATTGAGATTGGCCATTTTTTGTGCTCAGGGAATGGTACATAAGGTGTACTAATTGGAGTGGTTTTGCCTCCTGGCGAGGTTTTCTACTGTTACCTGTCCATAGGTATCACAAGATTAATAAACAGTTGGGGACAAGATGTTTGCCAAACGAGACAAAGAGAAAGAGGCTGTAGAAAGTGGCAGTGGTAATGGTCTTTTCGATAAGAAAGCTGGGCAAGTTGTTGAGATTGATTTAGAGTCGCTGTCGGCTCAGGGATCTTCCGGCAAGGAAACAAGTGTTGGTTCTCAAGGTCGTGATGATAAACAGCATCGGCTGAAGCAGGGTCTTTCGGCGCGTCATATTCAATTGATTGCGTTGGGTGGTGCCATTGGTACCGGGCTGTTTGTCGGAACGAGTAGTACGTTGCATGAATGTGGTCCAGCGGGTTTATTCATTTCATACGTCATAATATCGACTGTGCTTTATCCGATCATGAATTCTTTTGGTGAAATGGTCTGTTATCTGCCCGGAGATGGCAGTGATTCTGCAGGTTCAGTTGCGCATCTAGTGGGTCGGTACGTCGATCCGTCTCTAAGCTTTGCCACTGGGTGGAACTACTTCTACTGCTACGTTATCCTTGTGGCCGCAGAGTGTACGGCAGCGTCCGGTGTCGTCACATATTGGACCGATGCTGTTCCCACCGGAGCGTGGATAACCATTTTCCTAGTCGTCTGCATAGGTCTTAACCTGTCCGCTGTCAAGTACTTTGGTGAGACTGAATTTTGGTTTGCATCGATTAAAGTGCTTTGTATTATCGGTCTAATTATCCTGTCATTCATTCTCTTCTGGGGCGGCGGCCCAAACCATGATAGGCTTGGGTTCCGCTATTGGAAAAACCCTGGCGGGTTTGCTCACCATATTACTGGAGGCAACTTGGGTAACTTCCTGGACATCTACACTGGTATAATTAAGGGTGCATTTGCGTTCATTCTAGGTCCCGAATTGGTGGCTTTGGCCAGCACCGAGTGTCGCGACCAAAGAAGGAACATCGCGAGGGCTTCTCGCAGATTCGTCTGGAGATTAATCTTTTTCTACATCCTAGGCGCTCTTTCGATCAGCGTGATCGTTGCTTATAACGATCCCGTCTTGGCCTCGGCACTAGAGGCCGGCAAACCGGGCGCCGGTTCATCCCCTTTTGTCATTGGAATCCAGAACGCAGGCATCAAAGTCCTGCCACACATCATCAACGCCTGCATCCTAACCAGTGCGTGGTCCGCAGGTAACGCATTTACTTTTGCCAGTTCCAGAACATTAGCCACCATGGCGGCCAACGGACAAGCACCCAAGATTCTCGGCAAGATTAACAGATTTGGAGTCCCATGGGTGGCGGTCTCCCTTACTGGGTTGATCTCATGTTTGGCATATTTGAACGTCTCTTCCTCAACCGCAAGTGTCTTCAACTGGTTCACAAACATCAGCACCATTTCGGGCTTCATCGGCTGGGATTGCGGCATGGTCGCTTATCTCAGATTCCGCAAGGCCATCAAATACAACGGTCTCGAAGACAGACTACCGTACGCCCCATGGGGTCAGAAATACTTGGTGTGGTGGTCTCTCTTCGTCGTCACTCTGGTCATCTTCACCAACGGCTACGCGATCTTCATTCCAAAGTTCTGGAACGCTGCCGATTTCGTTGCCGCGTACATTACCTTGCCATTATTCCTACTCTTGTGGATAGGTCACAAGATCTACACAAGAAACCTTAAGAAGTGGTGGTATTCCGTCGAAGAAATCGACGTAGTGACTGGCCTAGCGGAAATTGAAGAAAAGACAAGAATATTAGACGAGCAAAGACAACTGCCCAAAGGACGCTTCGCGAAATTTATGGACGTTCTCCTGTAGATACTCCAAGTTACATATATTCGTACAAACGACAGATCATATTCTATTGTAAACACAGAGAAGTTCACTTCAACAATTTCCGTCCCCGTGGCAAGTGATAACCAGTACCTCTCCAAATTAAACCCACGCACCCTCACTGCAGATCAGCAGCTTCCTCTAAAAGTCAGCTTCCTCTAAAATCCAACGCATACAGGAAGCCGAAAGGCTTGAAAATTATCTACAGGACCACCACCAAGCCGTTTCCGCTGTAAACGACGAGCTGATCAGGATCGTGCTACTCTAATCTCGTAGCCATCGCCTACGCAGTGGGCCCGGCTGATGTCTGTGCTCTTGCTGCACCAAACGCATGTCGTGTCAAGAGAAAGACAGATCGTCAGGCCAGTTTAGTCGGTTAACTCTCTTCAAGGTAGTACTGTCCAGCGAGCGATGAAGACCTTTCTTTTACTCCATTTAGAATAACAGGTTGTCTGCATCAAAACACGCTGCGGTAGCATTGGCACCATTGGGTTGACATTCGTTTTTCACTCACTTCATACCCGACGATTTCTGTTAGGTTGCTGGAGTTGAATATTATCGCTCGTCAGTTTCGCTATAAAAGGTTTGGAAAATTGGTATAGGTCCCATATTAGTTGTCTCTCGTTGGGATTTATTTGGACTTAGTGTTTCTTGTTGCAATTTATTTTAATCTCGGTAAGGAATTCTTTGTTGATTTCAATAGATTACTTCTCCAAAACATAGCTATAATGTCTTCCAGAATAGGTTGGTTAACTCAATTGCAAACCTCTCCAGGGTCTTCTGCTAGAAGAACCTCTATCATCGGTACCATTGGTCCAAAGACCAACAACCCAGAGACCTTGGTTGCTTTGAGAAAGGCCGGTTTGAACATTGTTCGTATGAACTTCTCCCACGGTTCTTACGAATACCACCAATCTGTCATTGACAATGCTAGAAAGTCTGAGGAATTGTACCCAGGTAGACCATTGGCCATTGCGTTGGACACCAAGGGTCCAGAAATCAGAACTGGTACCACCACCAACGAGGTCGACTACCCAATCCCACCAAACCACGAGATGATCTTCTCCACCGATGACAAGTACGCCAAGGCTTGTGATGACAAGGTCATGTACATTGACTACAAGAACATCACCAAGGTTATCTCCACTGGTAAGATCATCTACGTCGACGACGGTGTTTTGTCTTTTGAAGTTTTGGAGGTCGTCGACGACAAGACCTTGAAGGTCAAGTCGATGAACGCTGGTAAGATCTGCTCTCACAAGGGTGTCAACTTGCCAGGTACCGATGTCGATTTGCCAGCTTTGTCCGAAAAGGACAAGGCCGACTTGAGATTCGGTGTCAAGAACGGCGTCCACATGGTCTTCGCTTCTTTCATCAGAACTGCACAAGACGTCTTGACCATCAGAGAAGTCTTGGGTGAAGACGGTGCTGACATCAAGATCGTTGTCAAGATTGAAAACCAACAAGGTGTCAACAACTTCGACGAAATCTTGAAGGTCACCGACGCCGTCATGGTCGCTAGAGGTGATTTGGGTATCGAAATCCCAGCTCCAGAAGTCTTGGCTGTCCAAAAGAAGTTGATCGCTAAGTCCAACTTGGCCGGTAAGCCAGTTATCTGTGCTACCCAAATGTTGGAGTCCATGACTTTCAATCCAAGACCAACCAGAGCCGAAGTCTCTGATGTCGGTAACGCTATCTTGGACGGTGCTGACTGTGTCATGTTGTCTGGTGAAACCGCTAAGGGTAACTACCCAATTAACGCTGTCACCACCATGGCTGACACCGCTATCATCGCTGAACAAGCTATCTCTTACCTACCAAACTACGATGACTTGAGAAACTCTACTCCAAAGCCAACTTCCACCAGTGAAACCATCGCTGCTGCTTCCGTTGCTGCTGTCTTCGAACAAAACGCCAAGGCTATCATCGTCTTGTCTACTTCCGGTAACACCCCAAGATTGGTTTCCAAGTACAGACCAAACTGCCCAATCGTCTTGGTTACCAGAAACCCAAGAACCGCCAGATCCTCTCACTTGTACAGAGGTGTCTTCCCATTCGTCTACACTCAAGATGCTAAGGCTGACTGGTCTGACGACGTTGAGGCTCGTTTGAACTTCGGTATTGAACAAGCCAAGAGCTTCGGTTTCTTGAAGGAAGGTGACACCATCGTCACCATCCAAGGTTTGAAGCCAGGTGTCGGTCACTCCAACACTCTACGTGTCTCTGTTGTGTAAACAGAACGCCTTGGTCTATCTAAATAAGGAATTTAATGAACTTCAAAATTTACACGTTATGGTAGGTTTATTTTATATAGAGCGAAGTAAACAAACAATGAATCTTCAAATTTGAACAGATCACATAGCCGATAGACTAAATGTCGAAGTCTATATCTAGCTTTCTAACAGTTTGAAACGTGTGCTTGTTCTTATTCAGTTTAGGTATTACGTTTTTCAGCAGGAACTGTTCCCATTCCTGGAATCCCGCTTCTTGTCCGTATTGGTTAGATTTTAAGTTTAGCCGAACAGAAATCAATTTGGAAAATCTTAAAATTAAAGGAACCCTATTGGAATCTGATAGCTTGTCTAAATAATTCTCAAATAGTAATAAATCCTTCTCATGGGGTCCCTCTATCAAGGTAGCGTCGAACCATTCCATTACAATTCTACAAATATCTTTGAACCTCGATTCCTTTTGGAATTTAATAGGTTCGAACAGGCTTTCATGACCCAATAAATGAGCTCGCACATTTCTGATAGACTCCTTCTTTTTTCGGTTTTGTTCTCGCAACTCACTCAACTTTGTTCTCGTGATTTTTCGGTTTATTCTCAAGTCGTTCTTGACCTCATTGCGTATCTGCGTTGGTAATTCCTCCATGAACTTTTCCTCATAAGTTGCCGCATAGCTAGTTTTAGGTCTTGGTGAGCTAGTTAGAACAATGTTACGCCGCTTCAGTTCTTTTGAGAAGTCATTCTTCACATCGCTTGGCAGGTTGTCGAAAACATCGAAATTCAAAGTTTTCTGGAATGGCAATTTCAATCGCTGCTGATTTTCGTTCTGATCATAGGAGACCTCAATTAACTTGTTAAACTGAATTGAAACGCCCCTAAGATCTTTAGGTGGACAGCCTAGTAGTCTAAAAGTGCTCTTCAGCTCGGTCGCAATGACCCCCAGCTCAGAGGTCGGAATGCCAAGCCTGCAATTGTGGCTAAGTGCATCACATTCACCGCAGCCCAAATACTTTGGGGGCTCTATTGGAGCGTCCGCACATCTACGCAGCACTTTGAGAGTTATCTGAGAAGTTCTTTTATTCATTTCCTGTAGTTTTTGCACCAGATAATCAGCACAAGTATCAATGAAGTTGTCAATTTCCTGTACAGTATCGAACCTTATCCCCCAATTGATTTCTATCGACAAAGATTTGCGGGCAAAGAAGCTTTCCGGTTCAAAAATCATTCTGCTACTCTCCTCGTCATCCTTCCCATGAAGATACATGAGAATCTTGCTGCCGGTTTTCTTACCAACACACTTCTGCAATAACGGCAACGAATTATGGAAATATTGTTTCAATTGGAGAAGGTTATTCAGGTGCTGACGTAGACTTCTTAGCTTGGAAACGATAGAGTACCCGATCCCCGGCAAGTCATCGATCTGGAACTTGCCAAGATAAGAGTGCCAATCCGCTTCATTCTCAACCAGTTGCTGCTGCGTCAAAATATGGTAACCATTTGGCTTAGCAATTTTTAAATTCAGCCTCGCCAGAACAAGAGTATTCGAGCAGCCAATACTAACCGTACAGCCTCCCGTCCTCTTCCAAATTTCCGAGCGCAACTCCCTACAAATCTCATCGCGGTCTATCGGATGCGGAGTGTGGTGGTCGATCACAACACAGACGGCCTCGTCTATTGAGATGGGCAAGATGAGGTCAAATTTGATCTTGTACTCCTTCAGCACAGTGTAAAAGATTTTGGATTTCTCCTCGATCTCTTTGAAGTTGTACGGCAGCGAAACCAGCTCGACGCCAGGAGGTAAGAGGGACTTGGCTCTGGAAACCCACATACCGTTCCTGATACCGTACTTTCTAGCAACGTAGTTGCAACTTGCTATATCGGAGCTCTTCGAACCGTGGCAGACAACTATGGGGTCCCTATTGATGTCGCAGCTCTCGCAACCAAGCGCAGCTACAGTGGCGAAAAAGCAGTCAAAATCAATATGGAAGATCGAGAGAGCGTCGCCGGGAGACGGCTTGTTGAACCCCTCAGACAGAAAGCGCGATCGCAGGTCAGCCTTCCAATTGGAAAGATGATGCAACCGCGAGTTCTCAAAAAAAGTTTTCAGGAAATTCGGATCCTTGCAATCAACCGCACTGCTTACGGGAGCGCTGGCTACTTTCAGCTGCAGACTCCGCTGCTCCTGGTCCCACGACAACGCATAATCCTGCCACGGCAGCAACTTCTGCTGCTCGATTGACTCCGTGATCCACTCCGGCCGCACCACCCTGTAGTTGCGAAACTCCAGCCTCTTCTTCAGCGGCAGATTCGTCGCCACTATGTGTGTGACTTTCTTCTTGGCCAAAAGGTAGTGTTGGAATTTCCCGCCATACGACACAATCATCTCATGCAACTGCAGTCTGCCAGGTTTCGTGTATCCATTGATGTATATAGTACACCCGGCAAATATCGGAGCATTCGCCCGTCCGAGCCCTGCCCTCGTAGCTTCATCTCGCTCACGTTGTTTGATCTCCTTATCCCTAAAGTACTCTTCTCTAGTGAAGTCCTTCCTCGCGCCCTGCGACAAATTCGTCATGTACTCGATGAGCGCATCGTCGCTCAGCCGGCCCAAAGTTTCCGCCGGATCGCGCTCCTCCGGCCCTAGTCCCCGTTCCTCCCCTTCCTGGCTGCTCTCCAGGATCGCCAGCAACTTGTCATCGTCCATCGGGCGCCTCTTCAATACTCCTTCCAGCCTACCTGACTCTCAGTCCGCTCATCTAATCTATTAGTGTAAACCTGCCAAAGGGCGAAGAACATAACTTACAACGGCTATTACCTGCAGAAGCGGTAAGGCGCTACACCTGCGATGCAACGATAAGCCCCGTCTACGCGACTCGATCAACACAATTTGTCTCGTTGGCCCGACTTCGTTTTCGGTGCTCGAGCTTCCACTATTTCGCGGACCGGGACGGAAACCAAGCGGGAAAAAACGGCGCCACATTCTCGACGTCGCCAAAGCCATCGGCATCCGGCCATAGTTCGATACCGGCTGTTAAAGCTGCCGCGAAGAATCGTACGTTTTTTGGTGTCCGTTTCTTTTGAGGAGCGATATTATTCCTCGAAAGAGAACAGATTGCAACGGCTTGAGAGGAGCATGGAAGCTCTGCGCTGGGCTCGGTGTGTTATCGCGAAGAGCTGTAGCTGTGGTGAAGATAGTCGTGTCGTTTAGCAAAACAAAAGAAGTAATATTTGCATGGGCCAAAAGATCTCAATTAGTTAGCCCGTGAGGTGGGTTTTTCATCATATATATGCGATTGAATATATGAATAAATTGTTTGTCAGCAGACATTCGTTTAAAATTGGTAGAGACTTAACCAATCTCTCTGTTAGTAGTCAACCCATCGCGATAGCATAGGGGCTAATATTCATTCACACCTACAGGTCTGCACTTTTATCCAGGATTACACGATGAACTCTACAATGTTGGCAGCTGTTGCACCTCACTCGTTGATGAGCGGAGGCAATGCGGTTGCGGGCGAAAACGGACAGCTTGACGACTGGATCTTCAGCAAGCAGGGCGCGCAGAACGGCGAGTACTCCGACTCGTCGTCGTGGTCGTGGTTCGAGCCCCTGGAGAATATCATATCTTCCACTTCGACGTCATCGGTCGGGTCTCCGATCGGCGGCGCCGCTGCGGGCGGGGTATTTGGCGAGTGCGAGCCGCTCTTCGCGGACCCCTCTTCGTATGCCAATTCTCCAGACCTGCTGCCGGCGGTGAAGAAAGAGGAAGCCGACGACGAGGAGCTGAGAATCGGCGGGGTCTCCGGGGCTGAGCGCTTCGAGGAGGTGGCAGATCTGAAGAATCCCGCGCTGGCGGACGGCAAGAAAAAGCGGGCGCCCAGGAAGAGGCTGACCTCGCACCAGAAGCAGGCGCACAACAGGATCGAGAAACGATACAGAATAAATATCAACACAAAGATTGCCAAATTGCAGCAAATCATCCCATGGGTCGCCAGTGAGCAGACCGCGTTTGCGGTCGGAGACTCTCTGAAGAAGGAAGACGGCTCAGCCAAGGAGGTAGCGAAGCAGCTTTGTGCTGCGTCCGCCACAAAGCTGAACAAGAGCATGATACTCGAGAAAGCTGTCGATTACATCCTATATTTGCAGAACAGCGAGAGACTATATGAAATGGAAGTGCAAAGACTGAAAGACGAACTTGATGCCTTGAAGAAAGGCAGGTGAGGGAAATAACGACAAGATGAAACGGTTATTATGATAGAGATGGTTTCTTATGATGCAACGAATTTATAGACTACACACATGTACTCTTTGTACTGACAGATTTTATGATTTAATGAAGCGAATTAATGATACAAAAAAGTTGTGGTGTTAAAAAAAGTGCTCCAGGGGAGGTTCGAACTCTCGACCTTCAGATTATGAGACTGACGCTCTTCCTACTGAGCTACTGAAGCAGAGAAAATTTTGAAAAGTATGGGAGTTGCAGCGGGTATCACCAGCCTAACTAGAGTCTCGGAATGAACCGTTGCTGCTTGCCAGGGTTTCACAACGCAAAAGACTGTTGAGTGTTCACATGGGTAGTAGCGATTGTCAGATGTGAATGTCAGACCAGACAAACTAAACGTCAATATCGGATTGCGTAAGCCGGACGATATTCTGCGTTTATCCTGGCCAGACCACATCGGGCGTTTATCTAGATCAATTCATATCGTCATTTTCAGGACTAAAAGTTTTAGCAGGGCGCTTGAGCTTTGCTTCAAAAACAATTGCGTCTGACAGGCTATATTTTATGATTCATCTGGGCCCGGTTGTATTACTGGTCAGCGTTGAAATATTCCCGCTGTAAGACGCCCCCAGTCGTCTTTCATATCCCAAATCTTCACTGTCGTTCGGTTAATTAATCCAACTCGTCTTGTAGAAGACACAGAAAAAGAAATATTAGTGAAGAAAATATACATAATAAGAACGAATTTTTCATTCTCGAGATATTTGGTGTCAATGACGAGATATCAGGTCAGTTGACCCATAGTCGTCATGATGATCGATAATTCCTACTACCTGGCTCACTCGCTGGAGCAACTTAAGCCACAAAGATTGAGTGGTAACATTTTTTTCGGTCCTTTGAATACTTTAACTCAGAGACAGTTTATCGAAAGCGAAAATATTAAATTATTTATCGGCGTTGGATTGAGCACTCGGAGACTGGCTCCTATTTTGAATGAAATTCCTTCATTTGCTGGCAAATTGAATGATTATTTGGTTTTAAACTTTGATTCGGAGTTTGATGCCGCAAGCATCATCAGCGGTAGCGCGGGCTCTGCTGTTGAAGAATATCACTCTCATAATTCAACATTTTTAAAACTGATCATCGAAAATTTCTTGAAAGGCAATGAAGAGTTTTCAGTTCAAGAGGGATATCGATGCCTGACGCCAACTCCGGAAACACTCGATTTTGCTCAAATAATCGATGGCGACGTTGAAGCATATTATAATGGTGGGAACGTCTATTCGGATCCTTCGAGCAGCAAATTCGTAGCATTCAACGATTTCATAGCTATCTTTAAGCGAGTCAACCCTACGGCTAAAGTACTGGTGTTTTCGCAGAACGGTAATGACCTGGAGTTGGTCACATTTCTCGTATCTGCTGTTCTGAAGGAGAAGCCTAGCGTCAAGGTGAGGGAAGCATACCAATTTATCAAATCTATAAGGCCGACCATAAACGATTCACTAGGAAAGGTCTCGCATGGTTGCTCTGCTTTATCTGAATTCCACCAGCTTTTGTTAGCGAAAGAGCAACTGGCGGCGCAACAGGGTTACACTGGTTGTAACCAAACGCCGCAGGTTTTAAGGAAGAGAAATAATTCAATATTGCAGGGAGGAACACCAGAACCAGCCGATGAACAAGTTATCGGATCAAAAAGAATCAGGTTCGATTAGCGCCCTATTTTGGATTTAAATCGGATCGATTTAAATATGCTTATGTACTAATCCTCTCCCGAGAAGAAGCATCATTTTTTCAAGATTGTGACGACGTCTTCATCCTCAAGGATATGATTTAAACCCACGTACTGGGGTTGATGCTTAACACTGGAACCGTAGACTAAAGCGTTCCTAAAGTCGTCGACCAGGGATTTGTGGATTTGGTTACAAAAATCTTTCACGCTGCAACGGTCCGATCTTAGGACAACGGGATCCGTGAAATCTGGCATCTGGCCCTTTGGTTTTGTGTAAACACGAACCAAGTTCAGCCTATCCCACATGACCTGCAAGAGATCGTCCAAGTTCCATTCTCTGCCCGATGATATGGGCACTGCATTTGGGATTCTGTATAGTAACTCAAGCTCTTCTATTGACAAAGAGTCAATCTTGTTTAGAACGTAGATGGCTGGCATATATCTTCTTGTTGGTGCCTCCAGCACATCGATCAGATCATCTACAGTGGCATCACATCTGAAGGCGATTTCCGCGCTATTGATCCTGTATTCGCTCATTACCGCCCTAATGCCGTCGTTATCCAGGTGTGTTAGGGGAACCGTGTTGGTAATCGATATACCACCTTTTTCCTTCTTCTTGATCAAGATATCTGGCGGCGTCTTATTCAGACGAATCCCAACACCTTCGAGTTCCTTTTCGATGATCTGTTTGTGGTGCAGCGGTTTGTTGACATCTAAAACAATGAATAGCAAGTTACATGTCCTGGCCACAGCGATGACTTGCTTACCACGACCACGGCCGTCCTTAGCCCCATCGATGATACCTGGCAAATCCAACATCTGAATCTTGGCTCCCTTGTAGCGAATCACACCGGGAACAGTAACCAACGTTGTAAACTCATACTCCGCTGCCTCAGACTCGGTACCGGTCAATTTGGAAAGCAGCGTTGATTTACCCACAGATGGGAAACCAACGAAACCCACACTGGCTACACCCGTCCTAGCAACGTCAAAACCGACACCTCCGCCACCACCACCGCTGGATTGCGAGCTGGTTAGAAGCTCTCTTCTCAGCTTGGCTAATTTTGCCTTCAACTGTCCCAGATGGAACGAAGTAGCCTTGTTTTTTTGGGTACGAGCCATCTCATCTTCGATGGCCTTGATCTTTTCCACGGTAGTAGACATTCTGGTCAACTTCAAAGGGCTCCAATGCCTCTCTTTATTCAATACAGCTTCCCATTCATCTAGCTCATCTCAACATAAAATCGGTATAACTTTGATGAAAAATTGAACAATCATTCGTCTGGAGTGACGCTTACGTATAAACTGATGTGAAAAATTTTAGACGCATCGCTGTGTATAAGGTCAAAACTAGACCTTCATTAGCTCATCTACGATGCTGGGGAGCTTCAGAAACGGCATCAGTCAGTTGATTCTGTGGATGGATCGCTACCCAAATTTGTTTGAATAGGGTTTGACAAGAGAAAATCCTGCAAGAAGCCCTCGTATGGTACAAAACGGTTGGAAATAGAGTCGTTAAAAGGGTAATATTTGATAATTGAAAAGTTACAAACAAAATGGCTAAGAAGGGAAAGAAGAACCAGCAAAACTACTGGGACGAGGATTTTGAAGAGGATTCGCCGCAGGCTGAGCAGTTTGGAGAAAGCCCAGCAGAGACGCCATCTGTGGAAGGCACTCCAGCAGCAGAAGAAGCTGGCGCTGGGGCCATCGAAGCCGATTTCATGTCTACTTTGAAGAAATCCAAGAAAAAGTCCGACAAGAAAGCTGTCGAGGAGAAGGCAGAGAATGGCAATGGTAAGCCAGTGTTGAAGTCCAAGAAGGAGAAGGAGAAGGAAAAGAAGGAGTTAGAAAAGAAGAAGAAGAAAGAAGAAGCAGCCAAGAAGAAGGCTCAGCAGCAGGCTCAGAAGGAGAAGAACAAAGAATTGAACAAGCAGAATGCTGAGAAAGTTGCAGCTGAAAAAGAAGCCAAGGCCAGGGCTTCCGAAGAGCCCGCCGAGATAAAGAAGCCTGCCAAGAAACCTGGGAAGAAAGTTCCAGCTGGTTTGGCCGCTTTGAAACGTCAGTTAGAACTGAAGAAACAAATGGAAGAGGAAGAACGTTTGGCGAGAGAGGAGGAAGAACGTTTGGAAAGAGAAGAGGAAGAAAGACTGCGGAAAGCTGAAGAGGAACAGGAGGAAGCTAGAAAACTGAAGAGAGAGAAAGAGAAAGCCAAGCGTGACAAACTAAAAGCAGAGGGAAAACTGCTTTCGAAGAAACAAAAAGAGGAAAAAAAACTTTTGGAAAGGAGACGTCAAGCTTTGCTAGCCTCTGGCAATATTAAGGTCGCTGCTTTGAGCAAGAAAGGGGACTCAGAAGAGCCCGAGGCACCAAAGCCAAAGAAGGTTGTATATGGTAAAAAGAAGAAGAAGAGCGTCAAGGAAGATGAGACGAGTGAATCGTCCTCCACTGTCGAAAAAGAACAAAAGCAAGACAAGATCAAGCAAGCTACAGAAGAAGTTTTGATCGACGACTGGGAAAACCTGGCTTTAAATGACGACGAAGGAGAGGATTTGGCAGCTGAAATGGACGAAGCCCATCTCTCAGAGCAAGAAATTGAAGACGAGCAAACAGACAGCGAAACTGAGGAGGAAAGCACCTCTCCAGAAGCTTCTCAGGCTCGTGAGGCAGTCAAGGTTCAACAAGCCATGCCAGTTGCTACTTCTTCGAGTGTGAACAAAAAGGATTTGCGTTCCCCAATTTGTTGCATCTTGGGCCACGTCGATACTGGTAAAACCAAATTGCTGGACAAGATTAGACAGACCAATGTGCAAGGTGGTGAAGCAGGTGGTATTACTCAACAAATTGGTGCTACTTATTTCCCAATTGAAGCCATTAAAAATAAAACCAAGGTCATGACCAAATACGAGAAACAGACTTTTGACGTTCCTGGTCTTTTGATCATCGATACACCAGGTCACGAATCTTTCTCGAACTTGCGTTCCAGAGGTTCTTCCCTTTGTAACATCGCTATTTTGGTCATCGATATTATGCACGGTTTGGAACAACAAACTCTGGAATCGATCAGATTGTTAAGAGACAGAAAAGCGCCATTTGTGGTTGCCTTGAATAAAATTGACAGGTTGTATGACTGGAACTCAACTCCTAATAATTCTTTCAGAGATTCCTTTGAACAGCAATCGAGAGCTGTCAAAGATGAGTTCGAAACCAGATTGGAAAATATTAAGGTGGCGTTAGCGGAGCAAGGTTTGAACTCCGAACTTTACTTCCAAAATAAAAACATGTCTAAGTACGTGTCAATTATTCCAACTTCTGCTGTCACCGGTGAGGGTGTTCCCGATTTGTTATGGCTATTGCTAGAATTGACTCAAAAGAGGATGTCCAAGCAGCTAATGTACTTATCCCACGTCGAAGCCACTATTCTTGAGGTCAAGGTTGTCGAAGGTTTCGGAACCACAATTGATGTCATTCTATCCAATGGTTATCTAAGAGAAGGTGATCGAATTGTTTTGTGTGGTATGAACGGCCCCATTGTTACAAACATCAGAGCTTTACTGACCCCACAACCATTACGTGAACTGCGTTTGAAATCTGAGTATATCCATCACAAAGAAGTCAAAGCTGCACTTGGTGTCAAGATTGCTGCCAACGATTTGGAAAAGGCAGTTTCCGGTTCTAGGTTACTGGTCGTTGGTCCTGAAGATGACGAGGAAGAACTAATGGACGACGTCATGGACGATTTAACCGGACTGTTGGATTCAGTCGATACATCTGGTAGAGGTGTCGTTGTGCAAGCTTCGACTCTAGGTTCTCTAGAGGCTCTTCTGGACTTTTTGAAGGACATGAAAATCCCAGTTATGTCTATTGGATTGGGTCCTGTGTACAAACGTGATGTGATGAAGGCAGGTGCAATGCTTGAAAAGGCGCCAGAATATGCTGTTATGTTGTGTTTCGATGTGAAGGTGGATAAGGAAGCTGAACAGTATGCTGAACAAGAGCACATCAAGATCTTCAATGCTGATATTATCTATCATTTGTTCGATTCTTTCACTGCTTATCAAGAAAAACTCTTGGAAGAACGTCGGAAGAACTTTCTGGAATATGCGATCTTCCCTTGTGCACTACAGACTTTACAGATCATTAATAAGCGTTCTCCTATGATTATTGGTGTTGATGTCATTGATGGCGTGCTTCGCATAGGTACACCAATCTGTGCTGTAAGAAGCGACCCAACAACCAAAGAAAAGCAGATTTTACTCCTTGGTAAGGTTACTTCTCTAGAAATCAATCACCAACCAGTCACCGAGGTGAAGAAGGGTCAAACAGCAGCTGGTGTTGCCATGCGTCTGGATGATCCGTCTGGTCAACAGCCTATTTGGGGTCGTCATGTTGATGAAACCGATACACTTTACTCAATGATCTCCAGAAGGTCTATAGACACTTTGAAAGATAAAGCTTTCAGAGATCAAGTTTCCAGATCCGACTGGCTCTTGATCAAAAAGATGAAGCCTGTTTTTGGCATCGAATGATCTGTTTGCATAGAAAAAGGTTGATACGCATGTCATAATCCATAGAAGCCTTTGAATGTATATAAATATTTGCTGTATTTTACCATAACGGCTCTAAGTGAGTCATACTTGTCTCCCCGTGGTTGAGACTGTTATCTCAATATTTCAATGGCACTTTTTATTGTCAACTATTTTACAGATTGGCCCAAATTATATAATAATAATTGATAAGCTACAACTTCGGGTCAGCGACCGTTATTTGGGACTCTTGTTAATACATCGAAAGACCCCGTACCAACATTGCTTAGCTTTCCTAGGACGATTCTAGCTGAAGGACTTTCCAACTGCTCGCGCTCATTGTCGAGCACGGCTTTGGTTAGGAACTGACAAGTCGTTTCGTAAGACATCTTCATCAAAGACGATGTCGACGTCTCCATTCCTTGTCTGTTGAAAGCAAGATATGTACCTTGCCTAGTCATCATGTCTGCGATAAGATCCAAATGGCGGAACGAAACTGAAATTGCGTAACGGGAGAAGACGTTGTTAATCTCATTCACAATAGTGTTTCTGGCAGCTTCTACACCGTACGTCCTTAATACTGCTGCAACGTCGTTAGACGTTATGGCATCAACGTCAATAAAGGCCTCTTGGTCCCACATAGCCTGAAAGTTAACACCTTCGGTAACCAGGGTTCTTCTACCCTTCACTGACTCTGAATGCACACAACGATCAATGCAAGGAACTTCTCTGATGACAGACCTCCTGCAGATATCTTCTACGATATTTACCATCAGTAGCTTTTCGGTATCAGCTGCTAACTCTAGTCTGAATTCACACCACTTACCGTTTTTGTCATCAAAGTTATATTTTGTGACAAATCTTTGTTTCGAAATGATGGCATGCTGACGATCGCGTTGAGTCTTGCTCATATCTTCAGCAGCTTCCTCAGCCGACTCGATTGCCCTTTCCATATCCACATCAGATTCATCTTCAGAATCTGAGTCCTTGCTCTCCTTATCAGAATCCAGATCTTCTTCATCCGAGGACTTTTCTGCTTGTCTCATCGTCTCTAACTCTTCCTCATCTGGCTCCTCATAGGAAACCGCTTGTTTGCCCTTCTTCCGAGCATCTTCTTCATCGTTGTCTTGAGTTGGCTTCTCCATTGAACCATCTAAAGCTGCCATAGCAGACTCTTTTGCGACAGCAATGCCGACTTCAGGAAGGGTCGTTTTCTTTTGTTTTTTGATCTCTTTCAGGATTGCAGCTTCAAGTAACGATAGGAACTTATTGGATATTACATTCTGCAATTCTTCGCTCGAAATATCGTATTGCTCGTTGTATTCTTCCTGATTGAAGAACATCATTTTGATCGCATACGAACGAGACGCAACACTACCATTTGTCGAGCCGGTTGTTTCCACAACTGTAACCTTATCTACCACTTCTGACAGCAGAACCTTCGAAATCGATTTACAGAAGGTGTCAGCTTGTTCATCCGAAACATCATTCCAGATGGGTAGCGTCATTTGTGGGGTCTTTATTGCAGCAGATGCCGTCATGATAATCTCTCTCATACGAGGAATACCCAAAGTCACATTAGCAGCACCATGACCAGCGAAATGGAAAGTGTTCAAGGTCATTTGAGTTGATGGTTCACCGACTGATTGCGAGGCTATGATACCGACCGCTTCACCGGGATTAATCAAGGAACGCATATATTTGAGCTGCATTAAAGCTCTGAATTTCTTCTCATTCACGTTTCCATGAGATTTTAATGCCTTAGCGTTGGAATCCAAA
The DNA here is from genome assembly GCF_014133895.1 of Torulaspora globosa. Lineage (NCBI taxonomy): Eukaryota > Fungi > Ascomycota > Saccharomycetes > Saccharomycetales > Saccharomycetaceae > Torulaspora > Torulaspora globosa. The sequence goes on along the minus strand of NC_050732.1, from coordinate 805,391 downwards.
TATGCTTCTAGTTTATCCTGGAATTTCTCAGAAACAGAACCCAAGTACTTAGCGGGATTGTATTTGGCCAAAACAGGGTCATATTTGACTTTCTGCTTATAATGAGGTTCTTTGGCGTGCTTCTTTCTGTGCTTAACAGCCTTTTTGGAGTACTTCAGAGCGTTATCTACGTCCAGATGTTCGACTAAGGCAGAAGGATTGTATTTCTTGAGAAGAGCATCATAGTTGTCCAAGCAAAAATCGAATTGAGTCATATGGGACTCTTTCGTAACGTCTATAGCATCACCACCATACAGCATTTGGATCAAAGTTCCATCACCATCCCTAACGCTATTATCGTACGATATATGGACACCTTCCAATTGTTTGGTCAAACAACGCTGTAAATAACCAGATCTAGAGGTCTTGACTGCTGTATCGATCAAACCTTCACGGCCTGCCATGCAATGAAAGTAGTACTCTTGAGGCTTAATACCTGAGAAGAAACGACCTTTAATGTAACCACCAGCCATGGCATCTGTTTCGAATGGCTTGAAAGAGGGTAAAGTCTTACCACTGACCATCACGGGCACTCTTCTACCTTCCAAAGCTTGTTGGCCAAGCAGACACATAATTTGAGAAACATTGACATTGGAACCCTTAGCACCGGATAAAGCCATAGCTTGCATGGAGTTATAAGGGAATTTTTTCATTGTACCATCGGGAACACATGTCGAAACAACTTTGGAAGTGACGGCATTCACTTTAGAGGAAGTAACGGCATCCAGAATACCTGATTTGTTTTCGTCACGCAAAATCTCTTCCAAACGTTTCAATAACTCTGTATCATCCGGAGCCGTATCTTTATCCAAGTTAGTGACTTCTGCGGCTGCTTGACGACCTACATCAATGGAGGTCTTCAATATTTCAGTTCTTGCTTTGTTACCTTCCGCGGTCAGACGCAAATCATCCATACCACAAGTGAAAGCTGTAGCTGTGATGTAGTTGGTGAAGAGTCTTCCAAGAACTGAAAGAACTTTAGCTGCAACTTCTGGCCCATAAACCTCATGAAGCGAGTGCACAATACCGTACTTGGAAGCACCATACTGAGATTTATCAAGTATACCACAAACCAAATTACCGTTTTTAAAGATTACGTCATTCTCTGTTGAGTCTTTGCCCCAGTATTCATTCTTGATCTTGTTCTTTGATCTCAAGTTAATACCTGGCATATCAGGCGGAGTGACATTCAGTAGAACTGTTGAAATAATCTGCTTACCAGTCCATAGCGGCACGGGTTTCATAATAGCAGGAGGCAATGTAACAACTCTTGGCCTTGTAGCATGGCCATCCTCTGGACGAATACAACCGTATATGTATTGTTGGTATTGCTCTCTTGTGAAAAAACTGTCCTTGCTAGTTAGCCAAACACCAGCAGAGATGTGATCTTGAATTAAACCTCTAACAGGAGAGCCCGAAGTTGGAGTCAGGTACTGCGAGTCAGTATTGGCCAAATTGAACGCTTCAGCTCTAGCATTTTCATTTTGTGGGAAATGCATATTCATTTCATCACCATCAAAATCGGCGTTATAAGCACCAGTGTTGGCATAATGCAGTCTCAAAGTTTTCTCACCTGGCAGAACTCTAACTTTATGACCCATCATAGAGGCTTTATGCAGAGTAGGTTGGCGATTCATCAGAACAATATCTCTATCTTTGATGTGACGGTACACTTTCTTGTTCAATGGATGAGTCAGGATATTAGAAGATGGGGTCAATAGTTGGTTTGCCAAGGCTTTACGCTGTTCCAGGGTCATACCAACCAGAGAAACGAGAGTGCCGTCTTCATTTTGAATCTGCGTAGCACCCGGCCACTTGTCTGGACCGTTGATAACCGCTTGACGAAGTTCGGCGATGTTGTAAGCTGTAACCGGTTCAGGATAAGTTAATTTCGTCGCAAAAACGGGGGGAACACCAATTTCATTAGTTTCAATATTGGGATCTGGTGAAATAACTGAACGAGCAGCATAGTTGACACGTTTACCCATCATATGTTTTCTGAAAAGACCTTCTTTTTTCTCCAAAGCTTGCTTGACACCAGGAATGGCAACCTTGGAGCTAGAATTACCTTGGGCCTTTGTCGAATCGATGAAGGCATTAACGTCGTTCTGAATGGTGACAAAAGCGTTCATTAATCTGCTGAAGATTACTCTCCTGTCGTCTGCAGATACTTTATCTTTTTGAATCTCGGACATTTCATCGTTCAAATCTCTGATGAGCAATGAGGTGGTCAATATCTTCGATAGTAGCTGATTCTGGGTGTTTTCGTGCACTTCTTCGCCCAGCTTCGATGGAAGACGGAATCTTGTAGGCGGAACCAGCACAACTTCCATGAAGAAGTTGTCTGCTTTTATCACCTTCCTGCTCAAGTTGGGTCTTGAATGGAAAATATACTGAAGAACTTGTTGTTCCTTCTTGAACAAAGCCCTCAGTATGTTTCTGACCTCAGTAGATAGAATGTATGTAGAGCCAGTCTTTGGTCTGGCCGAGGGATTCCTCTCCACGCTAAAGTCCTCCTCAACAGAGTTATTTTCCTCTTCAGAGCCACCTAATCTCTTCGACTGCTGTTGCTTCTTGATCATGTCCTGGCGAATCATACCTTTCACACGGTTGTTTGTCAATTGCTTATCCGTTAGTGCCGTCTCAAAGATCTTGGTAAATCCATCCTTCCGGAACTTTGGTGAAAACATTCCACAGTTGTCACATTTAGCCCTACTTAGAACCCTCTTATGGAAATCATGAATCAGTCTTTTCCTCTCATCGTTGGTCGTAGCGGTGAAAGTACCTCTCTCAGAAGTTCTTCCTTCGCTTAGAGCCAAGCCAATCTTTTCGTCGACGAATTGGTTACGCTTAGTCATGATCTCCGCCTTCAAAGCAGCGGAAATATCTTTTGTTCCTTTAGTTTTCGAGGAGTTAGTGCCGGCATCCATTGCGTTGTCCTCTACCGCTTCCTGATCTTCCTGCTCATCATCATCGAGAAGATACTGCATTCCAGCAATGGAAATTTGATCTAACCGGTACGATTCATCGATAAGACCGTACTGCAAAAGCTTCAATTTGCAAGCATAGCGGTGTACTTCTACGCTTTTCAACCTAAAATGATGGCAGAACAAACAGCACGATCTCAGGTAAATATACAATTGATTGAAAAACAGTGGATTGTAACAAGGCACTGGCAATTCTATGTGGCCCTGATGGCCAGGACAAAATTTCTCATCTAGACCACATGTCGAACAAAGATTTCGCAAAAATGCACCTAGAGCCAAGTCATACAAACCACCGGAGATCGGATGTCCCAGGTTGTCCAAAACCGTTGGGTTGGTGATTTGTTTCACGGACAAATCGCGGATATCCCGAGTCGTAAGGACGTTGAAATCGATCGAAGTGATTTCGGATCCAACGGGTTTTGAGATATCCATCTTCGGTCCTTTCTGAAGAGTTTATAATGAAATATTCCCAAGAAGGCCGGCTGATCGTTAAAACCTTGAAATCTGCAATCAATCGCTATTAAACTGACTGAAGCACTACTTTAGTTCGAGGTCTAACAAGAGATGAGATGAGCATTAATTTTGCAAAAAATTTTCAAAATCCCAAGATCACCTCACACGAGCAATATATAAAGCCATTGATCTCAAAAAATTTAGCCGCCGAGCTTATTTAACTAAAACTTGCCACTTTCAAGACCTTTGAAGTGTTATGCCAGACATCTGTGAAGGCTGTTATTCCAGAAGTAGTCTGGCGGGCGGTTGTTATCGGTTCTGCGGAAGAAAAGGTTTGTTGGATGGAACATGTACCAATCGTCCCTACGATGGAAGTCATCTCTTATGTACCGCTTTGAAGCTACAAGATACAACGAATCCTCGGGGACAGTGACGGGTAGTCGGCTCTTGCTAACATGGGAAAGGGCGGAAACGTTCGGAACTTTCTGCAACAGGAGGAAGCACCTCCCAACAAAAGCTGAACACGCAATGGGTGATTGGTGATACAGGCAAGAGAATTGATTATCTGGAGGTCCTCAATGGCTCAAACCGCTGCGATTCGATGCTCGCTTCGCTGCTCAAACAGTCGTTTGCCTCTAACGTGGGAAACGATCGCTTACTGGCAATAAAAATTTTATTACTAGTAAACTCATCTCATCGCACCTGAAGGGAGCATATCGAACGTCTTCAGGTCATTGCTGTGGCTGGCACTGCATTATTCCCTCGTTAGGTGAGAGACTACAATGGCTGAGCTAAGAAAGAGGTCCCTTGCCGATATGCAGGCTGCCAAGTTCATCAAGAAACATAAAAAGACAAACAAGAACCCCGTGATCGATGGAATATCGAACTGTGTGGTACGTGTTCCAGTGTCACTGTACGTTTCTCTAGCCCCGGTGTATGCGGAGAGCCCTCTGCAGGGCATCATGAAGCAGCATTTGAACCCAATGGTAATGAAGTACAACAGCAAAGTCAATGGCGTGGTATTAGGCTACAAGGATCTAACGATACTGGATGCATGCCCCCTAGAAGATAAGTCTGAGGCCGATGGAAAGCTGATCAAGTTGACTGCTGACACCCCTTTCGGGTTCACATGGTGCCAAGTGGTTCTTTACGTATGGCAGCCTCAGATCGGCGACGTGCTTGAAGGTTGGGTCTTCATTCAGTCTGCTTCGCACATCGGTCTACTGATCCACGATACATTCAATGCCAGTATCAAGAAAAATCATATTCCTGCCGACTGGACTTTTGTTCACGAGGAAGAAGAAGTGCACGAGGGTTCCGATTCACAAAGCCGAGATGAAGCTGATGAGAAGAATGGCGAGGCGTCACAATTCACAAGGCGCTCTATGGACCACTGGGTCGACTCCGACGGTGAAAAAGTCGACGGGAAACTGAAGTTCGTGGTGAGAAACGTATACACCACCGGAAGAGTCATCTCCGTCGAGGGAAGCTTAGTACTAGATGGCAACCATGACAAAGAACGCTCTCAAGCCGAAAGCCTGCCAGTGGTCTCCAACAGGAAGATAGTATTTGACGATGAAGTGTCGGCTGAAAACAGAGAAAGTCATAAAGAGCTGGAGCTTCCGGAGATGAAGGAGGACAATGGTGAAGAGATCATCTACGAGGAGAACTCGGACAGCGACGAGGATTCTAGTAGTAGCGAATGAGCTATGAGGGCATAGATCTGTAAAATAACTAAGCACTATATAAAAATATCATTACAAGCGAGCTCGCGATGTCAAACATACCACTCGCAAGATAAACATAGGGAAAGAACGGGAAAGCCAGGGACGTGAAGGGAGCCAAGATGTCGGCTCCAACGATGCAGTCCACCTCTGTGCTCACCGAGCATTTGCAGTACCCTGCCGTGTCGCTGGTCGACGATATCATCAACGCTGTGAACGAATTGATGTACAAGTGTACTGCTGCAATGGAAAGGTATTTGCTGGACAGATGCGTGATCGGGGGAGTTGACCACACTGACGAGATCAAGGTTGGCGTCGCAAAGCTGGAAACGTTGCTGGAAAACTCTGTAGACAAGAATTTCGACAAGCTGGAGCTGTATGTTCTGAGGAACGTACTAAGCATACCGCAAGACCTGCTGGATGCCAACGTGTTCCGTCTAGCTTACCAGAGGGACCTCAGGATCGTAGATGAGACAGAGCAAGAGCACAGCGTTAGGGATATCCACGATAAGGTACATCAAATCGAGCTCGCCATGGGCCTGCACCGCCAGTTGACCGCTCAAGTCAAGTCTGCCAAACTCCTCCAATCCAAAGTTCGGAATTTCAAGAAACTGCTGGTCCAGCTGCTTGAATGCCGTGAACCGGAGATGCAAGAGGTGTTCCGCTCTCTGAAACCGCTAGACGACTCCATTCGTCTGATCACCTCGCAGTTGAAACAGCTGTACGTGGAAAGCGAAGAGTACGGGTCTGCAGACCAGATCGAGTCGCTGTCTCGACGGGCTCAGGCCAGCCGCGCCTCGCTCAAATCGCGGGCTACTTACATCGACAGCAAGACCAAGATCATCCTGGATGCGGTGAACAAGCCCGAAAACACGAGCAGGACGCCCAGGGAAGCCCCAATGGCTCCTTCTAGCTGCGTTATCGAAGACCCAGATCTTGAATTGCTGGACGCTGCGCTCACGTGACCGGAAGCCGCTTACTGGGCATATAATGCTTCAAAGGCTAGGCGTTAGCACACAAAAGGATCTCAGCGACTTTGCACTCGAGTGACGATGTCGAAGCCCGAGGGGATTCCCGAAGGCCATAGCGTGGTCAAGAGGTTGCGCAATGAGCTTGTACAGCTGATGATGTCGCCTACGCCCGGGCTTAGTGCTTTCCCAACCTCCGAAGAAGATCTTACGAGATGGTCGGGTGTAATTGTGGGCCACGAGGGGACTCCTTACGAGGGATTGAAGTTCCGGATCTCGCTGCATTTTTCTGAGAGGTACCCCTATGAGCCGCCGCGGGTGACGTTTGTGAGTCCGATGTGGCATCCGAACGTGGACATGAGCGGCAACATCTGTCTTGATATACTGAAGGACCAGTGGTCTGCTGTCTACAACGTGCAGACCATCCTGCTATCGCTGCAGGCGCTTCTGGAGGAGCCAAACAACGGCTCGCCGTTGAATGCAGTGGCCGCAGAGCTCTGGGAACGAGACATGGACGAGTACAAGAAGAGGCTGATGGCCAGATACGAAGAGATCGAGGAATGACCAGGACCCACGTTATAGTTTAGTAGTTATATAGTCATAAAAAACTTGTAAAATTAGAATCTTTCAACCAACCAACCTTTTCGAACGCCGCGTAGAGCCGCGAGGCCTTGTTGACGTCTATCTTACACGCCTTCTGCGCGTCTGTCCTCCTGAAAGGCAGCCCCTGTTTCAAACGATGAGTCTTTTCGAGGAAAAGCCGCCTCTTGGAGTCCAGGTACAGGTCACAGGGCAACCGCAGCACCTGTGCCAAAGCCAGCTCTGCGGGATGCAACAGGTGCCGGAGCGGGTCGCCCGAGAGGTCCATGGGCGAGCCCTTCCATTCAACTTTCAAACATCTGTCATTTGGAAGCGTATCCACCGGGGGGCAGTAGTCCGGCAGACTTTGCCACGACATGCTCGGCACATAGTGCGACGCCCCGTGGCTCAGCACAGCGGCGGACGCCAAGGGCGAAACGCAAGGAGGAGCCGTGACCCGCCTGTGGCGACGAGCCGGCGTGCTGGGCCTCACCACGTCACTTTCGTCCTCTTCCTCCTCCTCCTCGTCGGATCCCGGCTTCTCCAGCCCCTGTACTCTTCTCCTGCGGGTTCTGTAAAACCGCTCTGGCTCACGTAACGACTTCCCCAAACCGGCCCGCCTCCGGACTGCCGCTCCAGACGGCCCCAGACCGCGATACTCGGCCAGAAAGTTCCTCAACACCACCCTTGCCTTGTGAGCATCCAAACCGGGGCTCCAAGCGGGTCCGACCACAATCTTCGAGTGCCCCTCGTCCTCTGCCTCGTCGTCGCTGGTCTCCGGCGACGGCGGAGGCGATAAAATCGATTTTTCCTCTAACACTGCATCCAAACTGTCGTCTACTTCGCGGTGAAGCATCGCCAAAAGCTGCGACGCGTGCTTCGACCCGGCCGCACCGCCATGCAACTGCGCATGTTCTGGCTGCGGTGAATAAAACTCCATCCTAACAATCTCTTGCACAATACCCTCTCGTAGTGTCTATCAGCAAACCAGCCTCGTCCCACCGTCCTGTCCGTTTATATACGCCGCAACCACAATGTGCCACCCAGCGATCTCCGACCTCATCGCAACCAGGCGCCCCGAAAAAGAAACGGCCTGCTGACTAACCCGGCCCCGTGCGGCTGTGCAAAAAAGAAACTCCACCGGTCACGCGACATCCGCGTGACCAAACAGCTCCTTGATCAGATCGTCAATCTCCTTGCTGAGCGAGAAGTCGTGCACGAGATTGATATTGCTCACTTCGATCGGCTGCTGGACGCCGTGGTTGCCGCTGGCGGCTCCGGCGGCTACCGACGCCGCCGCCACGTTACCCTGCTCCTCCAGCCGGCGCAGCCGTCCGGGCAATCCGTATGTCGCGCCCAGGTACTTGTTGAAAACGTGCGAGAAGAACTGCAGGTTATCCGCGTCGGCGCCGTCCGCGTCATCGTGCTCAGCGTTGTCCTCCTTGACGAGCTCCCGGAGACACTGGATCGCCAAGAGACACGCGTACAGCTGCTGCAGCGTGGCGTGCCGGAAATCGCCGAACCGCGTCTTGAATTGGGTGAACACCGCGCGCAGATCGTCGACCGTCTCACGGACCACGGCGCGCGCTTCGCGGCAATCCCCGATAAACGGCTTGTTGAACACCAGCCGCACGGTGTAGTAATAGTACCAGAAGTATGCGATCGTTGGGTCGGTCGCGAGCTGCGCGTCGCGCAGCGACGCGTGCGTCCAGCGCAGCCGGGGCGGCAGCGACACGCGCCAGTTGTACACCTGCGAGTTGCAACGCGTGAGCAGCACGAGCTTGTCCGCGGTCGGCCCCGTCTCGATAAAGATGCGCGCGGTGAAGATCTGCACGATACGCGACAGTACGATCAGGTTCTTGAGCGGCAAAGCGACACGCAGCACATGCTGGCCCTGGTACTTGAACTCCTCTGTGCCCTCGATCTCGGGCAGCTCGTCGCTCTGCGAGATGGTCGAGTTGCTGAGGGACAGCGTCGGAGTGCGTCCCAGCAGCACGCAGATCAGATGGTCCGCGACGTAGCAACCCCAGTAGATCCGCGACCGGATCTCGAGCTCGCTCTTGGTCAGCGGCACAGGGTCCTCTGCGGTGATCCACACCTGCGGGTCCAGCTGGAACCCCATCTCGTAGCCGACGCGGATCGCCAGCCCGCTCAGATACCACGCGATCTCGTTGTCGCCCTTGCCCAGCTCGTAGAACGCGAGGCAGAACAGCGCCTGCACGGTGGTTATGCGCGCAGCGCTGCGCTCGTCGAACACGAGCTGCAACAGCCGCGCCTTGCTGCGCTCGTAGTACACTTCGGACATAGCCGCCAGCTCGGGCGACAGCCTGCTGCCGACGGCGCACATCGCGTACACCAGTTCCGGCGAGCAGTAGTGCGAGTCCGCATACTCGTTCTCCGCGTGGTTGAAAAACCCGTACAGGAAGCTCTCGCGGTGCACGAAGATGAAATGGCCCGGGTAGAGCCACGTGTAGAAGTTGGAGAGCGACTGCAGGATCTTGGCGTCGCTGTTGAGCGCGTTGCCGCCGACCGCGCCGCTGCGCGGCTGCGGTCGCACGATCACCGCGGTGTGCAGATCCGCGATCCGCTCGGCGTGTGTCTGCTGCGCAGCGGCCCCGGCGCCGGGGCCGGTGTCACTGCTGCCCGGGTAGAAGCTCCCCTTGCCGAACGTCCGCCTCTTGTCGTTCTTGCGGGCGGTGGAGTGACGGTGGTGGTGGCTGTCGTTGGAGATGATCGGCGCGTGAAGCTCGTCGTTAGGGTATACTTTGTCGACGAGATTCTTTAAAGAGGTCTCTAGGTGGGCGATGTGGTTTTCAAGCGACTTGACGTAGGACGCTGCGTATCGTTTCTTACGTAAATCTTCTTCGTTCACGTTGCATTCCAGGTTCAGCCGCTGGCAGTTGCCGCAGGGGAAAGTGAGATCGCATTTTTTTCGCCTCCGACGACAGTTGGAACATGCAAGCCGTTTTCTCGCGGCGCCGCCGTGGCGTAATGCCTCGTCAGCTACCTCCATACCCGTGTCGGGGGCTCGATGCGTTCATTACTTGGCTGTCCTGTGAAGCAGAGTACGGTGGTAAACTTTTTTCACTTCACTTGCGCGCGAGGCGGGAGTTCCGATCGCTCATAGTTCGTCGTGGATAACGACATCGGGCAAGGCCGTCAAGGTTTCGATCGGGATCTCTAGTTGTAGATCGTTGATCAGGTCCTCGTGGGCGTGTGCCAGTGAGTGTATGTCGGCAGACAGTCGTTGGTAGTGGATTCGTAGCTTGTCTCCGCCGCTTGTCTTGCGAAGTTGCGCGAGATCGACGAGGAACGGGAGTCGCGCGGTGTGGAACCGCTTCTTGGTTTGGGCGAGCTTCTTCGCCCAGTATCCTTCTTGCCAGTAGCCACGTCCCGTGGCTTCGAACATCGCGAGCGGCGATCCGCCGGACGACTGGCTGTAGAGTTCGAACGGATTGAGCGGCGTTGGCTCGGGGTCCATGTACAGTATGCGGGAGATTGCTGGCGAGAACATCACGTCGACGAATAGAATCTTGAAAAGATCTAGTCTTTTGTCGCAGAGTCTCTGCGGCCGCAGCCAGGCGGGCCATGCGTATCGGATGAACTGTATTGAGCCGGGCGACGATGGATCGTCGGTGGTTTGGCGGCAAAACTGTTTGAACGACCTGCTTAGGAAGGGCTGGTCTAGGATCCAAAAATTGACCGTTTCACCCTTTGGTGCCTTGGCCAGGATCGTTTCTATCATCTTTTGCGCTTTTCCCTCGTCATGTCCGTTGTCCTTCAGAACAGTGTAGATGTTTAGCTCTTGTTGTTGCGGTGGCTCAGCCGGAACGCCCGTTTCTTCCACCTCAACGTGCAATTTTACCTTGTCTAAGTGCAACAGGGCGACACTGCTGGAGTTTACGTAGTCAGGGCGGCTGTTCACTGCGAATGAGGCGACTCGGAACCGTGGGTCGCAGCTTCTGACAGCATAATCGGCCTGCAAGGAGCGGACGATAAACTGACAGTAGCCAAAAGTGCTCATCGTGATGCAGCTTGCCTCGATTCGTTGGTCGCTGCCGACAAGTTCAAGGCAAACGCCCCCAAGACCATCAACGTTCGCTTTGCTCCTTGTATCGCCCGCTTTGAAGACGTGTGCCTCGACGATAATACCGTCTAGCTCGCTTGTGTTAGAAATGAAAAAATGGGAAGGTGGATCCAATTCAACTTGGAAATTGTGCTCCAGGTCTCTGCCAAGTTCGATATCTTCCGTACCGTCTAAATAAACGCGATGAATAGGTGATATTTTGAGCTCCTCTGTCGGTAGAAGAACAATCTGCAGGTTCACAAAAGGAACATTTTCCAATAAGAGAAGCAAAGAAGCGAGTTTCTGTGATCTCTCCTCTGTGGGGTCCATGAAGAGTGTTACATCAACTGGTTTTGGCGCGTCACGGCTTTGGAAAACAGTCAAGTCATTAAGTTTCAGTTGCAGATTCACTCTGGACAGTGTTCCCTCTGCGGTACGGTCAATGCCGTTGTTGTAGATATCCGTTCCATGAAAAAAAAGCTTCGATAAGATCGAAGAGACCATCTCGATAAAATCCGGATCGATTGACCGTTTGGTTATATCTGGTAATACCTGTTCCAGCGCTTGCATGGTGTCTAGGGTTCTCTGTGCTTCCCTCTTGATGATCGCTTCGAAATGATGCTTTGTCGGAACTTCGTCGCTCTCTAGGTGTATGAAGCGCCCATTAACGACAACAAAGGCACCTTTGGTAATTGGCTCTAACGGCAGATCAACTAGCCACTTTCCAAGCGCTTCATGATTTGATGCAAACAGCGCTCTTCTGTTTTGAGAAGCTAGGATCAACGAATTTAGCTTCGCCATATCAAGGCTTTTGACGGCTTTCTTTATGTCATTCCACCTTCCCTTGCCCGGTAGGCCGCTGTTTATTATTCTGATTCTGACTCCGAAAAATGTTGTGTTCAAGAGGTTCTTTAACCTTCTTAGAGCAATAACAGTGCTAAAATCATCAACCAAAGTGACTGTGTGCAGAGTCACATATTTTTCTCCTTTGACAATCTCAACAACACTTTCGTCAATGGTTCTTAAAATTGTATTGTCTAATGAGGTATATGAGGCATCAGCAAAGTAATCTGGCGTATACTTTTGATGCCTAGTATTTGCAGATCTGGAATGCAGTATACTGCGGACATCTATGTTTTCGGTGGGGCCTTGCTCAGAAGACATAATCTTTGCCAGTTCCCCTTTCAAATATGCTTTGTCTTTCTTGATCGTTTTTGCGATCAAATAATGCCACGTATTTTTCCTGAATGGATAAATATTACCATTTATTATGATTGAAGTCTCACGAATTTGAAGTTCTTCCACTACTGACGAGTAGTCTGGGGTTTCTTCGTAGCGGCTCGTGATGAAGTTCTGCGGAATGTTCTCTAAAAACTCAGCGAGTGCGGAAAGATCTTTATGTTTCAGCTGATAAATCTTGTGTATTATCCCTTCGCCTGCCGCCGTATTAAGCGGTAGCAGTCCGATCCTTTGCGGATAACCTTGAGCTATTACTTTGACGGCACGGTTAAGGCCTTCCAACGCGATCTTGCTATTATCGTCATTCAGGTTGCCAAAATCGATGGCAAATATCACCTCATTCCAGTTTTGTCGGACATCAGGTAACTCGCCAAACTTAGACTCTTCGAAGAAATTTCGAACGTTGGTCGCCATATCTTCATATTGTCCGTCCAACTCAATGTCATTGAAGTAAATAACAGCTTCAGAAAAGCCGGGGATTCTATGGAGGTCGACCTTAATTGGCTGAGTTTGTTCCAGCTTAGGCAATGATATCTCAGCAAAAACTTGAAGCAACCTCTTTGCGGTCAGGGAGCCGGCAACATCTTCATACTTTTGTAAGATAGATCCCAAATGCTTCATTGCGTAATATTCATAACTTACGGCATTGATTAGGGTATACCGATCTACCTCCGATAACCTCCAGTTCTGACCATTAATATAAAGCCCTAGCATGTTATAATCTATGCCATCCCGGTTGAGTTGTTCATTACTTTCCAAAATCTTGGATGTGCTCATTTGCAGATTGGCTAACTGCTCGGCCAAAAGTGGGAAGTTGTTTATGATCCCTTTTGCATACCTCAAAGTACGATGGAAGTCCTTGTACCCCGATTGGTGGGCGGCTATCAAAGATGCCAGTTTGAGATCCACATCAGCCAACTTTTTGACTTCCAGATCACCGAGAGCCAGACCAGCTTGAGCAAACTCGGCGGGTATGCCCAGAAGCTCTGCCGGTAAGACCGAGGGGTCGCTGTGGCTCCTTTTCGTTAACCCAAGAGGCACACCTTTGAGGCTATATTCGTTGAGTGAGCATGTAGAGCGCCATACATACCTCAGCTTACCAGTATTTGATGCTTCGGAGTAGAGGTTTCGGTTAAACTCTTCAAATTCGCCGTCATCATCAGGGCATCCATAAAGCAAAACGACAGGTGCCTGACTATTAACTCCAACAATCACCTCATCGTCATAAGCAGCTTCACAGTCAGAGACCCGCGCCTGTTGTTGCAGCTCTTTGGATTGCAAATAAAACACATCATCTGATTTACTATATCGTTTCCCGTTCAATATGAAGTAGTTTTCATTCGAAGCTTCGCTAAAACGCACTGGATAACCCATTGGATATAGTTCAGCATAAATTGGTAACAGCGAGCCAACGTCATCCAACCCATACTTGGTTGCTAGCATTTCACTTACTCTTAGCACCAGATCGCAATCTGACTGTTCGTTTTCAGTTTCAAACTCTTCCAATTGTGTGACGAACGGATATAGCTCCGGCAGGATCTTGCGGTCATCTCCTCGAAGTAGGAACTGAAGGATACTCCAGATCCGTACTGACTCGGGTACACCAATTGCAGAACCTGAAATGTTCACAGAGGCCGCATACCGCACACAGACCAATACCGCAACCGCCAGCCTCCAGAACAGCATAGTAAAGCTTTCGGTGAGTGGTCCCTTAGCCTTAAAACTGCTTGGCTCATCGATGTCCAACAGCTAAACGGCTATATAGTCTTTCAGATGTGTCCGGATCCTGCCCTATCGAAAATCTGCTTTGTCCGGGAACTGGGTCTTTTTCAAGGTTTTCTTTTTCCATCAGTTGGAAGTGAAATTCTGTGCAAGATTTGGTGGAAATATGACTATCTATTGAACGTCCCGTTGGAGCTTCGAGGTCTTCAAGAAGTGTTATCTGGCCTACGGAATACATTCGGGTTCAAGACGCTATCCTTCCAGTTGAAAAGGTTGGGTTGCTGTAACTTCGCTAGAAAGTTTGGAACTAAACCATACAGGATGACTATTGGCGATAAGGAAAAATGGACGGCTAAAAAAGTTCGTGAAACTTTTATGAACTACTTCAAGGACCAGCAACACAGGTTTGTTCCATCCTCACCTGTGATTCCATATGACGATCCCACGCTTTTGTTTGCTAACGCTGGTATGAACCAGTATAAGCCCATCTTTCTTGGAACTGTCGATCCAGCTTCTGATTTTTACAGTTTGAAACGTGCCCACAATTCTCAGAAGTGTATTAGAGCTGGTGGTAAGCACAATGATTTGGAAGATGTTGGCAGAGATTCGTATCACCACACGTTTTTTGAAATGTTGGGTAATTGGTCGTTTGGTGACTACTTTAAAAAGGAGGCCATTCACTACGCATGGGAGCTTCTAACCGACGTTTACGGCATCCCGGCTGATAGATTGTATGTTACATACTTCGAAGGCGATTCTAAGCAAAATTTGGAAGCAGATCTTGAGGCCCTCGAGCTGTGGAAGGCTGTTGGTGTGCCTGAGGACCACATTTTGCCAGGGAACGCTAAGGACAACTTCTGGGAAATGGGTGACCAAGGTCCATGTGGTCCCTGCTCTGAAATTCATTACGATAGAATAGGAGGTAGAAATGCTTCCGCTTTAGTTAATCAGGATGATCCAGATGTCTTGGAGGTTTGGAATCTGGTTTTCATGCAATTTAACAGAGAGAAAGATGGCTCTTTGAAGCCGCTTCCCGCTAAGCATATTGATACTGGTATGGGTTTTGAAAGATTAGTGTCTGTTTTGCAAGATTGCAGATCTAATTACGATACCGATGTGTTTTTGCCCTTGTTCTCTGGTATTCAGGCAATTACTGGTGCAAGATCATATACCGGTAAATTCGGCGCTGAAGATGCAGATGGGGTTGATACGGCTTATAGAGTCTTGGCGGACCACGTTCGTACTTTGACATTCGCTCTCGCAGACGGTGGTGTTCCAAACAATGAGGGAAGAGGCTACGTGCTGAGACGTATCTTGAGAAGAGGTGCTCGTTATGCTCGTAAGTATATGAACTACCCAATCGGTGACTTTTTCTCTCGTCTGGCCCCTACTTTGATCGATCAGGTGAAGGACATGTTCCCAGAGGTTGCTAAAGATCCTTCATTTTTGTTCGAAATTCTGAACGAAGAAGAAGCTTCCTTCGCTAAAACTTTGGATCGTGGTGAAAGGCTATTCGAAAAGTATGCTGAGGCCGCTGCTAAGTCTGGTACGAAAACGCTGGATGGTAAGCAAGTTTGGAGACTATACGATACCTATGGTTTCCCTGTTGATTTAACTGAATTGATGGCAGAAGAAAAGGGCTTATCCATTGACGGACCAGGTTTCGAAAAGGCAAAGCAAGAATCCTATGAGGCTTCTAAGAGAGGTGGAAAGAAGGATAACGGGGATCTTTTGAAACTGAATGTGCACGAAATTTCTCAACTAAACGATGAAAAGGTTGCAAAAACTGACGACAGCGCCAAATATGGTACAGAAAACATTGATGCTACTATTCTGAAGCTATTCGATGGGTCTCGCTTCGTTGACGAGATTTCTGAACCAGGTAAGAAATACGGTGTTATTCTTGACAAGACATGTTTCTACGCTGAACAGGGTGGTCAGGAGTACGACCAGGGAAAGATTGTTATTGATGATGTGGCAGAATTCAATGTCGACAACGTACAACTTTACAACGGATTTGTCTTCCACACGGGTACCCTTCTTGAGGGCAAACTCTCAGTTAACGACAAAATCATCGCTTCCTATGACGAATTGCGTCGTTTCCCAATCAGAAACAACCACACTGGTACTCATATCCTCAATTATGGTCTTTTACAGACCTTGGGCACTGAAGTCGATCAAAAAGGTTCATTGGTTGCACCAGAGAAGCTAAGATTCGATTTTTCCCATAAGAAGGCATTGACCATCGATGAACTGCGCAAAGCCGAAGACATCTGCAATGATCAAATCAGGCAAAATTTGAAGGTCTTTTACAAAGATGTTCCTTTGGACTTGGCTAAATCCATCTACAACGTTCGGGCAGTTTTCGGTGAAACGTATCCAGATCCAGTGCGTGTCCTTTCTGTCGGTAAGTCTGTTGACGAGCTCTTGGAGAACCCAGCCAACGAGGAATGGGGCAAGTACTCGATCGAATTCTGTGGTGGCACCCACGTTGCCAAGACTGGAGACATCAAGGAATTTGTCATTTTGGAAGAAAGTGGTATTGCTAAAGGTATTAGAAGAATCGTTGCGGTTACCGGCTCTGAAGCACACGAAGCTCAAAGAGTCGCTAATGATTTCGATCTCGAGCTAGTTGCTGCTGATAAACTACCGTTTTCGCCACTCAAGGAGAAGAAACTTAAGGAATTAGGCGTCAGATTGGGCCAGCTACCTATCTCTGTCATCAAGAAACAAGAGTTGCGAGACAGATTCTCCAAGATCGAAAAAGCAGTCAAGGATGAGGTTAAAACAAGAGCTAAGAAGGAAACAAAACAAACGTTGGACACTGTGAAAGAGTATTTTGCGGAGAACGAATCATCTCCCTTCTTCATCAAGTTCATTGATATCCCTACCAACGCTAAGGCGATCACCGAAGCGATTAACCACGTTAAATCCTCACTCAAAGACAAATCCATATATTTATTCACTGGTAACGATCCAGAGGGCAGAGTTGCCCACGGCTGTTTCTTGTCAGATGATGCTTTATCAAGTGGTATAGATGGTCCTTCTTTGAGCAAGATAGTCACCTCTGCCATCGGGGGAAAAGCTGGTGGTAAAGGTAACGTTTTCCAAGGAGTGGGTGACAAGCAAGAAGGTGTTGACAAGGCGATTTCCGAACTACAAGCTCTTTTCAAGGAGAAGCTAATTGTTTAGAATATTAATGCTATGTACTGTTAGAGACGTAATTTTCATCTGAGCAACTATCATAAGCGAATTTTCAGTTATGGCTGTCACTGAAAACAAGGTGAAGAGCCAACAGCTTCGGGAAATAGAGAGCAGGAAAGTCGGTTGATATTTGATTAGCAGCTCAATTGGAACCATGGTTCGTTTGAAGAGCCGATACATTCTGTTTGAGATTTTATATCCCGATGAAGGAGGCATCGAGGGAACGGCCCATATCACCAAGAGGGACATTCTACTGAGACTTCATCGGGTCTCGCCGCCGGATATATCAATCAAGTCATTACTGCAGGAAATACGACGATCGCTACAGGTTAATTTTGGAGACTACGGGTCTGGGAAGGCGAACTCTTTATTGCAAGTGAAATATTTTTCCAATATGACATCAACTGGGATTCTCAGATGTCATCGTGAGGATTGTGACTTGCTGGTTGCTGCACTGGCTCTTATAACCAAAGTGGGTGACGTTGACGGGCTCATGGTAAATCCTATTAAGATGAGTGGTACTATAAAGAAGATTGAGGAATATGCCGGAAGGCGAAGTGAAAAACTACTGTCTGTTCTCAAGCAAAATGATGAGATAGCACTCGATAATTTCCACGATGTAAGCGAAGATGAAGACCAGGAGGAATAATTTGCTGCGATGGCCAAAACAATCAAATACCGGATTATGAGCCGCGTGTGTCGCGACGTCGATTGTTAGTCATGTTAGTTGGTACCAGTATTTAAAGATATCCACCGGTACGTACCGAAGTCGAAGAACATAGAAGGACTTTTCCACCCGCCATGCACTCAGGAACTTAGATATATGACAGCTTTCATTCGGCCTTCGCAGACGTAAGCCATGTTACTTCTTCTGCAGCCCATATTCTTTGCTCTGTTCTTCATTATTTTCGCTAGCTGGCGTAAATTCTATGGGACCGTTTGTGTCGCGTTTATCTTGTCGTATGAAGCTTTCTATCTGTTCCAAGTTCGCCCTATTAGAGCTGTCTCTCAATTGCTGGTCAAAAAGAGGGCGATCATAAAGTTGTCCTTCATTCACTCTGGCACCAGAACTAGCTCCTTTGGCAAGCAAACGTGAGTCATATTGGTCGCCAGCAGCGTCCGTTGCTTTCGCGGCTCCTAAAATCACTTTCTCAGAAACATCTCTACCCTGAGAGTAAGCAAGCTCTCTTAGCCTGTCAGCTGTACTCATTTTCGATCTTCTGAGATCCTTGTCTAGCTCCATCCTTCTACTATTCCTCGCAATTTCACGCTCATTGGCGAAATCATTCCCCTGCTCGAGTAGGCGCTTTCTGGAAGGCGGGTGCATTCTTTGATATTCACGTTCTTCTCTTGCCTTTTGAGCAAGGAGCTTCAGTTTAAGTTCCTTCTGCCGCAGCTCTTCGTCGGCCAGCTGTCTTTTAGCTTCCGCCCTCAACTTGATTTCCTGTCTAGCTTCACGTTCGGCGACGTCTAAAGCATTTGACAGTTTTGCAAACCCCATGTTGACTTCCTGAGCCCCTGTATGCTGCTTGTTATATCTTGCATCCATATCCAATCTTCGTTCGAGCGAGATAGTATAACCCTTGGGATTCTTCCAGCTCGAAATCGCAGCTGGTATATTCCACCGCTCCCGCTCCTCTTTGGAAAGCTTATTAGAAGTTTCTGTAGAATCAGTTTTGTGTAAAATAGGAGCCAAAGGCTCTTCAACTGGCGGAGCCACAACTTTGCCTGCCTTGACTTGAGAGGGTTGTAATGGATCCTGAGCATGTTCGACAATCTTTAGAGATCTTGATCGTACTGCTCCGCTAGGTTGTAACGTGTCATACTTGAGCTCATATGCATCTGCATTCACTTGAGTAGAACTTTTCACACCTGTGCCATCTGGTTTCGAGAGGCTTGCAAGAATCTTGTCAAATGCTTTCTTGGTGCGTTTGTATGTCTCTTCTATCTCTAACTTAGAAGGCTTCGGTAACTCCATGTTGAAGTTTCTCTGCCGTATTGGCACGAAGTCCTGAAAATTCAGCTTAGAAGCCACGACTGAATTTATTACATTGCTATGCTGAACCACCTCCTCTTGATCACCATCAATCTCAGTGAGCGCTCTGACAACAAGTTCCCTGTTGCTTGAAGAAGCTTCCTTTGACGCAGCCTTGCAGTTCCTTGGTGGTGGTAGCAGTGAGGAAAAGGACATTTTAAAAGCTTTTTAATCCCTTCTAACCGCAGATTCTATGTGCTTGGGGTTTAAAGATAGGCCATCTGCCAAGCTTTTTACGCTTTGAAGTGTCATAACGACAGTGAAAAATCATGGAATTAAAGGCAAAATTACATATGCAACTCTATCTAAGTTTATCACGCAGTTTGGATGCGATTTTTTGCGTCGCTGAATCCCTAGGCTGCGAAATATCCAAATTCAGTAGTAGGTTTGACTTCTTGGTCGTGTCTTCCTCCCGTAGACTGGTCCTGAAGGCCATTCCTTCCTGGCGCATCTTGTATTTTTGGACAGCGAACTGCGGTGGAGGAGGTGGATAATGCAGTACTGCTGGTTTTTTGTACCAACCTCGCCGTTTCGGGCTTTTATCCTCCTTTTCATCCAACGGCGGGACCCCAATGAATCGTACTTTCTTGATACAGAGATTGCTCTTCGAAGCGATCGATGGGTAGTCAGAGGACACAGTAATCTGTACAAAGTCATCCTCTTTATTTTGATTGTCTTCCGGATTCAGGGTCAGCTTCTCAAGCTCCGATGCAGGAGACTCACAGCGGATGTCATCCGGGCTTGGACTATGGTTAAGCGTCGTCCTAGTTTGCACCTTGCTCAGAGGTGAGCCTACCTTTCCAGCTCCATTGAAACTTTTAGATACAGCTTCCTGGATGATCTTTTGGTTAACAGTTGCGTCGGCCTGCAAAGAATTGGAGCGCGATGGGCTAGCAGGGCCTTGTCTCGTCTTTCGGTTGCTCTCGAGGGCAGACTGTAATGAGGAAGAGCGAGGTCTACCCATGATTCTCCTGTTTGCAAGGGGGGAACGTGGTGTACTTTTTTGGTCCATAGTTGCCTTCGAAGCGTTTATGGAGGTTGGTAAGCGGCTCTCAGCGATGGAGCCTCGGCGTGAGACCTGCGGTGATGCAAAGCCCAACGGATTAGAGGACTGCACGTCGACCGAATTTGTCCTACTCATCCTCAATGGTGACATGGTTCCGGGTGAGCTTGGGCCAGTGGACGACACTGATGAGTTCGAGGAGCCGTTCGATTTTCCGACCAGGTTTCGCCTCAACGTGTGTCTGGAATTTGGCGTACTGCTACCTTTGAGCGGAGATCCTGGCTCCTTGATTGAGGATTTCACCTTTCTTCTTTCAATATGAGTCAGCCTGTCAGCCTCTAATCGTTCGTCCAGCATTCGACGCAGCTGTGAAGCCTCATATCCATTGATCAGGTTTTGCGCCTCCAAATTACCTTCTATGTATGTCCACATTTCTGCAAATTCGCTCAAGGTCTGTGTACTGGTCCTTAAAAAGGGAACCACTTGAGATAAAGAGTTCTGGTATAGTTCCAAGATTTTCCCCGGTTGCACATGGTAAGCAACATTCTGTTTAGAAAGATCAAGCAGAGCTGTAACCAGTTTAGCTATCGCTGCGTGTTCAGACGAGTCGCACAGCTCTTCAACTCTTTGCAAAGCCTCCTGGTATGAGAATACATTTTGACTCAGGAGCCGAGTCTTTATATCGTTGAGATACGATCGGTTCGGGAAGTAGATTTGTGTAGTCAAACTCATCATGACGTCGAAGATGTATAGGGCCCTCAGCATCAACGCGTAAATTCTGTGAAGTGAGTATTGCCAGTATTGTAATTCTTTAACCGCGGCTGCTGATATACCTCTGGAAGCACAGAAAGTATGCAGTTGGTTATAGTAGCCTCTGATGACGGGCAGGACTTTGCTTTGCAGACATAGAGCGAACTTGGCCAGTACCTGCGTTTGCAGTTTCAGCAGTGAGCGGGTTGTTGTGTCTTGTTCTGCGTCATTGATCAGAACGGCCAGATCTAAAGATAACGACAACTCCTGTGGTCTGAGAAGATCTTCAACAGCATTCAGATCTAAAGGAATAGACCTTCCTGAAGTATCCGCAGGTCTCATTGCATTCCGCTCAAGCTGTATTTGTCTCAGTCTTCTCTCGTATATCGTTGTGCAGTTGGCGAGCACCTTTTGTAGGCACCCTAATAGCTTCCACTGGAGTTCATCATCATAAATCTTACTTCTGAGAGACTCTCGATCCCTGATAAAGGGCGGAAATTCCAATTTAAGATCAATTTGTGATGTGCTTAATGCTGGAAGAATCGGAGTCACTTTGCAGGCCTTGAATTCGCAAAGCAGTTGATATCTCTTTCTCAAAATGGGATGCACGTTGAACAGTGGACCCTCACATAAGGACAACATATAATTCACTAGTGGTATTATCTTACTAGAGCCAGTCCTCTCGAGGTTTTTCTCCAAAATATTGAGCAGTCTAGTCATCTCCCCTAGTTTGTAAATGGCCGCCTTATATTGTATTATCTTCACGTCGTGAGAGTCGAGGTAAACCGATCCTCGTAATGTAGGAGCCGAGGCACCAGCAGCTGCCTTGGCAAGCATCGTAAGTCAATAAATTGGTGTCTACAAATGGAGTCTTCTAGCTGGTCTTGTTTTTAATAAGTGGCTTCCGATTTCGATAAACCTTCCGAATGTCTTGCTAAAGGCAAAAAGAGTCAGATAGAACCACTTCCCAATCATCTCATCGACCATAATCTCGAGCATCTAACTGAGCAGGACAAAGCTATTTATCCGTATGCTAGACCCATATTAGTGTGACAGCCAACCTAGGCCGCATTACAACGATGAAACCTGATCGAAACGATCCGAGAACATATTGACCAAGATGTGTCATGAAAGGTGGTTCCATATGAGATATGTACCGCAGTGTGGCACAGCTAGACCACTCAAGGAACGTCAGTTCCAGCTAGTCATTCTCTCTCGCTATATGCTGAAAGTTGTAGAAAAATCAAACCAAAATACGTACAAGTTATAAGTTTCATGAGTCATTATTTCTTCTCGTCGTCAATAAGCCATTTCCATGCGATATCTCTATCCTTCTTTCCCTGCTGTCGCTGTATGGCACCTGCCCTACCGTTCCACACAAGGCTTGTCCATTGTGCCCACCTTGTCCAGAAGGATGGGATATGTTCTTCTGCATACTTGGACGCTAGTTGTTTGTGGCGTACAGACTCTGCTCCGGCGTGATTGTTCAGCATGGTAAGCTTCGTAACGGATCTCAATGCTCTGAAATTAGCACCAGTGACCATCAAAGCGGCCACGATGGAAAACAGGACTGCTCCGCCAAAACCGTAGTTGCTCTCTTCGATAAAGTTTTTAAGATTCATACCATAGAAGGCTGGCAATAACGTTGCCACTGTGAATCCTAATGTGTATATGGTAACTTTCAGTTCTAACAGCATCAGCGAGTTTCTGTTCGCGTCCAGAATTATGTTGACAATCTCTTCCGTTGACTTAATGTCCTGGATTAATGATTCCGCCTGCTGAACATACTCATCGCATTGTGTATAGTAAGTCTCTAAGAGCATCTCCAGATCTGCGAAATCGTCATCCTGCTCCTTTTTCTTGACGGTTAGGTACATGCCAGCCAAGTCATCGTCGTTTTCTAGCAGCTCATCTAGCACTTCACGAATTAACAGTGATTTTTGGTAAAACAACGTGAGATCCTTTGATCTTATTAGCAGGTCACGTAGCTTATCCCTGTTCACTTCATCCTCCAGATCAGTTAAGATCTGTCCACATAGCTTGCTGTGGCGCTTGAAATCTGTCTCCAGTGAGCTCATGACGTTAATCAACATGCTTTCCAACGCCCTGTGTTCGTAGTATTGCGTTAATGTACTCATATAGCCTGCATTCTTGCACGATAATTTGGCTTCCAAATCATACATAAGCACTCCAAGCTTAGCAACTGCTAGCGGATTAGCTGTGTCAAACACGTACACTCTATCTTTCTCTATCAGGGCTTTGATGTGTAACATGTTAAACACAATACAGCTGTTCTTAACGATGATTCCAGGTATAATGTCAATTGCAGTCGTATCAATCTTACGCAGATCTCTAGGGTACAGAGAATGATCTCTCAAGAAACCCATCTTGGGGAACTTCTCTGATACAGCAGTAACATCACCCTTTTCATTGAACACTGTGCATGAAACGTGGGCATCACTTGGTGTAGTTGGCTTCAGTGATAGTAGCTGATGATTTAATGGTGGTAAACTCAGACTACTTTTTTCTGTCGTAACGAACCTTTTGGCAACAGCGACGGGCAAAGGTCGCAGTCTGCAAGCACATCGTAGTAATCCATTTCTTCTTGACAAAAACATGAACAGCAAAAACTCAGATTTGACTTATTCAACGGCCTCATATAACTAAAGGCCCCAGCAATCTTGATCAGGACCCTCCAGCTCGTTCTTGATCGTTTGCTGTCTAGTTTGATATCGAAGCTTTTTTTTTTTATCAATCATGCATAGTAAAGTTGCTACTTCTGAACTAAAAAACTGCAAAACAGTAGATTCAGCACTTAGACGGAATATCCTCGATTACTTTCAGATATCAGATTGCTCTAATTTAGTCGATAAGTAGTCGCTTCAGTAATATGGAGTTTTCCTCTAGGAGTCTGTGCCTGGCGAAAGCGCCCATCTATATGTCGCCCATCGAGTAGCGTTCATGAGGCTGCCAGCTCTGATTGGCGGCCTCTGGTAGCCAAAAAGCCACGTAAAGAGAAAACAATTCAATTGGACTGCAATTTTAGAAGATGCTGATGAGAGTTATCACCCTGAGCCTGTTCTTTGTTCATGTGGGTGCCCAGTTTGTCTTCGCTGTCGCTTTGGGCGCCAGGGTCAGAACGCTAAAATATCGTCTTGTTTACTAGCTCCTACAATCGTTTTGTCAGTAGCTTACTCTGCAACAGCTTGTCTGTAATGAGATCTCCAAGGAACTCGCATCAGAATCTTCGGAGCACGTTTTATTTGCGATTCTTGCTGATCTGCGATCCTCCATCGCTGATGATCTTGTTAATCGATTACTGGTTTCCATTCGTTTCCTGGCTGTAATGCAGATGGACGGGGACGAATCACATTGATTATCCAGGCTTGAGTCCAATGGAGACATCACATTGTGCTTTGATCGCTGCAGATTATTCTGCGGCCAGGATATATGTTTCAATGCAGAATATCATCAAAAACTACAGATTAGACGCTTACGAGGCAGTTTGCATTTGCGCTTCTAATGTTGACTGTTATTTTCATTGTAGCGTTTTGTTTATTCTTCATTTTATTGTTTTGTAGGTTGACTGCAACTTACACTCTTAGCGTTCATTGCCGAAGGAAAACAATGCGTAGACGACATCTTGGTCTCTATCCTTTCTGAAGGCTGAATCCTGTGTATGAAAAGACTAGATACGTAACAGATGGTTGTACGCTGCAAAACCGTCATCAAACCTGCTCAATCATTGCACGAGGCCTCTTTATGAAACCTAGGTTAGATACACTTATATACTGTAAACTGTCGCCTTGAGGAACATCTGACTCCAAGGTTGTCGCTTTCCTGGGCGAGAGAGATGTTTGCGGCTTCAACAAGAACAATCTATTAGGGCCAGCGTTCATTTATCGCGCTCGCATATGCAAAATTGCAGACAAACAACACAAATAAAAGACTAGATGCCAACTTGGCTAAGTTGTTCCACAATAGGGTCGACTTAGATTAAACCATTATTTTGAATTGGCCTGCGAGGATCACCTTATCAATTCCCTCCGATGATAAGTTTACATTAGGAACCTGAAACTATTGCACTAGGTCTATCAAAAATCCGACGCAGTTTATTTCATACCCAGTTAGGTCAAGATCATAGCAGATCTGCAAAGGATGCAACCGATAAGAGCTGTACAAGGGCTGTCAATCGTTGTGCAAAGTTTAAACTTTTTGTCCCAGGAAACATCCAAAGCTTGAGCCGAAGGCTTTTAATTACAGTGAGTAGAGTTGAAGCAGCCCGAGGATGCAGCATCGCATGCCACTTATGAAAGTATCTGAGCTTATGATCTTGAAGATATTTGGAAAGGCGATGTCGCGGCTCGACACGAGCCTGTGGTTTCAAACACCAAGCTGTTGAGCGGAAACTCACAACTGTCGGTAGTCGGAGGGGGTATCAATATCTATTCATCACAGTCGCCTTCGAACTCGGGAACAAGGCTGTCGGATGCGGCGGTGTGCCTGTCACGTTCCACCTTTTGCATAGCATTTACGTTCTTCAGCTGCTATAGCATTCCATTGTCGTCCAAGGAGGGGTCGCCAACTGTCCTTTGAAGCATTTCAGATGCTCACCACGAAACCTTCTTCACCACAAAGCCCATGACATGGGGATTCGAGTAACTGCCGAACTTCCATTCTAACAGACAGCTCAATTCATCTACATTTCGAGGCAGAAGATGTGAAAATCTCACCTTCAAAAAAAAAAGACCTTGACTGGCTTTTACTGTTTGCCAGCCATCCGGCGTGCGTTTTATCGACCCTTTGGTTTAGTCATCTAACCAATGGTTACTGTCGTTTGTGGAAACATGGACGCTCACTTGAGAAAGAAGTGATGCGATATGCCTCTGATGCTGGCCTGAAAGCTGTAATGCTTCTTCCTACGAAAAAGTTCACAAGAGACTTGAATCTAAGGCTAAGAAAGCGCGCAGAGTGAGCACCATCCTTTTCGTTCAATCACTGGGGGACTTAGACCATATGCTACGGATCTATTGTTCCTGGGTCCTATTGTTTTACACAACAAAGAGCTACCGGAGGATCTAGTGGGGCTGTCCATAATCGGTTTATTTCCTGAAAGCATTATAGAGACTTCATATACTCTTAAGTGATGTGGGATGAGTTATCAATCTTGTCCCAACAATCCGTGTATATGCAATGCAAGTTTATTTATGCTTCAGCGAAGGCGTGCAATATCTTCGATAGGAGGTTTGAGAAGCGAACTGGTATCCATCGGTAAACAGAAGCAAAATGCGCTATCGCAGCTATTCCTTTTGAGCGCCTTCTGGTTCCTTCAATTTAGAAATAGTCGCATTAAGCTCCTTGTTCTTCATCTGAGCGAGCTGCCGCTCAATCTGCATCTCCTTCGCTCTACCATACGCTAGCATTTTAGCCATTTCTTGGTTTTCCTTAGTCAGTATCTCAATCCTTGTCACCATCTTATGAGCGAGCGCCTCGGCATCGTATCTGCCATACTTTGTCACTGAGTTTGAGGGATCCAATGCCAAAGCTGTAGGAATGCTTTCAAAAGCATTTTTTGTTTCCACCAATTCGTCATCCTTACTGCGTAACGTGGAAGAGAGTCTTCGAAAGACTTGCTCCACGTCCTTGGGAGCTTCCAGCGAGGTCTTTTCCTTATGCAAAATTTGTCTCTCTTGTTTGTACTCGGACTGTTTGAAATTCAAAGCCTCATTGAATGAGCCTCTCAGTTTTTGAATCTCATTCTCCAAACTCTCATTCTGCGTTTCCTTGATCCGCAGCTTTAGCGTAAGCGACTTCAGCAACTCATTGTTCGTGCCAACGTCACCGACTTGCAAACCATCCGCATAATTAGCGTTTGAGTTACTCTTGCTGGCAGAAGAATCCAAACAGCAATCAAAACTACTGTCCAAAGTGTTATTTGCATAGTTTTTGGATGACGTGAACCCTGAGGAAGCTGTTATCGGACCACTGAAACTCGAGTTGTCATCAGCACCGGTCCCGCCGAGCGTACCTGTTCCCTGGTTTCTCACATACGCATCCGAGCAGTCTACTACCCGTGGCATCGCCATAGAATTGGGACCATATAACCCAGCAGCGCCAGCGGTGGCATTATCTGGTCTGTTCTGCAACAGACCTGCATTGTTGTAACCAGACAACAAAGAATTTGAATCGGCACCATTCATTGCTGAGGGAAAAGGGTAGTTCATCGTCATAATATTCGCACTTCCTGTAAAGTTCTGGGGCCTTAACGACGTTTCATCACCTTGAACTCCTCCCTACGTTCATGGTTTCCCTGATAAATAAAGCCATCGACCGACATGTCAAGGGTTCTTTCGTAGCCACAATTTAAATGGCTCATGGGTTATCAGATCCACTTGGCGATCTGAACAGTTCGATACATATCGAGTAATGCATGGAAGATAAAGGCACGCGACCGATAGGTGAATTTTTGCCAGATTGCTTCACTGTAGTTCCCGACCGTTCTACAGGCCGTAACCATAGGGAAAATCTCGTCAAAGATTGGCTCTCGTTCCTAGAGTTCTAAGACTCACTTGCCGATTGTGGGACTAGCAGCCTCATTAGGAAACCGTTGACATCGAGGATGGTATCCTAAATCTCCTTCTTGAAGAAACATGGATAGCGGCTCGCAGAGCTCTAGGTCTCTCGTGAGGAGGCAGACAGACGTAATTGGCAAGACAACCATCGAGAAATTTTGTAAGAATTGGCTTGACTCTCGGGCACTGGAGGCCTAATTCGTTCTATGCTTTCCAGATTTAGTGGAAAAACCCAAAAGGGAGGCCGCCCTATGCAGATAAAGCATCAAGACGATTTTCGACGGTCAAATACCAGCTTGAGGCTGCTCCGGTAAGCATCACAAGGATTCGATGCTTGTAGCGGTGCCGAGGATTTGCAATGTGCTACCATCTATGGAACTGGAAGGCAAGCTATGCTTCTGGCATTATTTCCTTCTCCAAAAATGGTAAGTCTTCTTTGCGAATTCTGCTTTGCCATTCTGGGACGGCCTTGGATTACCTGAACAGTACCTAATCGGTCAAGATTGCCAAGCGTCGAAGGAAGGAAATGATGGAAGAAACGAAACCACATATGAGAAAGTCGCCTCGAAATTCGCCTCGAAATTCTACTGGCCCAAAATGCTGGCCACAATCCGAAGGTATGTCAAAAGCTGTATTCAATGCCAAATTATGAAGAATTCAGCCCATAAATCCCAAGGACTGTTGATGCCGTTACCAGTCCCAGAAGGACGATGGCTAGATATCGCAATGGATTTTGTGACGGATCTACCGCGCACACGGTCGGGACATGACATGATCAAGAGCGCGCAACGGTTGAGCACCTGGGAATAAACCGTCGATAATAGTTGATCATTCCTAAGAATCTCTGGGTCTCCTTTATGGTCTTGCATAGCGGTAAGGCGCTGATGGCCTCACATTTATCTTTGATCGGCCGAATACAGCGCTCAGCTATCTGGTACCCAAGGAATTTAACCTCCTTCTGTAGGAATTGACACTTTTTCCCTTTGGCTATCAATTGGTGGTCTTTGAGCCTGCTTAGAACTGTATCTAGGTGGCTGATATGTTCCGTGGTTATCGTTGACATGACTAATATGTCATCCAGGTAAACAAGAACGAATGGAAGGTCGCGAAGATGTCTGTCATATACCTTGAGAAGGTAGATGGTGCATTTACTAACCCAAACGGCATCACTCGGTATTGGTATTTACCGTCATGGATTGTAAAAGCCGTCTTGGGTATGTCTTCTTCCTTGACCGGGATTTGGTGGTAGCCGGAGTGAAGGTCGAGTGTGGAAAAGACGGCCGAGTTCCCTATCTTTGCCAACAATACTTCGATTCTCGGTAGAGGGAATGGGTCCTTGATCGTCGCATTGTTCAGAACTCGGTAGTCCACGCATAAGCGGAACGAACCGTCCTTCTTCCTGACTAGCACCACTGGGGAGCTAAATGGGCTCTTAGAGGGTTCGATAAATCCTTTTTCAAGCAATTCATCTAGTATTTTCACAATCTCTCCCTCCTCTTTTGGTGACCTTCTGTATGGAGGTATTCGTGGCATCCTAGCATTGGGTTTGGTCTCGATCTCATGAAAGATCTCTTTTTTGTCCAGTGCTGATCTAGTAGGTCATTTCTGACTGTTTGCCTGAATTTCTCTTGAAGGTATTGAGGTAGGCGTGAGAAAGTGCTGGGGTCTGGGGTGTCGGTGGTATCGCAGCACAATACTGTCTGAACTGGGGTGTCAATGGTATCGCAGCGCATTACTGTCTGAACGTGTACAATGTATCCACTTAAAGTGCGATTTTGTTTCTTGTGGAATCGCCGGATCTGGCGGTCCTCATTGGTGAGGATGAGGCCGATGGACCAGGCTAGGTTAATCGAGCTCCTATCTAGGATCTGTCCCAGGCGGGGGTCCGTTTCTAGTACCGGGTTTCCGATGATAATATCGGGATTTATGGCAGTCGTGACGTAGACTGGTATTTCAAACTGCTGGTTCTGGTACTTAAATTCGAGGATAGTGGCTTCCGTACATCGCACGCTATTATCTGACGTGGCTCCTTTGATCGCTATTGGTCTGGTCCTGTATGCCTTCAGGTCAAGCGCTTGAGCGCGATGTGCGACTACCAATGACGTTCCTGCTCCCGTATCTAACAGAATGGTGGTTGGTTTGTTGCCCACCAACACAGTGATCTCTCTCCGATGCCCAACCAGAGCTGGTTTTTGACTTTGAGGTTTTCTACTGTATTTGGCTGTTTTTTCAGTGGCTGTTAATACTATTGAACAGTCACTTTGGCAATAGCTAGCTAGGCCTCGCTTCAGGGCAGTTCTTCGCCCAATGTTTGCCGGCCCGGCATCTAAAGCAGATACCGAACTTCTGTACCAAACTTGCGCTCCTCTTCAGTGAGTTTGCCTTTGGGCTTGTCAGACGGATCTGGTCTTCGCCTCCTGTATCCTGTCCGGACGGCATCGATTTCCGTCTGACTAACTGGACAAGCACTTCATGTACCAAAATTCCGGCGCATCGGCGACAGCGGGCAGTTTAGACTCAACTCAAACTTCTTATACAATATGGCAGCCAAAGAGAACCTAATGCGACTGTCTGTATGACTACTTGTTCTGCGAGTGAGGTGTCTCAGCACTAATGCCGAGAGTAACCGACTGTGGGCCCGTGAAATGAACATCTAACCGCCGGAAGGTTACTGCTGATAGCACCAGCGGAGCTGTCGAATAGACAGCTCCAGCAGCCCAACTGCAAGAAACAGCTACCGCACCACTGTCGTCGTAGCAGACGCCAGTAACAAGTTAAGTTTTGGCGCAACTGGTTTTCTTCTCGGTCTAGCACTAATACTTCTACGGTGATGCCATAGCATCTTTTTAATTCCTGTAGTTTTCTCAAGAAGCTTGTACTGATTCATAGCGATTTTCGTCATGTTATAATCTTGCTGAATGAATCCGTTAGCTGATTAGTCTCTAGTGCTGTCGCGAGTGAGTTACGCAGTCCATTCGGTCGGCTGGAGCTTCATGAAAGAACAAAACTGCTGTGGCACCAAGCCGTGGCGGTTTTAGATTCCAAACACCAAAGTTGCTACGGGCCATTTCTTACATGGTAACTACTGGTCTTACGGCTGAGCGCCGAAGACGTTAAGTACAAGAGCACCATCAAAGGGTAACCAGAGAAGATTAGACAAGTTATCAGACTGGCATGGCGTACTTGACTGAATTCTGTGTTATTTTGATTTTCCATCGTTAGTCGACTTCAACGTAAGCCTGATAATTGCGGTCTAGGCAATGTTTTCAAATGGGAGGTATCTAACTTCTTTCCAAGAAAGTGAGATCGATCAGAACCCTGGTTTAAAGCGATTTGCCGGTCATCAAACATGGGGCTGAGTAAACCATGCCAGTTCTAGCACCAACTTTTGTATAAGGAGGGGACAATGGCACCCTCCCCCCGAACACGCCCCCACAAAGTAAAAAGACCGACGCAGCAGTTGCTTCTCCTCCACGGTTGTTAAGGATACAATTGCAGATAGAGATAACTATCCGTCCTGTGGCTGTAAGTTTCCTTGGGTTGATTTCTGAAGTTTTCCGGTAGGGGACACCTTGGGCGTGAGTAATGGAATTATTAGCGGTGTTCAGCATATGCCTTACTGTCTTAGGGCCAAGATAGCATAACAAAGGCTCGAGTTGTGGTTAACAAAAAGGACATTCGGGGACCCTATTATCGACAATGTGGTTCAAATATCGCCAAGACTCGCTACAAACTAGATTAACGGCAAGAAAGAAATCGCCATGACGATGACTTCCAGTGCCTGAACTCTTCTTCTGATTGATCGACCAAGATGCAACATCGAAATTACTGCTAAAGTAAGCTCCTTTAAACCACTTTTTGAAGATTCATAGTTATGGTTTCCTACCATTATTACTCGTTCAAGAGGAAGACGCCGCAAGCTTCTTACCATGAGAGGCTGCCCGATCTTTTCGTACAGCGATATGCAAGCCTCGATGCCAATCAAAGCACCATTGTCTCAGATCTTGGCCGATGCTCAGGTCGGGCCGGTGAATGTCCGTTGGACGAATCGGTGCGGCCCGTCGCATCGCATAGCCGATGCTGGGCGTGTACAGAGACTCTTGTCACTCAGGTTTTCATAGCGCAAGCCGCAAGAGAAGCTCTCCATTTCGGATACGAAAACGCATGGTGAGATCGCCTCTTCCCGAACGATCACTCTGAGCTAAGTCCAGCCGTAGCCAAGAATGGAAGAATGCGGATCAAACCGAAGGAATATCTTCTATTGTCGTTTAGGGACCCTCCAAGCTGGACGTGGACGTATTCTATTGTTTAAAACGTACGGAAGATTATCCGCGTCTTATCCGTGTTCGTTGCGTCATCTTAAACTCTGACAATGGGTGGGCTGTCCCAAAAGTTTGACGTTACGTGACGTGCCAGAATTTCGAAGGCACTCAGTTGTTGTCGAAGCCAAAGATGTTTCCTCATTCGACGCGCAGCGCCACTACATGCATCGAATGAGCGCAATTACCCAATTAATCAACATCATTAAGCGGAAGAACGCGGAAGTGGTGAGACAAAAGGAAAAAGCACTATTGTTTGAAATATCTGGCTGCTTGGCAACTGAAATACCATTGCGTCTTGAGAGTGCGCCGTGGCGCCTCAGTTACTGCTCGTTACGGTAAGATACTTGCAACATTTGGACGTACAGAAAGCGATCAGATAGACGAATGGAAGCTTAGAGCGATGTTACGAGGTTAACAACATTCACAGAATTCAGTTGATGAGACCCTTGTTTCCATATTGGTCGGGAGGTATTGTTTCATACAGCATGGAAGACAAGAAATGAAAGTGCGGACCTTTTGAAGCAGTGGCGATTGCAGAATTACCAGAGAATCATCGGATACCACTAATCGCACGCTTTTCGGTGAATTGGTTTCATTTTGCTCATCGGCAAACTAATTCTTCAGTGTCTCACAAGCGTTTAACAACCTTGTTCCTGTGTATCGATTAAATCAATTATAAGCTGTACTGTACACCTTGGGCTTTATGGACTAAGAAAGTAACGTCTCTATAGCTGGCAGGTCAGCTTCGCAGTTGTTAGCACATTTTTTGGATATGTGGCAGATTTAAACTAGATATCACTATTTGAAAAGAAATAGCTTATTTGAGCTGCAAATAAGCTTATCTGTATGCTACGGGTTCCGCATTTTGCAAGCAATTTCATACTGAATCGCGCTAAACTGTCCTCATGTCAGCCAAAAGATGCATTGACGAACAAGCAATTGTATAAGCAATTGTATGTTGAACAAAGAGATCATCCAGCTACTATACTTTCAGATTACCAATTTGTAAATGATGATTTCTTATTGTGCTGAATATATGCTTGGCGCTCTGCGTGTGTATGGGTGGCTTCGATGACGTGCTAGGATTTACATTTCATCGAGATTGTCTTGGCAACGGAGTTCTTAACCTCTAGTAATCTTGCGAAACTCGGCCGCCAGCTGAACTGGTACCTCTTCGACTCCGAAAGTCGCCTAGCTGCTATTTTTAGTCTCTGATTAGCTTCATGTCAACTTCTCAGTCGCTTTCTTCGAAAAAGTGGAGGCCGCAGAAGTATAGCAAATGCTGAAGCAAGTCAGTTCATGAATCATCAGTTTGGACCTTAACATCTGCATGGCATTGATGAGAGCTCTGCTCCAGTTCATGAACTTTGATGCGTGAATGGGAATGCTAAGACGTATACACGAGCTGCTTCTTAACAGTCCATTAAATCCATAACTCTAAACTTAGGCGAAACTATTTGTGTATAAATGATGCATGACATTTGCAATGGTTCAATAGGTATGCCTAATCTAAAAACTTTCTTGTTTTGGAAGGACCAAACAACTCCAGTCTGATAGCTGGCAGGGCCTCCTCGCTTAACAATTTTAGTCTCTCCTCCAGGGTATTGTTGACTTCGATCTTACCATTCTCGCTGGTGACCACCACACCGCCAACAGTGTCGTCGCTCAAAAACATATCGGAAATCTTGATGGTGAGATCTTTGTTTGCAACCTCCTTGTACTCCTTGACAACGTCATCGATCAAAGATTCGGCTAGTTTCTGGTCCCTTTTCGCGACCTTGACCACAACGGTATCTTCCAGGAGCTTCAGCGAAGCCTCTAAGATCAGAGAGCGAAGCACAGGTCTGTACTGCTTCTCCTTCTTGGCTAAATTGCCCAACTCCTCCTTAGTACTTTCGAAGATCTTCTCCAAGGACTCCTCTCTGGCGCTCAACACCTTGAGTCTCATCTTATTGGCAATAGTAGATCTCGTGATCTGCTGTTTTAGCGACGCCTTCTTCAACTTATCCTCAAAATTGGCATCAATATTGTTCGTTTCGTTTCGAACAATCCCAGTCTTTTCAATCTCGTATTCTTGGTCGGCTTTCAACTGGATCTCCTTGGCCTTCTCCTCGGCCTCCTTCCGGATAAATGCCTGCATCTTATTCAATTCATCGTTCACCTGGTTGGGTGTCAAAGCAGTGATAACAGACGACATGATCGTACAATCAACAATCGAAATCTCGCAACTGGCTAGCAATCTGCAGATCTAGCAATCGTCCTTCCAAATCCTTGATGTCGAAGTAAAGGGATGGTCGAGTTGCCAGTATATGGCTGTAAAACCAATAAAAAAATGGTCGTCACATCGTAAAAGATGATGAAAACACATAAGAAATCAATTGGAATTGATGAACTGGCTAGATGAATGGCATTACAACTAGCGGAGCTTGCTATGTTTTCTGAAGAGCTCGCTTCAGATCTCTGCTAGTGTGATGGAGCTCGGTTGCATTGGTACGACGCTGGTTGCAGACAAATAACGATTTTTAGCGTGAGCATGCTAGTGGAAGCCTGATCTCTATTACCACTAGCTCATGATAGAAGACAATTCCCGCTTGGAGCTTCCAAGCGTCCCGCTTGCAGTCATTTGGTGGTTAATGTTCATCTTGAGTAAGAATATATCATTATTTACGATGTCAGCTATACTGATGTAAACAAATGAGGGCAAAGAGAATGGACTACACAAAACTCTCAAGAAAGTCGAGTGGTAAAGGGATTTTGCTAGTGTGTTGGCCTATATCTGGTCTTCTGGAGCGTTATAATTACAATAGATCGCTGCGCTGTTAGAATGGTGGCGTGTTTTGCGCCTAGAAGCGGACCGCGGAGCTCACCCGAGCGGGTATTGACTCGGTTGGCGACTTGCCGCACGATTTATCGGTATCGACAGTACTCGTCGTCGGTAGAGAAGTTCAAAGAGGAGCCTAGGATTAATCCTGTGGGTATTCAATATCTGAGTCGGTCTTTGTATCAGCAGCTGTTCGGCGGCAGAAAGCATAGTAAGAAGGAGGACTTTTTGGATGCGACGAAAAGGGAGGCATTGGTCAATCTGTCTCGGCAGTTCTTGAAAAGTTTTGATCTTTTGGGAAAGAAAACGTCTATATCGGAGCCGATATCCTTTCAGCTACCGAAATTGCAGGGCAATTCGCTCGACGAGCATTTCCAAAAACTGGGGCATTTTGCCTCTGAACCTTACCGAACGATGTGCTCGGATAAATTCAATGAAATAGTACCGAGGCCTCGAGAATGGATCAGGACTGAGGGATGGATGAGATATGAACCGGGTAAAGAGCCCCAGCGGGTATCATCGCCTTTAGAAGACACCCTAGTATTTGATGTCGAAACACTGTATAGGATCTCGTCCTACCCGACGTTGGCAGTTGCTTTGTCGGATAAAGCTTGGTACCTGTGGTGTTCGCCGTTCATCTGTGGATCTAGTAAGGTGGAGCATTTGATACCAATGAACTCTATGGATCAGAATCGATTGATAATAGGCCACAACGTGGGTTATGATAGAGCGCGTGTCCTAGATGAATATAACTTTCGACCATCCAAGGCGTTCTATCTGGATACTCAATCATTGCATGTTGCCTCGTCCGGCCTTTGTTCCAGACAGCGACCCCAATTTGTCAAAAGCCAGAAGCTCAAATCGATTAGGGACACAAGTGATGGGGATGAAGAGCTTGAGAGTACGCATCTAGAGAACCTTGAAGAGGATCCCTGGCTCAGTGTGTCTGCGATGAATTCGTTAAGTGATGTTGCCAGCTTGCATTGCGGAATCAAAATGCAAAAAGAACCCCGTCAATTTTTCGAAACTACTGATAAAAACGACGTGATAGATAATTTCCAACTGCTGGCCAATTATTGCGCGACTGATGTTGAAACGACCAGTAGAGTGTTTGATAAAGTTTTCCCTCTTTTTTTGGAGAAGTGTCCGCATCCGGTGTCATTTGGCGCCCTACGATCTTTAAGCAGTTGTATCTTACCGACTCGCCATAAGCAGTGGAATGAATACCTGAGAAGCTCAGAAAGTGTTTATCAGGAATCAAAACTGGATATCGAGAGCAAGATAATCCAGATAATTGAAGACACAGTAAAACTATATCAGCCAGGTTCCTCTTTGGAAGCCATTAATAAGGATCCTTGGATGCGCCAACTAGATTGGTCCATAAAGCCATTAAGGCTGACTAAGAAAGGTGTTCCCACGAAGAATCAAAAGTTACCGGGTTATCCAGAATGGTATAGATCTCTTTTCCCCAACAAAAACGCCATTAAGCCACATATTACTATAAAATCAAGAATTATACCAATTTTTTTCAAACTGTCGTGGGAAGGCTATCCGGCGGTATGGACGGATGATAATGGCTGGTGTTTTCCAGTCCCAAATTCAATGATTGACAAATTCAAGTCAAAAAACTATGTGCTTGCTGATGAGGGTGTCAATGAAAGGTATCGCAAAGAGCTTCAGGCAAAAGGTGTCGAGTCGGAAAATCCTGGGGTTTTTTTCAAAATACCCCACCCCAACGGGCCGGATAATAATTGCAAGACACTCCTAAGCAAACCATACATCCATTTTTTCGAGAAAGGAATCTTAACTTCGGCGTCTGAATTTGCGCATGATGCCTTAAAGATCAATTCGTGCGGCTCATATTGGATGTCAGCCCGCGAAAGAATTCTATCCCAGTTTGTGGTTCCTCAGCCTGACTTCCCTGAGGCATTCAAACCACTAAAATCTTCTGATGATAAGCATAAGGGCAACCAAGATCTCGGTATAATTTTGCCTACTGTGATACCGATGGGCACTGTTACTCGCAGAGCCGTGGAAAACACTTGGCTAACAGCCTCGAATGCTAAGTCCAACAGGATCGGCTCAGAGCTCAAAGCACAAATCAGAGCACCAGAGGGCTATTGCTTCGTTGGAGCAGATGTCGATAGTGAAGAGCTATGGATTGCTTCTCTTGTTAGCGATTCCGTCTTCAATATCCATGGAGGGACTGCCATTGGTTGGATGTGTTTAGAAGGCAGTAAAAACGAGGGTACGGATCTGCATACTAAAACGGCGCATATTTTGGGTTGTAGTCGAGGTGAAGCCAAGATTTTCAATTACGGAAGAATTTATGGTGCGGGAGTTAAGTTTGCTGCCCATTTGCTGAAGAAGTTCAATCCGTCTTTATCGGACCAAGAGGCTAAAGCAACTGCCAGCAAACTCTATGAAAGCACCAAGGGCAAAACTAAGACATCGAAGATTTTTAAGAGGTTCTGGTATGGTGGCTCAGAATCGATCTTGTTCAATAAGCTTGAAAGCATAGCTGAACAAGACGTCCCCAGAACTCCAGTGCTCGGTTGCGGTATCACCGTTTCTCTTATGAAGAGGAATTTGGGCGCTAACTCATTTCTGCCGTCGAGGATCAATTGGGCAATTCAGTCCTCCGGCGTAGATTATTTGCATCTTTTGGCTTGCTCGATGCATTATTTGATTGCGAAATATAACATTAATGCCCGACTCTCAATCTCCATTCACGACGAAATTAGGTTCTTGGTTGCTGAGGAAGACAAGTATAAAGCTGCTATGGCCTTGCAAGTGAGCAATATCTGGACAAGAGCAATTTTTTGCGAGCAGCTGGGCATCGACGATTTGCCACAGAACTGTGCGTTCTTCTCCGCAGTTGACATAGATCACGTAATGAGAAAGGAGGTGGATATGGATTGTGTCACACCATCCAATCCAAATCCAATCCCGGTCGGCGAGACTATTGATATGAGAAAATTGCTGGAGATTCCCGGGAGTGCGTTAGAGGATCCAAAAGAGTGCATCGAAGTTTCTCATTTTCCATACAAGTACCGTGAGCCAGTCTTTGCAGAATATAATAAGGCATACTCAGAGGAGTTCTGGAAATATTTTCTGAGGATGCAATTGCAAAATGCCAAATGGAAAGTCGATGCGCTAGAATCAGCGTACATTCAAGAGACGACAGATAAAGAATTCCGAACGGAAAACCCAGAAGAAATGTATGGTCTGCTTGATTATTTGAAAGACTTGAAGAGAGGGAAGAAAAAGAGAATCACTATCATGGACAACGCACCCTTCGAACACGCAGACCAATGGGTAGCTTATACCATGAGTATGAAGGAGGAAAGATTAAAGGGTAAAAATCATCAGAGACATGCAGCAAATCCCAGCGTAAAGAAAAATTGGATCCCCACGAACGTAACGGTTGGGCCTGTACAGTCGCCTACCGCGAAATCTACCCCGGCGGGATTCTTTGAGCAAGCGGCTTCAGCGGCTGGCCGTTGTGAAGCAATAAAAGCACATGCTCAAGCCTCTTTTGAGAGCGGTGTGGAGGCATCTGATCAGCTTTCTAACCCAATCGCGCGGTCTGATCTGGAATCTGCCGATGAGAAAACAAGAGTTAGCAATAAAAAGGTGTCCCAAAGAGGTAGAAGAAAAACCGTGGGAAACAAGAAGGCCTATGATATCTTCTATGAATGCATAGATGAGTCCAGAAAACATGCAGCATCGAGGGAAGAAATTTTGAACAAGACCGATGTTGAAGAAGTTGTTAACGATGTTCTTAACGACGCGTCCCACAAATCCAGCATCAGACGCAAAGCCAGGCGCCCAAAGACTAAAAAAACTGCTACTCAGAGTGTCAAAAAA
This sequence comes from Torulaspora globosa, assembly GCF_014133895.1. Classification (NCBI taxonomy): domain Eukaryota; kingdom Fungi; phylum Ascomycota; class Saccharomycetes; order Saccharomycetales; family Saccharomycetaceae; genus Torulaspora; species Torulaspora globosa. The sequence goes on along the minus strand of NC_050732.1, from coordinate 767,037 downwards.
GATGGCATAAGAAGTAGCACCCTTTTCAAAGAGATGAACAATACATCGAAAGATGAACTGCAAGCCAACTCTTAATTTCAATTTGAGTTTTATCGTTTCCGGACAGACTGTCGTTCATAATACTTTTCAATGTGCAGTTTAATTTCCTGCATGGACTTCGTTGATCGAAGGAACTCGCGAATGCATGATTGTTTCTCCTCGGGTCGCAGTTTTATCAAGCTTTCTACCGAGTGATTCGCCTCCACTACTGATCTTCTCATCTTGGATGGTTCGGAATGATATATATCGTTCTCGAATATAGGTGGCACCTTGGCGACATTCTTCTCCGAACAAGCCTCCTCAGGTGCAGCCTCAGAATCTTCGGCAGGAGGTGCATCACGCATCAGCATTTGCAATGCCAGCGCCCTTGATGATCCACCGTGGAGTTTGTCGTCGTTGTGATACTCATCCTCTTCCGCCGCCCGGAGCTCGGCCTGGTCATATTCCGTTCTCTTCACTTTGTATCCTTCAGTAATGAAACTTTGATCTGGACTATCGTTCTTCTTCTGCAACTCGTTCTCAAACGTGTTTCGAATGGCCTGCGAATGCAGCCTATCCATCTCACGCTGTCTTTTGGCCTTCAAAAGCCCCTCCATAAAACTAGATCTTTGTTCCGTCTCTTGAGGTCGCTTGAGACCTTTCGATTCGTCCTCATCAAGACTGCTCTTTGCTACGGCTAGGGCCTGCGGGCTCTTGGCCCTCTTGCTCGACTGCAACGACTTCTTACTTAGATATGCTTTAAAGCCATCACCAGTACTTTCGCTCTCACTGTCGTCCTCACCAAAGACAGGTCTCTTATTCTTCCTGGGCATACCGATCTATCCTATCAGCAGGTTTGGGAACCGTAGGGGAATGATTAGCGACTTCACTACTCAAGGCTATGCTTCTCTTATATACCCATGATTAGGATTCGCACGAACATAACGATAAAGGAGGGACTTGATTAAAACAACACATAAGTTACAAGGTAGGATCAAGAGAAACACGCTGGCCAAGGCAGAGGATGTCCTTCGATTGGTTGAATGTTCCGGGACTTAGCAGTGATGAAGGTAATGTTACCGTTGAAGAAGCAGGTCAAATGCCTCCACCAAGCGTCTCCTTTAACTTTGGTCCTGGTTCCGCCATCAGCTTCAATGCAGAGCAGCCTGCTAATAATTCAAATCAGCAACCTAAACAAAGCCTGAGTGGCAACGTTAAGACGGCGAATGGCAACTGGTCTGGTCATCCCCAAGCCTCGCCGAATGAGCAACCAAAGGCTCACCAGAATGAGCTAGTCTACAGCCAGCATAGCAATATACACAAATCACACAAGATAGAGGCAGAAGCAGACATCGAATATAAGGAGACACCGGATGAATTGCGGGTGCCTCTCTCGCTATCGCGCTCAGAATTGACATTCGAAGAAGTCCGAACATATCTAAGATGGTATAATTGCATTACTTTAAGGACACACTCGAAATTGGTACGATTAGCGGATGTTTTCAGGTTTTTGTCGAACTTCAACATCAGCGAACAGCTCAAGGAGCGCATTACATTGATCTTCAGGACATGCAAGAACGCATTGAACATTGGTCAATTCTTTGCGGTGCTAAGACTAGTTTCCAAGGCACTCATAGAGAATAAGATGCCCAATCGGAAGATGATTCTGGAGAAAGCCCCGATTCCAAAACCGCGTCCCATTCTGAGTAGCGGGGCTGGCCAAGAAGTCTACGAGGAGGTGGATGAGGAGCCCGACGATATCAATGGTGGGAAGGTCGATTTCGATTCTTTTGCGTCACTCTTGCTTACGGGAAAATCTGCTCGCAAGAGGATAAGGAGAAGAATCACTATTGTGGCCGACAAGAATAAGAGGGTTCGCTTTTCCGAGCATCTTACTTTCCAAGAGGCACCAAGCTCCGACGGCGTTGATCAAAAACACGAGGATATCGAGGAAAATGAGGAGAGTGATAAACTCGACTTATCGCTACCGATGGATCAACTGCTGAAACGGATGGCGAAGAGAAAAGAGAAGAACAGTGCCTTGGTATCAGCAATGCCTAACGATCAACAAGAAACTGAGGAAGAAAGGGAAGTTCTGGAAGAAATGAAGGACTCCCTTTCACACTTTAAACAAATCCAGACGGTGGATTTTGCTTCGATGGCTCCGGGCAGTGTGCCCTCCATAGTACTCGATAGTAGTAAGGCAAATAGCGATGGTAATTTGTCACAGGCGCCTGCGCAAGCTCTTATACCATTAAAGCCAACTTCTACCGGTTCGGCAAACCATTTATTTCGTCAGCATTATAACCCACCACAGGAATCGCAAATGGACAGCCAAGCATCACTTTTACCACTGAAACCAACCGCGACAGGCTCAGCTAACTATCTGATGCGTAATCAAATACCTTCGCAACAGCATGGAGCATCAGGATACTCTCCATCAGCAACTGGCTCCAGTCCAGTAAGCGGCCTACAGCCATTAAAACCCACTGCGACCGGATCAGGAAATTATCTCATGAAACAGCACTTCAATCAGCAATTCACACAGTCCACCAACAGTTCCAATGCAGCGAATGACGTCCATGGACGCTCCTCTCCACTTTATAGTGGTCAATTACCGCCGGATCCTCATCTGCAGGCTCCGCAGCCAAGCGTTTCGCTGCAACAGCAACTGTCCCCGCAAATTACACCTCAATCTCAGAATCTACAACCACAACGTCAACAGCAGCAGCAGCAGCAGCAGCATGGTGTCTTTTCAGCGTCGAATCCTGCTGGAAGTTACTTCCAGTCACTCCTATCGCATTCGCCGTCCCCGAGTTCCAGCACGTCCAATCTCCCAGTAATGGCCTCTGGCAGTCCGTATCGGGATATGCTGCCTAGCAACGGACCTACAAGCCAGTCTCGTGCCACCTATAACAGCGGCTATCAGTACTCCAGTCCAGTTCCTGATCGACAGCAACCAATGTTTACTGGATCCAATCAACCACAAGTGCAATCACAGCAACTGCCACAGCAACTGCCACAGCACCAGCAAAACCCACAACAGTTTATCCCCCAGCAAGGTTTCACCAACGGATTCTCAGCTCCCAGACCATATGCAATGCCAACCTCCGCCAGTCCCCGAAGTGGCGATATCTTAAGCGACTTGCAGAGTCTTCAGCAACAGGTCGACGCCCTGCAAAGTTCTTATTCCCAGCGGTGACCAACACTTATTTTACGTATGATCATATAGAATAGATAATACCTAGAGCGTACTCACCAGTCAAATGACTTCGATTAGACCATTTTATTTGGTTCTTTTATTTACTGACGCCAGATTTACTGACGCGACCGTTCACGGTGATATCGGAGGAGGTCGAGATTGGCAAGAGGTAGAAGGCTGATGATTAACCGTTTACACCAACATATCGCCACTTACTAGCAGCCGAATAACAGGTTTCATTCGGGTTCGGATAGCTGAATATCTTCTTTATTACCGAGGCGAGATCCGTTAGTGTTTTGACTGGTGATATTTACAAAGTTTGCAGAAGACCCATCGATATACACATTCAATAAATCATGTCCTCCGCAGTGCCCTACGATCCATATATCCCACCAGAGGAGCCAGCTGAGCAATCCAAGGCGGCGGCTTTGAAAGCAGTATGTGCTAACCGGTCCTATTTTGAGGAATGCTGATATCAACCAAAGTTACTAACATTCTTGAATGATAACTAGGAAATCGATGACACAGTTGGCATTATGAGAGATAATATCAACAAGGTTGCTGAACGTGGCGAAAGACTGACTTCCATAGAAGACAAGGCGGACAACTTGGCAGTATCAGCGCAAGGTTTCAAGAGGGGTGCCAACCGAGTCAGAAAGCAAATGTGGTGGAAGGACCTGAAAATGAGATTGTGTCTAGTGCTCGTCGTGATCATTTTATTAGTTGTTATCATCGTCCCCATTGTTGTACACTTCAGTTGAGCATAGACGAGCGTTTCCTCGTTTCGGGTTGAGGTAAGTTAGTATGAGGTTACAATATATAAATAGTTGCAGGAAGGTCCCAGATAGTAGTTAGTCTTGTGTATGTTCGTTGCACAGCGCATTTGACTTCTATTCATATAAGCAGAAGCGCGAGGAACGTCATGAGCAATTGAGGGTATGCAAAAAATACATTCATTTATACAGCTACATCGGACTGCAACTTGGGTTAATGTGTGATTATGCTGTCGACTCATCCACCACCGAAGTGTCTAACAGAGCCTGTGATTCCTGAACTGTTACTTGCTCTGTAACCAACTCAACGACTCTCCTTGTGGTTGGTAAATTCAACCAGGCCGGGATGTAGGCCTCGATTTTACGGAATTGTCTAGTTTCAATACCAACAAATGGATCTTCGAATGGGCCTGTTTCCACTTTCAAGAAGATATCCTCACTGTGGACCTTCGATTTACCATCAGAAGACAAAGAAGACCCTTTCTTTACCTTTTCTGCAACGTAGTTCAAAATTTCATCGGATATTGGAGCTTCGTAATCTGCAACGGCATACTGAGACATCAATTTTTGTAACTGTACAGGCTTCAATGCAGTGCAAATGTCACACAGGATTTTAACATCATCTAAATCTTTTTTTCTGAGTTGCAGCAGTTTAGATGTCTGGACCAAGTGTTGTAAGCAATCGGCCCCTTCTGGAATATAGTGGGTTTTACACCATTCTTCTAACCTTGTGACATTGTAGTTCAACTGCAATCCTCTCTTCCATGACAAGAAGTTCCTCCTCATAATCAAATCGTTGAAACAAATAGAATCGACGTAATTTAGTAAAGTCAAAACAGTGTCGCGAAAAATCTCATTCTCAACATGGAACGATTTCATGCACCAGTATATTGTGTTGAAGAAAGTCAGTATGTCATCCATGTTGTATTCTGGACCAGAGCCAAAGAGATTTGACAAAAATTTGCCAGCTTCGTTCTTGAAACCTGGCAATGATTCGGAAACAATCACCGCAGGTACAGCCTTCTTTTGCAAATCTTTCTGTAGCTTTTTCAGCCAGATATTGTAGATGTTGTAGCTTAGCGACTCGAAGTCCTCCCTCAACTCTGTTACCAAAACAACGTATTCCTTGTATTCATCTTCACTCAAGCCCTTATTGTAAGACTCGTCATGCAGAATTGATTCTTGCGCAAAGATGACGAATGAGTACAATTCACGGACATTGGTCAACCAAAATGCACCACCCGGGATAACATCTGCCCCTTTCAATGACTGAACAACCCTTTGAATAGTTGTCAAGACTTCTGCCAAAAACCGCTCACTTTGTTTGGTCAGACCGAGTCTCCACATGTCACTTAAGATAATTATCAATATGCGGGCAGGATATAAGACTTCTCTTTCGCTTAATTGTATTGCAACACCTGTCTCCGGTACTTTAAATCCCTTTATCAAGCCTTCAGTAATCTCTCCATTTAAGACCTTCGTTTCCTCGAGTAATCTGTATAGCTCGTCATTAATTTGAGACAATGTGCTCAAGGTAGATCTGTTATCCGATTCGATACCTAATCCTGTGACAGGAACAGAGGAACCTTGCCCGTTAACCGAAACAATGTTCATTTGGCTTGGGGACATTGTATCATCCATTAGGCCACCATTCATTGCATATGTTTTGACTGACCTCGGTGTTTGGGCAGCGAGTTCAGTCTTCATCGAGTTCTGCAGGCGGGAAATTTCATCTTTCAGTGATTTCACTTCATCGCGGAGGTCAGAATTTTGTGTCCTTGACTCATTGAGCAGTTCCTTAGTACTATTTAACTCCTCGAGCTGTTGGCGAGACGCTTCCTTGATTTCCTGATGCTTTGCAGTCAAGGATTTGATTTCTTCACGGGCTGCTTCGACTTCCTGTTGTGATATCTTGAGTTGTTCCTCAATCTCATGGTATCTAGCATCATGTTCCATGGATTGATCTTTCAAGGCTCTGGCATGTTCCTCTTTTTGAAGTTCAAGCTCCTCTTTTAGATTTCCTGAGAACTGCAACTTCTCTTGCAACTCCAGCAGACGGGATGTCATATCTTTATTCTCTCTAACTTTTAATGCCAGATTCTGCGTCAGCTCAATAACCTTGTTTTCCAATTGATAACTGACTTCTTTCAAATGATTGACAGACTTCGCTTCCTCTTTCAACTGCTTCAATTGAGTTTGAGCTGCTCTCCTCCGTACAAGCGATTGAACCGTGATAGTGTCCTTCCGAAATCGCTGGAAACTCTTACGAGGTTGAAAGGATCTGACCCTGCTCTGAATAGTGACAGCCGCGTTGTGCGCATTTCTAGCTTCCAGCTCTCTTTGTGCTAGCTGTTGCCTCAATCTTGACTGAATCATTGTAATGCTACGAAGAACTGCGAACGTTTCTGCGCGTACCAGCAAACCTCTGTATAACCTTTGAACAGCAAGCGCTAGATTCAACTTCAATTCTCTATCAATTTTTTGGCGGATGACATAACCTTTAGCAAAAGTTTGAGTATTCTTCAAAGCTCTAATTGTGTTTAGATATTGTTCACGGTAATACTTAGCCCTAATCTTCTTTTGAATTAAAACACTGGATTGACGAATTTTGTTGGATCTCAGTTTTTCAAAATGTGCAAGCATACCAGCTTTGAAGAATATCTTAGTATTACCGATTTGATATTTTGATTTGTCAGTTCCATCTAAAATTTTTTGACATATGTCGACAATGCTATCCTCTGTCATTTCCTCCCCGTTGAAGATTTTGGACCATTCAGAGGATGGGATTAGTATATAATACCGGAGCACGAATTCACTGAAAGTCCACCTGGATGGAAAGCCTGCACATGAGATTCTAATAGTCTCTAAAACACCGCATGCCCTCAACTGCGATAAGACCATTAGACTATCGAATTTCCAAGGTTCTTTCTCGCTGTTCGGTTTGATGCAACGGATGTAATGAACATTGGTGGAATTAATGGTATCCATCAGTTCGATTAATGACTGCTTAAACATGGAACCTAATGTAGGCTTCCGCTGAACCGTTCTAGCCAGAGGGACGGGTTTCTTCGATTGTTCTTGTTCGGCTTTTTTGGCTTCATCAACCTTCAATGCTGCATTCTCCAAAGTCAGTAAAATATTCTGCAACGTTTCATTTGTTGATGCTTTCAAGACTTCCAAGTGCCCATCCGAAACAGTGTCTCTATTCTTTTCAATGAATCCTTCGACGTCGTAAGCAACATCATGTGCGTAATGACTCACCACGAATTTAGTCTGACCGAAACGTGGTTTAGAAAACACTTGGTTCGTTGGAGGTTTATCAAGCGTTTGGTACAACTTCTGAGTCCAGGACTCATCAGAGCCTGCCGGCAGTCGACTTTCTTCATCCAACAACGATAGGATACCTAACTTATTCTCAATTAAATCGATGCAAGGTTGGTTATCGTTAAACTCGATGAAAGACCATTCAATCTCTTCCTTCACATATTCCTCCTGTTCAAGCTTAAAAACATGCTGGTTGAACTCTTGCTGTAGTTTTTCGTTGGCGTAATTAATACAGAACTGCTCAAAAGAATTTTTCTCAAAATGTTCGAACCCATAAATATCCAAAACACCAATGAAAGAATTCACCTGGTCAGCTACTTCGGGAGCACACAATACTGTGTTAATGTTTTCTACCAACCAGTCGAATAATGCCGAGTATATAAATTTAGCAACAGAATCTCTTGCCACGACTGCTTGATTGTAATTCAAGTTGGAGACGATTTTCTCTGACCTTGTAGTGATTTGCTTCTTGGTTATCCATTTAGCAAAATTGAACGAGTCGATTCCTAAGAGCTCACAGGCTATCTGCAGACTCGGCTCATCCGAAGAAAGCGAGGCGTCATTCCGTGTCTTTTTGATCTCGATGTTACCAATGTGCAATAATGCAGCTAAGATTTTGAAAATCTGATGCTGCGTTTCTTGCGTCACGCCGACCAACGTGAGAGCTTCTACAGTTGTCTTGTACTCGTCCTCGTCATTGACGCCCTCTATTTCCGTTACACCTCCTTGGTTCATATAAAGGTAGTCTGAAGGCTCCATCAAATGCAGCTCCTTCTTTTGATCTGGCGGCAAACCCGCCAGTAGCTGGTAGAAGATATGATAATTTCTTTCACTTTTCGGCTGATAAACCAATCTCGAACGTTCTAGCAGATAGGTTCTAATCTTAGCACCGATGATTGATGTCTCTTTGTCGAACAAAATCTCAAGGTACTTTCCAAATCTAGAAGAGTTATCATTTCTAGTGGTCTTTGCATTGCCAAAGGCCTCCATAATCGGATTTGTGGCCAAGATCCTCTGTTCTGTTTCAGACATCTCCACTTGATGCTGCACGTTATCCATTGCATACGAATTCTCTTCTTCCACGGACGCAAAGTACCGCATAATGTATTTAGCTGAAACTGTTTTACCAGCTCCCGATTCACCGCTAACGACGATTGTCTGATTCTGCTTGTCGTGCTTCATCATCCTGTAGGCCTCACCCGCGATTGCAAACAGATGTGGCTCCAGTTCCCCTCTGCGCTTCCCAGCGTACGCTTGGATCATATCCTGCGAATAAAGCTGATCGACTCGATCAAACGGATTCGTAGCGATCAGAACTATCCCGGAGTATGTGTATATATTTAACTGCGAATAACGTTGTTTTATCGCGTGTAAAACTGCCGGCTCATTCAAATACGACAGCGAAGTCAAGTCCTCTGTCGCTTCTAAAACCGGAGGGTTTCTCAATTGTGGCAATTTACCATCACTGTCATCTGCATTGGCCACTAGCGTGTCCGTTTCGATAGAAACAACATTTCCGTCTTCCAAAGTCAACTCCAAATGATGGATCCCGTCTTTAGTCTCATGTTTCGTAACCTCACCACCAATCCAACCCTGCTCTTCGTTCGGATACCAACAGCGGGTACCAACCTCGAACGACATCGATCTGTGAACCGCTTTCACTTTGATTCAAACGCCCAGGAATACCAGCTTCTCAAAACTTCAAGCCTACCACACACGCGCTAGATATGTTTCCCCAATTGGGCACTCCAACAGGTCCACAGAGGCCACAATATCGCTCTTTTGGTCTCTAAACTTGTGGTTTCAAGTGAACTCTTGACCTGGATCTTGTTTTGTTTCGCCAAAATCAAAACTGTCATTCTATACGTTGTGTAGCTCTCAATTAATAACAGCACTTATCTATGAGCTACTAACAGTGAGCTATAAGATGAACTGCTGAGCAGAGCTGGGTGGTTGATGGTGAGGATTGGGTCATGAATCTGCTAATCGATCGGATGGAGAACCCAGGGCAGCGAAAATCGGCTCCTTTGGTTCCCTCTGTGCGTGCTACGGCGGTTCCAATGCGAGAAATGACAAGTGGTCGCGAGAAGGAGCGACAGCAGCGACAGCGGCAGGTTAATATCGATCTCCCGACTATCTCAGTCAACGATAAACCGATAGCTTCGGGCAAGACGGCCCAAAGAAGGACAAGCTTCGGTAGAAAGGATAGTTTGAATAGGAACGAGGACAAGGAGCCACATTACGACAGGGCGGCATTTTCGTATCACCATGGCAGACGTAGCTCGGCAGGAGCCGATGTGACGAGTGCCTCCGCGGGGATGTTCAGCGAGTGTATGTTCAAGTCCGAGTCGCAGAGACCCATGCGGCATTCTTCAACGTCAACCACGGCTTGCTCGCCTGCTTCATCGGTGTCCCTTGGGAAGAAAGGCCATGTCGAGACGTCGCTAGAGCCTCTGAAACGTCACCACCGCCACCATGAGCACCCGTCGTCGGGAGCTTACCGCAGACATAGAAGTTCCTTCGTTAGTGTGGGTCTTAATGATAATAAGCGGTTGGTCAACGAATTCCTGCGATCCACACGCCCCGCAGGAGCGGAATCTCACATGTTCCAGGAGGCTTCGCGATCTCTACAGACATCCGCTGAAGGAATCACGCCGGAACGCGCTGTGAAACAACGTCCAGAATTTGAAGGGTACGCTTCCGGTTCTCACAGGTCACTACAAAGCTTGCTGTATCATGATTTGACGTCTAATAATCTAGCGGAGGGAACAGCTCCGATGGTACCACCGCAACCTTTTCTTCTGTCTTCAACGTCATCATCTTCGAACTCATCGTCGCTTTCCGTTGTGCACGCTGATCAGCGTTCTAGTCCTTCTTTGAGCGCCTATGACTCAGAAGATTCATTCAATTTCGAAAAATGGGATATGAACGGCAGTGGTCTAACTATCAATGGCGGCATATCTCTCAATTATAATGAAGCTGATTTCTATCGACGACACATTGAGGCAGAGCTCCATAAGTTTGAGGATACTTTGAAACACAATTTAAAGGAAACCATTGTGAAAAATGAAATTGACATGCAGCAGAACTGGAAAGCATTTGATGTGCTGATTGCGCAGCTGGATAAACTGAAAAATGATGCGCAAAGCTTACACGACTCGGTAAAGGATAGCAAATTAGTTACGCTTCAAAAAGACTTCGACCAGAACGATGAAAAGTCCTTCATTTCCAATGTTACTGCCTCAATCAGGGTCAATGCCACTCAATTGAAGAGCCTGGAGGCAAGGATGGACTGTTGCAAGAGGAAATTACTCCAGCAGCGGGACACGCTCAGAAAGCTCGAGGGTTTGCTCAGTTTGGAAGACTCTCTACTGAACGCTAAAGCAACTTCCAAACTGGCGTACAAATACCGCTATATGGTTTTTGATGCCGGGGTATTCATTGGTGTGGTTTTGGTATTTTTTTTCGTTAAATGGTTTATATGGTGTTAGTTAGATGATTTTAGCGGGGTTGCATTGGGATTGGAGCATCGATACTCGATCTAGAGAAATCGATTGCTTTCGGCAGGTCCGCTGCAGCTTGAGTCGTTCAAACCCAGAAGCGAGCTACAGACAAAGAGATCAAGTCTGCAAACTACAGGCAGTCCTTTGGGGGGATCTAGCCTGATAGATCGCCAGGTGATCAAGAGATAAGCTAATTCACGTGTAGTATGTCTCGGCAAGCGTCTGGTTACTTCGCAATGTCTTGAAAACATCTATCTTGATGCTACTGAATCCGCATAAATTTCAGTTAAAATCATCTACGGTCGTCGAAACCTCGTCATGGCTCCAAGGTACGTGTAACCAGTATTTCCACTCCTCTTAGAGACAAGAAACTAACCTAGTGCTGTTGAAGTGTCGCTACTGTTAAAATTGCAGACAACGCCGTCCTACCACTGCGAGTGTTCATCAACCGGAGGCAACTAGTGCAGAAAAGTTCTAATGAACCGGTATTCCACGCTCCTCTGTTGGCTAACAATTCCATAGTGTACATCAAGTCTCCTTCTACAAGAATCTACCTTTCGAACCAAGATATGCGCGACCTGTGCTCGGAGTTAAAGGATGAGCTTCTTCTAATTGCCTATGAATTAGCCCCGGAATTAGCTGCTGGCGGTGCGTTTGGGAACCTACGCATGGGCCAGAGCTCAGATTTTGCCTCCAATTTTGTGTCGAAGCTGCTTGGCGGCGACGATGCTGCTCTCATCACTTCTCGTATTGAAACGGTGACAAGAGTCACCAAATCTAGATATAAGCTGCATTACAAAGGTGAATGGGAGCTGGAGATCATCATCAGCAGTGTCAAGAGGTTGTCAGACATAAGGTCTTTCCTACTTTCCAAAGAGCTCGGCCTAGCATATAACGCCGGCTCACTTCATTCCAGGCGCAAGGTCGTCCTTGCAGAGACTGTTTCCCTAGACACGCCCGCAATCGTACAGGAGGAAGAGGATCAACTTGACAGGAGCTTGGATCAAAGTGCTGTCGAAGTGGACGAAAAGCCCGAAATAAAATTCAAGTACAAGCCAGTCGTCAATCTTGGCGAGTGTATCGACATTTACATCCTGCACAGGCCTAAAAGACACAGGCATTCCCAGAGAAGCTAGCATGAGCTTGGACCCAATGTAGTGGCTTTTTTCCTCGACGCCTTTCGTGCCTTGCAGTACAGGAACTGCGGGGGCCTGACAAGACGCTAAGTGAGCAAACATCATCTCCTTCTGGACCATGAGATAAGACGATACGGCTACTAGAGACCTCTTTCCCCGAGTTCATTCGACTGAGTCGTTGTGCCTGGCACTTGGTACGGATGAGTCATGATTTTTCAACGTCTATAAGTTCATCATGGACTAAGAAAGTGGTACTGAACTTGCAACTTACGTTTATCCTGAGACGACGGGAGCAGATTTCAGGAATCCATTGCCATCATGTCAAGTTCGGAACAAATTGCAAAGAATGCCCGTCGAGCAGGTAACATCTTGAAGACAATTAGCGATGAAAACCGTTCAAAAGTGCTATACAAGATTCATGACGAATTGAAGGAAAATGCTTCTTCTATTGAGAAAGCCAACAAGCTTGATTTGCAGGCAGCTGCCGAAAGTGGATTGGCACAATCCTTGATGAAGAGGTTGGACCTTTTCAAGGGAGATAAATTCGATACTATGTTGCAGGGCATCAAAGATGTCGCCGAACTTGAGGATCCAGTCGGTAAATTGAAGCTCGCTAGACAGCTTGACGAGGATCTTGTGTTGTATCAGGTTACTGCACCAGTTGGTGTTCTGCTGGTGATTTTTGAATCTCGTCCAGAAGTCATTGCTAATATCACCGCCTTGGCTATCAAATCGGGAAACGCTGGGATTCTCAAGGGTGGTAAGGAGTCTGTGAATACCTTCAGAGAGATGGCCCGCGTTATAAACAGTACGATTGCTAAATACGAGAAAGATACGGGCGTTCCAGTGGGCTCGGTTCAGCTGATAGAGACGAGAGAGGATGTATCTGGCCTGTTGACGCAGGATGAATACATCGACCTGGTTGTGCCACGGGGCTCGAATGCTCTTGTTAGAAAGATCAAGGCTTCCACGAAGATTCCTGTGTTGGGACATGCCGACGGGATCTGTTCTATATATTTAGATGCGGATGCTGATCTTGAAAAGGCGAAAAGAATTACGTTGGATGCAAAGACAAACTACCCTGCTGGTTGCAACGCGATGGAGACTCTGTTGGTCAACCCCAAGCTAGCAAAGTGGTGGAAGGTCTTGGAGCACTTGAGCCGCAAAGGTGATGTCACTCTTCATTTGGCGAGTGACGTGAAAGAGGCGTATGTTGAGAAGCTGAAAGAGGAAAATGCCTTTGACGAAGAAGTCAGGTCCAAGATTGTAGATGTTGATGAATCTACGGATTTTGATCGCGAGTTCCTATCATTGGATTGTGCTGTCAAATTCGTCGAGTCGACAAAGGAAGCTGTGGAACACATTAATCACCATTCCTCCAAACACACAGATGCCATCATCACTGAAAATGAAGCGCATGCCGAGCTATTTCTAAAGGGTATTGATTCTGCAGGTGTCTACTGGAACGCATCTACAAGGTTTGCCGATGGATTCAGATATGGATTTGGCACGGAAGTCGGAATTTCAACGTCAAAGATCCATGCTCGTGGTCCAGTCGGTTTAGATGGCTTAGTCACCTATCAATATCAAATTAGAGGTACAGGCCAAGTCGCCAGCGACTACTTGGGCGCTGGCGGTAAGAGAGCATTCGTCCACAAGGACTTAGACATCAGCCAGATGACTATATAGTTTAGGAACCCTAAATGAGCGGTCATGATGCCTAAAAATGATAATATGCAAGACTGTATCAATGTTACAAAATGAATGATTCGCTTTCTTCGGAGACTTCTGCTGGGGTCTCACGAATGTCCTCCGCGAAAGGATCAGAGGGAATATTGACGTAGTTTTCATCGCTGAATGGATCTGCTGAAGCGTCTTGTAGCTCGCCATACACACCTCTTTTCTGCGTCGTATCATACATTCTGATGATTTTCTCCTGGCCTCCTTCCTCGCTTTGAGAGAATGCGAATCCACGCTGTTTCTTCATTCTTTGAACCTGTCTAACCTTACGGATAGCTTTTTGGAACTGCTGGGCGTGAGGTCTATAATCGCTAATATTGAACTTCTGCATTTCTTGAGCAACATGGTACGGCTCAGGAACGTACATCCTTTTGTAGTACTTCCATACAAAGTCTCTCATCAATGCGAAAATTGGCAATACAAGAAGCATTAGCCAGAAAGTAGCAGACCCGTAGGTATGTGACACAACGCCAAAATATTCTCTCGATATATTGGCGTAAGGAAAGATAGAAGCATAGATTGGGAAAAATATGATCCAAAAAATGAATGAACCTGGAATGGCAAAAAGAGTAAACTTTGTCCACTGGTTTGTAACCAAAGCAGCCTTGCTCAAAACAATCAAGATGCTGGTGGTATAAACCGCAACTCCCCATGACCAATGATCAGCTGTCTCTCCATGTCTATTGAGTGCAAAACCATAACGGTATATCAAAGTGGATCCGATGAAGGTAACAGCTGAGTGATAAAAGCCATTAATAATCCAGCCCCAAAAAATTGTAACCGAAAAGAATTGACCTTTCTGACCTAATTTGTAAAGTTGTGGATAGCGTTCGAGTAACCTGCTGCTGACAAACTGATCAAATACTCCCATCACAAATGGCGGCAGAACCGTGAAAAAAACATTATAAAACGTTAAAGTCCATGATTCCATGATGGACTGACCAGAAAAAGCATTGGCAAATACGTACCAGAACTGAGTCATGTAAAGAGCAATGTTCTTGTAAAATGAGTACAATATTGCGACCGATATTCTTTGGTAAGACCAAGAGCCATGCACTAATAGCAGCTTCCTCAAGAACCTGAATTGCCCAATAGCAACATCAGCTGAACGTGCAGCCTGCATTCCTTCCATGCCGCTGATGCCTACCCCAACATGAGCAGCCTGAATCATACTTACGTCGTTAGCACCGTCTCCAATAGCTAACAGCAAAGAAGAGGACTTCTTTTTCACCATTTTCACCACAAGAGCTTTCTGTAGCGGAGATACACGGCAGCAGATAACTGCTTTACAAAGTTTTCCGATGCTTAATAGATAATCTTGCAGGTCAGGCTCAAGTGCATAACCCAGAGATTTACCATCGATCACAAGTGCAAGCGTGTTCAAATCCTGCTGTGAAATCTGGTGCTCTTCAAATGCCCGCAGTTTTTCCAGCATATTGGCCCGAGTTTCTTCTTTACTCTCCTCATTGATAATAAGTAAGTTCATTTCTTCGCTTAGCAGGCGGCAACTCATTCCAATATTTATGGCTGTTTCTTGTCTATCACCAGTCAGAACCCATATCTTAATACCCGCTTCCTGCAAGGTTCGAACAGTTTCCGGTACACCTTCTTGTAGCTTATCTTCGATGGCTGTCGCACCGAGTAAGAATAAATCTTTCTCTATCATTTCAGCAGCTTCGTCAAGCTTCTCTGCCCGATTATCCAAAGTCGTGGCGGCTGCAGCATAG
Source organism: Torulaspora globosa (assembly GCF_014133895.1). NCBI lineage: Eukaryota > Fungi > Ascomycota > Saccharomycetes > Saccharomycetales > Saccharomycetaceae > Torulaspora > Torulaspora globosa. The sequence continues at coordinate 751,614 of NC_050732.1, read as the reverse complement.
ATCTCATTCCATTTTCTGTATTCATCTTCCCCGACATCTCTCATTGCTAGGCACAAAGTTCTGAGACCATCAGATGCATATTCTTCCAAGTGTTTTACCGTCGCATCGACGTATGGATTGTATTCTTTTTCTAGCCTCTCCATTATAACTGTGTCGGCGCCCTTACAGAACAGCTTAATAGAACCATCAGGGCATCTGAATATTGCACTCATTCTTTTTCTCGTTGAGTTGAACTCACAAATGTTGAGAAGTTCATAAACTTGCTCTTCACCACTTTCTTCCAGAAGTATTGTCACTGAACTTGGTTTACGAATGATGAACTTATATCCGAGATCAGCTCCCCCTTGCACTAAAGCCCCTTCATCAGGTGAAGCAGCCTGATATTTGATCTCACCGTTGCTTTGAAACTCAGGAATGACGGTATGACAAGTGGCGAGCAAAGTCAAAAAATTCTCAAGAATTGCAGATTCGTCATCGGTTGGGTCGTTTAATTTTAGTTTCAGATCATCAAACTTTCTGTAGCCAATTTCAATACCATCTTCCATGGTTGCTGCCTTATCTTCCGGAATCTTCTCAATGTAGCAGCGACCGGCAATCGAGCAAGATTTAAATTCCATGATGTTCCTCGTCAAAGTACCTGTCTTATCAGTAAAAACATATTCAATTTGTCCCAGTTCCTCCACTAAAGAGGAAGTCCTTACAACAGTGGGAGTATCCGTTTCCTCATAATACAGGTCAAGATCTGAGCCGATCATAAACGCCTGATAGTATTTAATCAGCTCCACAGTGACGAACAATGAAATCGGAACAAGGTTGGAAAACAAAATCCAAAACGTTAAAATATCCTTGAAGAAAAGACCAACCTTGTTAGTCCCGCCTAAGTAAAGATACCATAAATTCTTAGCGCCAGCAGTGCTCATTATTACGTTACCGATGGAGGAAATGAGTGAGAGAATGATCAATACTCCGAATAGTACGGCAATTTGCAGATTTATAATTCTCTCAACAGCCGTTCTTTTGATAGGAGTTGCTGTTGCGTTGCGCATTAATTTCGTCTCATGCCCTGTAAAAACGACAATACCAAATATCCATGAAGTGTTCCTCAATGTTGCCCCCCTTAGTATCATTTGTTCTGGCGACAAAGGTATCTTGTGACCATTCAATTCCATCGTTCCTTCGTATGTATACAAGCTGGAGTTCGGTGTTTCCGAAAGTATCTTTCCCTGTATATTTCGCAAGGTTCTTGCATCTATGAAGCGCGACGTTTCCTGATTAGCCTGCTTGATCTTTAAATTTGTTTCGCCATCCAAATTGGCCGTTTCAATGTAACAAAGGCCCTCAGGTTCCGATGACGATAGCAAGATTATATCCGCAGGAATTGCTTCTTCAGATTTAACCTTTACAATGTCTCCAACTCGGATATCGATCCACCGCTTTCGCGTAAAACCACCATCCAATTCTGAATAAATTTCGGTTTTAGCATTGTTGAGTTCGTTATCTGAGTTAATTCTCTTGATGTCCTCAACGCACTCTTTTATTGCTGAGACAATAAGCACAATTATGAGTGTACCAATCGTTGTGTATCTATTTGTAGGCGAAACATGAGGCACTTGTTGTATGCATGACGTAAAGAGGAAGAACAGGTTGGCATATTTCGAGAACTCTTGAAACAAAAATTTAGGCAAAAAAGTTGCCGCATTGTACTTGGTAGTAGATACGTGATTGTCGCCATAACCTAAGGAGGAATTTGCAGCTCTATCGTTCATATGAATCACCCTATGAGCATTGGTGTCAGCGGACACGGTCGGTCTTCTTAGCACGTAACGATTAAATAGCACCCTTATGTTGAATTGATTTCTTGAAGCCTCGTAGTTATCAGCCTCTCTTGGAGTATTGAAGTCTCTCATTTCAAAACTGTGATATCCGCTGCTGCCATTAGACGGACTGAGAGTGTTTCTCACTGCTTCCAACATTTTGGAAATCGTCCCCGTACCTTTCGGCCGTATGTTGGCAGCATTGGCGGCATCGTCGCCAGAGTTCAACCGATCATGAGCCCATTTTGTGGAAGTTTCGTGCGGAAAAGAGCCGTACTCCTCATCAAGGTCATTTTCAATGCTTACATTCCTGCTAAGATCAATTGTTTCCTCAGGTAAAACATAGTTGTGGTTAGAGTCACCTAAGGAGCTCTGCTGACTTCTATAACGCTGTTCAGACGCTCCAGTTGGCGGTAAATCTAGGAAATCAACATCGAACAGCGTGTCTTCTCCCGGTTGACTTTCAGAACGAGACAAAGGCATCGACAGCTGTTAACTTGAGATATATGTCGAGTGATGCCCCCTGACACTATCAGACGCCGGCTAGTCCCTATTTATACGAATCCAATATGATAAGCCTTCTTCTGAACTTGTGGACATCAATGTATAGTGATTATGTGAAGGTCACGTGACTCACGAACTCTCACTAGAATCATATAATATCTTGCCGGCTGAGTGCATTTGGAGGTCCGCTTGTCTACCAGAGGGATATCTTCTCCTCCGCCGGCCACATCGTGGTTGTTCTTTCCACCGACCAACATTTTATGTTTAGTTGCTCTAATTTCAAATTCAAATGTACATAGAAAGTTCGTAGCTCTAGACTAGAATGAGAGAAGAAAAAGTTATTACCTGCAAGATAGTCTCAAGTTCTAACGAGTAGTCTCCTGGACGGTTGGCAAGACAGTTTCTTGTTCGTATTCAATTTCCACCTTGGGGCGTTTTCTTGCCGGCGCCACCTTCTTCTTCTTCTTCGATGGTTTCTCCTCAGCGTCACTTTCGTCTGAATCCTCGTCGCTTTCTTCATCGCTATCCTCCTCAGATGAGGGCTCATCTGAGTCTGATCCCTGCAACCAGTTCTCTAGGTCCTCCAAGTCGACCATCTCGTCGTCGCCTTCGTCTTCCACGTATTCAACCTCGCCTTCATCACTTTCCTCTTCCTCTTCAAGTTCCAACTCGTCCTCGTCCTCGTGTAGCTCATCTTCGTCCTCCATGTGGCCCATCACTTTCTTCCAGATCTTCTCGTCGACGTTTAGCGGCCTATCGCCGTAAGCGCCGCTCTTGAGCCTATCCAGCAATTCTTTCTCGATAGCCTTTTCAATCTTAGCAGCCGCCAACGCTTTTCTTTCACGGTTTTCCTCCCTCCTTTTGACCTTAGGAGCAATACCAACATAATGCCTTTCTTCCTCTCTTAGAGCCATACGTCTTTCTGTGATTGCAACCTGCGTAAGTCTGGTCAATCTCTGCTTACATTTGTGTACCAGGAATTTATTCCAATAAAGAAGGTGGTTGTCGATCTGCTGAATGGCTTTGGAGTAATTCTTGGAGAGCTTGATTCTTTCCCACAGTTTTGCTGGTGTATGAGCCCTTTCTGCTGTTTTCATGTATAAGTACAACCGGCCATTCACACTCTTGACAGTCGCATACTTGGAGTTCGCCAGAGGGCATGACTGTCTATTACAGAGTCCCGTCACGTTGTATTCATTACGACAAAAGGCCTGACCTTTGTCGGTCGTAAGCTTGTAGGAGCAAAATTGATTGTTTATAAGATGCCAGATTATATCGTCTGACATTATGATTCAATTAGCTCCAAGCAAAAGACACCCGCTTATTCAATTTTGGAATGCCAGATGGCGTCAGCAAGTGGTAGAAATGGCGAAGAGTCTATTATAGAACCAACTCATCTCACCTCATCTCATCGCATCTCATTGATTCTTGAGCGATGAGTTTAGAAAATTTTTCAAACCTCATTACCCGGCTTCTCGTTATTACTACTACGTTGTATCGACATATGATCTAGCTTTATGGTGACGATAACTCCCATTAGCGGGTCAATTGAGTGATCTCCTCTTGGGTAAGGGCTGTCAAATAGACGCATTTGCTTAATAGCTCGTGGTTCACGGGAAAATCGTAGTATCTGGACCACTGCACCCTCTGAATGAAGTTTTTGACCATCTGTACGTTGGTGTCGAACTTATTGTAGTTAACTACTTGGTTCTCCACAAACCAGCTCTTCTTCTCTGAGTTAAGGGAAATATCAGAAAGGTAGAGGACTATGAAGGGGACGCAACCTTTTAACGGATCAACATCATTCAGCAGTTTTCTGATGGTGGAGTAATTTCTATCCAGGGATGGTATTACTTTCAACTCTTCCCAAGTTATCAAATCGCCAGGCTCGATTAACCTCCAGGCTTCGGAAAACTTTTGAACGGTAGTAGAACCGAGCGCTAGGACGATCTCCATCATTGTGTTATAGTTTTGGAAAAGCCGGCAATGTTCCGCAACATGTATGAATCTCTGTATCGTATTTCTCTTGAGTTTAACATCTGCAGTTAGCACAATTTCGGACACTATCCAATCAACCATCAAATTGAACCTTGCGATTGCTAGATTTATGCCGGAGAGCGACTCGTTCTGAACAAGAAGCTGCAGCCAGCTCGTAGCCCGCGGCGCAGAGCCTGCTAGTTTCAGATTCAACAGCTCATTCCAATCAATCTCGCTTAGGAGCTCTCTCTCGATAAGTGTCATTTGTTGCGCTATTGACAGCGAATCGTACATCAAAATGAACGAGACATGTAGATCGTTGTTGGCTATCAGCAGACTGGGATCCTTTAGCTGGTACCCCTGTAGGAGTTGTTTCGCATCCATGCGTAATGATTTCTCGTTAACTCTTTCTGCATCTTTCTCAGTATCAGGAGTGAATGGAATGTTCATGATAGTTTGCCTTCTTTTCTCAATAAGCAATGATCTGCGCCTATCACTCGGATCGATTTGTGGGACAGATAGATCAGCGATGCCTAGCATATCCACCTCTTCGGCCAAAACAGAAGATGACCTACTTTCCTGCTCGCTACCCGATTTGTCATCCGAACCCTTCTTATAGGTGCCCTCAAGCTTCATTAGAGCAACGTTGACCGGGTCATCATGAACTGAATCGTCAGGCAGACTCACAATGTTAAGAATATTCTCTTCCTGCATCGCCTTGTTTTTAAACTCGGCTATAAGTTTTTCGGCATCATCAGCTAAACCGTTTGTACTGGTTGCGTCCGTTTGCGATGGCGACTCTGAAGTATCTTCCTTTTCATCTTTGTTTAAAAATTTATCCTTTAGCTCTTCTACGTTTTTAGCAGGAGAAGCAATGTCTACACTATCGTTGTCGGGTGAGAATAAATATTTGTTCTTCAGTCCTGAAGATTTTGCGGCATCAGAAAGTGAAACAGATTCCTCAAACTCGGGATAACCCAAAGACGAATCTGCTGACGTCTGTAGATTAAGCCTGTGGAGCTCATTCTTGAGACCCTCATTAGGATCCTGCGTTTCGCTCGAGCCTTCTGTGTTATCCATCGTAGTTCTCACTAACACAGGGCTCTTGTCAGTTATTGATTGTATGCTAGGTGTAGTAGACAGCCTGATACACAGCGCTTCCTGTTGTGGTAGCTTTTTTGGACTGTTATTTTGAGAAACAAACAGCACGCCGGTGTCAACGCTGGCGGTGATTGATGCCGTCTTCTTCTGCAATAGAGCAACCTCCAATTCATTCTGCATCAGCTCCTTATCTCTCAGCAAGAAATCTAGATCTTCCTTCTGGGATTGTTGAATGCTTCGAAGTGGACTTTTGGCTATAGTGGGTTTCCTCATTATGCTTATACGCCCGCTTGCAGGCCGTGCTACCTTGTCCGGCGGTTTTTGACTGAGAGGAGTTGCTCCATCGATAGACTCTCTCGTGGTTACGAAAGACGAAGCAGATTCTATATCTTGCATCGACTTCCTTTTTTGGCTTTCAAATGTAAACTCACGTAAGTTATTTCGAGCTCCCTTCCGTTTTAGTGCATTTATACTTTGATTGTCATTCTCAATGTGTCTGTCACCTGGAGAAGCCCGAGACGACATAGACAAATCTGAATCATATGTTATGGAAGAATAGCTTGAACCTCTAGTCATGCCGCCATGCATACTACTAGTCAAGTGATCCTCTGCTAAACTAGGCAAGTTATTGCGCAGCGGTGAGGTCCGAGTCGGTGACTGTGAGTACCTCTTTTTCAACATAGTCAGCTGAGGGGCCGCCTCAGAAGAGGTCTCATTATCACCCTTTCCTCGGTCTACCGATTCGGAATCATGAAACACTAATCTCTGCGGTCCATCCGTTGGCTCGTTTGATGATTCTTTCATGCTATTATTTCTACTCACAAAACTGAATTTAGAGTTTGAGCGTAAAATGGCTGCCATTGAACTCTGAACCTTTCGTCTTTCTAACGCAGCAGAAGACGGAGAAACAGCTCCGTTAGGCACTTTGGAAGGTCGATTTAGGTTGTTCGACAACGAAACGACAGAGTTTGCAATGGAGCTAACGGTTTGATACAAGTTCAAGTTATCCACGGCACTAAAACCCTGAGTTTCCACGGACTCTTCGTCATCAATCTTGACCAAATCATTAGCTGGTGCATCGGCATGCGGCTCAACTGAACCGCGCACCTGGGAAATGAGATCATTTTCCAGCGAAACCAGGAATTCAACTTCCTCTATCGTTCTAGCACTCAAGATGTCGAATTTAGAGCTGACAAGACTTTGGGGATCCTCAAGCTCTTGGGCCTTCGTTTCCAAAGAGGTGATGGAGATGACATACTTCACAAAATTATCCATTTCCGGTTTCGCAAAACTGTTGGAAACTGAGGATGCCGCACCAGCTCGCAACTTCGCTGTTCTTGAGTGATTATTTTTCCATTTTGATAGCAATGCCATTGGTCCACGATGTTTCTCAATAGAAGAGTTTTCTACCGCTGGGACTTTGCCGCCATTCCTTTTGATCTCCTTTCCCTCGCTGTCGGAGCCTATATCTTCAGGCAATTTGAGGATAAGTTCGACCTTCTTTGCGGGAGTTGGCGGTATTAGCTGGTCCAGGTTAGGTGATACAGATTCCTTAACGTCTCTGAGCATCCCCGACACATTGGTCATCTTCGAAAGATTGCTTACCATACGTTTATGCTCAGAGTGAGTAGCTTTGGCGTTATTCTGCTCATTGCCGAATTTATCCTCACCCTCCAAGCAAAACCCTGTCTTGACGTTAGAGTTGTCGCACGGAAAAAGTACCATGGAAGCTGTTCGTGAAGTTGCTCCGACAGAGTCTGGAATCTTAAAGACATCCGATTCCTTGAAAAGCGAAAGCACGCTCTGATTGCGGAAGTTCGGGCTCGAGCTTCCATTTTTGGCGTAAGTGCTCAGCCGACTGCCCCTCTTTCGCAGTTCTTCCAACTGTGTATAATCCTTTATCTCATATAATGCCCACCTGTCGTCCTGTCCCACGGAAGCAGGTTCATCAAGGGCCAGATTTGTCCATACTCGCCTTGAGCAACGGACCCACGCTTTCTTGAGATTAACAATTATGCTCTTAACAATGCTAGGATATGACTCGCACGGTTCGTTCAAGAATTTGATTACACGAAGCCGCAGATTCACATCAGGAAGGAAATTTTGAACATAATAATTCAATATCCAGTGCCTCAACAACACAAACGTTCGCACCAGCGTAATCTTACCGATCTTTCGCCTTTCCCCGTTCGGCGAGCTGCTCTCACTCATACACCAGCGGAGTCTCAGGATCAGCAGATCTGACAACTCCATTGGCGAGATGAAGTTCCTGTAGATCAGGAAGAAATCTGAAATCGCGGTATAATCAACGGCATCCTCCGGAGACGTAAGGAACACTATCAGCGCTAAAAGATCCGCTTTCAAAACCTGTTTTCTACCACCACTATTTCCATCCCCTCTGGCGTATGAAATCACAGTCTCCGACGGCACAGGATAGTACTCCGGCTTATTAAAACAATCCATTTGCTTCATATTTTCCAAAGAACTGCCGAAACTGCGAGAAATCTCTCCGAAACCAAATCCCACGCTTACACACCTTCCGATTACTAGCTGTAGAGCTCCCTGGAATCACCAACCAACACCAGACTGACCACTTGCGGCCTGTTTAACTAGTAGTAAGCTCGAACCCATCGAGCCTTCTTAAGGCGGGATGTCGAAAAAAAGACGTCATATCTCACGACACTACAACTCCAAGGCTCGCAAGCCCAAAGACGATCAAGATGAGCGCTGAGAGGCGTCCGATGTCCACTGAAACCATCCTGGGATTATGGGACCCGTTTCTGGTAAAGATTGCGGGGCTCCCGCTGCTGTGAGCGCGTCAATGCGTGCAAAACTGGGACTGCCCGAGCCGACGCCATTTCTCGAAGCCGACCGATCTCACCATCCGGAGCCTGGAAGGCGGATTAATAGCAGCAGGATCTAGCTTCACAGCGTCCGCGGACTCATGAATCAACTTGGTTATCTAAGATTCAGACCATCGATAAAGAGAGTGTTACCCGGAATATTGAATTTTTCAGGCTCCTACCAGATAAGCAGAGCTGATCGAGCAAATGCGACTTGTAAGGCCTCTTAGCATAATGTTAGCGACCGGTTCTCGTGGCTCTGTTGTCCTGGTGAGTGTATTGGATTGTCTTCTCTGGCCGGGGAGTTTTGTGAAGTTCTCACTCAACAGCTTTTAGGAGTATGGGATTTTCAAAGCTTGTGCCATACCACTCATCTTCCGGAGGCAAATCGCATTCAAAATTAAGGGATTTAACTCATTCTCATAAGGAGCGTCCGTTGGAACTTTCGATCGATATCGAATCTCCGCCATGTGTTCTGTACGGCTCAGCGACCGAATCTTCAGGAGCGCTTTTAAGTGGGCTGTTGACCTTAGATATCAAGGATCCATACGATAGTGAGCCCCATTCTGAGTTGGTCAGTCCCGTTAGCAGTCGAGATGGGAAGCATAAGGGTGCTTTGGGATCTTCGCTTTCTTCCACACTGTCGCATCTTTCTCTATCTTCCCCGAACATGTCACCGGTAGGGTCGTTGGCAAACCTGAAGATCATGTCTGGGTACACTAAAGTGTGTATAACATCCGTTACTCTTACCCTTGTGCAGAAAGTTCAAATCCATAAGCCATTTTTGCCAGATGGCCAATCCTTCCACTCGTGCATGAACTGTAAAACGAAAACTACCAATATGAAGACGTGGGAAATCCAAACAAGCGCCCAGGACATGCCGGTTGGCAGGCATTCGTTTCCTTTCTCCTACTTGATCCCAGGCTCCGTCCCCGCCAAGTCGTTTCTGGGTCTTAACTCGGGGACTAGAATAAGATACGAGCTGATAGCCGTGGTGACGTACAAGGACCCTAAGCGGGGCCTGAACTCGCAGTCTAAGCAACAGTTGCTGCAACTCGCGATGCCAATTTCCGTCACAAGAAGCATACCGCGCGGGCCAGACAAGAATTCTTTGAGGGTTTTCCCTCCGACAGAATTGACCGCAACGGCCGTCCTACCCAGTGTTGTGTATCCGAAATCTACGTTTCCTTTGGAGATGAAACTGAATGGTATATCTTCGTCAGATCGCAGATGGAGGATGCGTAAATTGGCCTGGAGAATTGAAGAAATCTCACGAGTACGGTGCAACGCCTGCGATATACATAAGCATGAATTAAAACAGCTCGAAAAATGTGTCATAGAGAAAGAATCGAATAAGAAACCAAGCTCAGCGATTAAAAAATACGATGCAGGACCACAAGTGAGGCTGACCGTTGGTCCCACCCAAGATCCTGCGTCACAAGCTTTGCGGCGTAACTCGTCGCTAGGAGGGCCTCAAGCAGGCAACGAAGGCCCCCAAGATGAGGACCGTGATGAAGAGGGACCTAACAATGATTTCATCCACCCTAATGATGATGCCTTGCGACAACAAGTGCTACAGCAGCAGCAACGCGCAAGAGAGCAGCAGGTTCAAGAGGAGCTCAAGAACGATATCCAAATATACACAGAAGAAACGCGAACTGTTGCCCGAGGTGAAATGAAAAGTGGCTGGAAGACGGATTTCGATAATAATGGACAAGTCGATGTGATCACCGATATAGATTGTACGGCTCTTACTTCAGGCGTTACGAATCCAATAACTCACGTCTCGACTGCCAAGCCGTTTGTCGAGCCTGTGAAGCAGGACACCAATGTTTCTTGTGACATACAGGACCCGACTCTGGGTATTAATGTGTCGCACGTTTTGGCTGTCGAGATTGTCGTGGCTGAAGAAACACTCCAATATGCGAACGGACAGCCGATAAGAAAATCTTCTACGTCCGTCTCGTCATCTAAGCCGAATCTCAATGACCCTGATCAGAGGCTAGCCGAACTTTCTCCCATGTTTGCTAACAGGAATAATGTAAAAGCGAGACCTGTCGAGACAGATTCTTTAACTCCTACCAAGTCTGGAAGCAGTACTAAGTCAACCCATAGTGGCAAAGGAAACGGGGGCAACTCCACAGGCTCTAGGATTATTAGTGTGCCAACTGGTGCAGCTCGTGTACTGCGTATGCAGTTTCGACTTAACGTTACCGAGAGATCCGGTTTGGGCATTTCTTGGGATGAAGAGGTTCCCCCAATATATCAAGATGTTGGGTTGCTCTCGCCTCCGAGCTATGAGAATACTATTTCGAAGAGCTCTACTTCTCAGTCCCTACCATCGATGTGTGATTTGCCCTCCCCGTCAGAGACGCGTGGGGACCCATTATTAGCTCAGTCGATAGCTCCTCCACCAATAGCTCATCACCATAATTCTTCATCTTCCCTCAGAGCTCTTTCCTCTGTTCAATCACCGCAGCTGGAATCTGTGATCAGTATTCAAGGTAACAACCCCTTCAACGACCATCTATTGACGCCGCATGCCACCAGGGATATACCATTGCAAAACATCTCGGAGCGCTTGGACAGTGATAGGATAACACAGTAAATCTAATTAATTAAACACCAATTACATGTCTAGACAGTATCTTCATTGAAGGAGTATATCGCCTTCTTTGTCATTATATCATGCCGATATAGTTTTATTTAAGCCAATTTTCTGTTGGTATTGTACATGGAAGTTTAGATTGCGTTATGGAAAGGAGGATGCTGGGAAGCTCCCGTGAATTCGTTTTATCATTTGTTCTTATTAGAGATGAACCAGCCTGGCAACCAGTCGAGATACTCGAAATCAGAGACAGGTCCTTCCATTCCGAAGGAGATTGGAGAAAAGTAGAAGAAGCACGCTATGACGGCGGTACAGTAAGCGGCATAGATGCAAATTCTCATTACCTTCCCGCATTTTGACTTGATCCAACGTTTAGTGCCGACTTCGAAAAGATACGACATCACTAGCAAGGCAAAGTAAAGTGCTGGTAGATAGTGGTGAACATACGTGACTCTTGACATTATGACAAATGGCATGAAGTGCAAGCCCCAGGCAAGCATGGGGAAAAGACCTCCAATCAAGAAGACACTGGCATCTTCTGAATTCGAAAGGTCGGTATATTGTCTTTGCCATCTAAGAATCAAAACGGCAACAAAGATGGCAAATAGGACCACTGCCACACTAGAGGACCAAGTGGTTAGGGGCGTACCAAGCAAGAAATATCTGATGTTGTCATCGCCCCAGCCACATAGTCTTAAACCCAAATTCAAAGTTGGCCACTGCCAAGCAGAAGACGCCAAGCTATCCAGCTTATCTGACTCTGGGATCAAAGCATTGTTTGTAGCCATCATCGCCAGGTTTAGATGGATGAAATCCTTGAAAAAATTCGTCTTTGGATACTTGAAGTCATCGGGCCTGGCGGGCAAAACCTCGTTTTCATGGCTCTCGATATTCCACCATGTTCTCTTATCTCTTTTGAAAGGGTTTTTCAAGCAAGCCATTTCCGATTGTCTGAATCCCCACTCTGGTAGATGATGCCCAGTCTGAGCCAGGTAACAATCCAGAGCAGCACTTCTCAAACGGAATGAAGTGGTCAATGGATGTAATCTTGACTTATCTTCATTGCCATTCTGCGCAACAACTTCAACGATCCAGTGGTCTTTTTCGTCTCCGATCAAATGATCACCGTAGCCAGAAACTTCCCAGGCGGACTTGGAGATTGGAGCAGGAATGTGGTGCGTATGCAAATTTCTACCAGTTTTTTGGTGAACTAATCTGTAAGTCATGCCAGCTTGAGCATATTCAACGTCAGTTTCGTTCTCACTATAGTGAGGTGATCCTCTGGGTCTGTCAAAAAACCACAAATTGTTGCCATCTTTAAAGCCATAACCAGTAATCTGCTGTTGAGATGAACCCTCAGGGTAAGTCTGAACGTGTGAATGTAACAGCGAACCACCCAAAGCCTGATTCTTGATAGAGATTAACGAGGACCCTATAGCAACATCACGTGGACCTTCACCAACTTCGGTACCAACGAGGTTAGCCTGAAATAACGACGGCATATTAGCGTCACCAGTTCCTGAGCGGTATAAGAGATCAAAGTGAATCTTGAAGCACAGCATAAACACGACGAATGGAACAATAATCAGGCAAATGACTCTGGCGACCCAGTGCATAGTATACGTCTTCCATGTCATCTTCTTGTCCGAGAGGAAATTCCACAGCTCGCCGACAGTGTAGATTCCAACAACTGTGATGACAAACAGACCTACCATTTTCACCGAAATTGCGCATCCCATACTGATACCCGTCAATAACATCCACTTCCACCACTTCCTGCTGAAAGGCTTCGACCTCTGCTGGTAGAATGTAACGAAACAGAAGAAAGATGCCACTGTGAAGAATAAAAGCATGGAATCCAGAAGGATGAATTTACCCAGCGTTGTGAATGAATTCTCGAAAAGGACTAGAATAGTGAAAAGCCACACGGTTGGGAGCGAGAACCCAATATTCTTGGCCGTATAGTACGCCAAAGGAACGCAAAGTGCAGAGAAAGCTGCATTGAACAATCTCATCTTGACGTAGTCCACATATTCGGGATACAGTTCTCCCGAGTTGAAGTCATACGAGCCATTGTAGCCAGCGAGGTAGCCAGAGAGTCCCACAAGCATCTTCCCCAAAGGAGGATGGACATCGTGATAAAACTCGTGTCTCAAGTAGTAAGAACCAAATTTACCAAAGTGAGCCTCGTCCCATACAACGTGATCATTGATGCCAATCTTATACATCCGCAGGAAAAATGCCAAAGCAGTAAACACGATTGGCATAACAATGGATTCCAACCTAGTAAACGCGCATATTTTCTCATTCTTCAGCTTGGACAGATCTTCTTGTTCCATCGGAGAATCAGCCTCCAATACTTCCTCATTTTTCCTCCGTCTAACACTTTTGGAATCATCCCTCAAGCTGCCATCGAAACCAGTGGCAGACGACATCCTAGACTGCAATTGCGCCTCGATTGGTCCTTCAATTGCTTGTTTAAGTGTACTTTCATTGACGGAACCTGAATCTACGTTCATTTTTTCTCTTATACCTTTAACGTGTTCGGAAAATATCAATCATCGAGAACGAGCCTGACTATCAACTAAGAACAGACGAGGTTTAAGACAGATTCCTGGCGGCGATGGACCGTCAATGGCGTTCTTTGCTGGTCGATATTCATTTCTTAAACGAGCCGATGGCGAAGACGAAGAGATAGCTGACAACGCTTCCGAGAGTCAGACCTGTCGAGACGAAAATGTTTGTAAATCCACCAGCAGCCTCTCTTTCGTCGTCGCTGGCCAACTGTTCTGGCACCTTCATGAAACTGATGGATATGACATGTCCATTGGTGAGTCCGAAGCCGTATTGTAATAAAGCATACCCCAAATCCTGTAGGATGGCAAGCAAAGCTGCGGAACTAGTATTCATGCTGAAATAGAAGAATATAGGAACGAACAGCAAGCGGCATAGCGAGTAAACGAACGTCTTGAAGGGGCTAAAGCGGCGACTCCTGAACATGGGCCAGTCGGCTAGAACTCTACCATGCAAATCACCTAGATTCCAAACAGAGAATATAAGCGGCGAGAATTGTGAGTCCGATAGCGGCAGGCCCTTGACCGGGATGTTAGCTGCAAAGACGGGAAATATCAAAGTCACTACGAAGGTAGTGAAAATGGACAGTACTAGATACTTTAGTTTCCTGAACAAAGTGCTGAACGGGATCGTATGCGTCACGAGCGCTGTGGATTTTGTGCTGTTCAATCTTGCATCTATCTTATTAACCCGGTAAAGAATCACTGCGATTATGGCAACAATGGCTGTTGTTAGGAAGTACATTAGGATTCCACTGACACTTTGCTTGGAAGGATCACTGAAGAATGATATGACAAGCAACACTATTGAAGGTAAGACGCCCGCAATTGCTTGTCCTACCATAACCGCCTGGCTATACTCGGAACCGTAGACGTTGGCAATGGCCATGGCGCCATTTTGCGTCATAGCGGTGGCCACGGAGCTGACGGCGACCAACGTTAACACGAACGCAAAGGTTAACCACAGGGGAACTAGCGTGTGCATCAATGTGACGACTCCCAATGCGAAGAAGACAACAATTTCCCAAAACAAACCTCTTGTAACTCTCTGTGAATAACTATGCTGTCTTCTCGACAGCCATATGTTGAAGAGCATTGACGATAGGGTTGAAACGGTCATCATCGAACTAGTGAATATCTTGGCCCAAAGTGTAGTATCATGAAAGACATCATGCTTAAAGTAAACTGAAGCACTCAGTATACAGTTCCAAGGCCATAGAAGTCCGATACCTATGAACATAAACGTTAGGTAAGCATGATTATGCAGTTTGGTCCATAGAGACTCCTGTTCAAGCGAACTCCCTCTTGCCTCTGAGGTTCTATCAAGCTCTGAGTCTAATATGAGCTCATTAGAATCCATCAGATATGATGCACCTTTGCCCCTTTCTTGATTTGCTTCTCAGTGTTTGTTCCTGTTCTTATCTTCAAGATAAGTTACAAGTCAATGAACTTAAGTAAGAATATGTGAACTAACAAGAAAAATGTTACTTGACTAAGCGTCATCAAACTCTCTATATTACACTTTAATGCGCTACCTCTGTATATCTAAATGCCTAGAATGGAGTCTAAACGGGGCCCATAATATTGGATGGAATTTATAGATTTATTCATATCTTTCTGCTGGAGCCGGCTCCTCCTTTTACGAATTCGAACCTCGCCAATATGGGAATGTGATCACTTGGAAATTTAGCGTTGGGGAACCCGATGAATTCGGATATGTAATCTGAATCTATTGGGCCGAGCAGTCCGCGAACCCGGAGTGACTGAGTTGAAAACCATATATAGTCAATCACGCTGGTGAACGAAGGCGTAAAATTTGTTAGAGGTAGTTCGCCAATGTGGCTATAACTTGATTTCATAGACAAGTTATGGGCGAAATTCTTCTGCGTCATGTAACCAAAATCTCTTCCTTTAACGTCATCATGTGTTTGCACACGGCCAGTGCTTAGAAGCTCATAGACTGCTGAGTCTATCTCTGAGTTCAAGTCACCACATAGGATCACCGAGCACTTCTTAATTTCCTGCTTGGATTGGGCATTGCTCTGTTCCCTGAGAAGGTCTTCCATGTGATCCATCAGGACACCTACTTGGAACGTTTTCACATCATTAAATTGAGGATCCCAGTGCAAATGCGTCGTGACGAGCCAGACGTGCTCGCCACTTTCGATGTGTTCCAACTTCAGGTAAATCGCAACATTATCTTTGTTCATTGCGCGATTCAAATAATCTTCAGTACGTTGAAATTTCTTATGTTTCATCCAAACTCCACTGAAATCAACTGCGTCCTTGAAAATGACTCTAAACTCCGATTTCTTGTAGAAAACACAACAACCGTCTACCTTTTTCGAATCCTTCGAGTGCATAGTTTTTGCCCTCGTCTTGGCATGGAACAAGCCTGAGTAGCCGTGTTTCTGCATCAAAGGCGCCCAATAATCCTCAAAAGTTTTAGCTTCCACTTCTTGCAAACAGATAACATCACTCATGTAAGACAAAATTTGTTCCGTCAGTTTTTCACGTCTATAATCCCAACTCAGAGCCCATGATGGCGTGTAACGATACATCTTTGGAGTCGCGTAATGTTGGCACAGTGTGTTGTAGGATAGCACAGTGAAACTTCTCTTGGCCAAATCTCGACTTAAATGTTCATCGGCCTCCTGCAGTGATTTGTATTTCTCCACAGGATCGCCATCAGCGTTGATCTCTATAAAGTCCCGATCCTTGGTCATGGGTACTTCCGGTCTATTATCACGAAGATAAAATATTAAGCCTGTCACCGATTTCTCTGTTAGGATTTTTAATAATTGTTTGTCCAGAGGATTGCCTTCGCAACCCAGAAATTGCAGATTGAAGAGACTACCAAACTCCCAAGGCAAAGTTGTAATCATGTTGTCAAAGACATAAAGATACTTCAGTTGGTAACAGTGTCCCATTTCTTTCGGCAAACTGGTCAGCTTGTTGTGAGACAAATCCAACACACGTAGATTAACCAATGACTTTATTGCTGGCGGGATAGAAGTCAAACTATTACCGTTCAAGTATAACCTTGTCAAAAAAGTGTACTTGAATAGATTGGCACTAATGTTGAAAATTTGTAAGTTGGAAAAATCGATCGCATGCCACAGCTGGTCATCAAATTTGGTATTCTTGGGTCCCGCCATTCGATGTTCTAGCTCATCGTCTTCATCTATATTGAATTGTGATAGTTTCTTATGCTGTAGAAGTAATACAGGCGTTCCTGTATTCTGGTCCCTTAAGTTATGTAACTCAGTCTTGGGGGTAGAAGGAGACGAGGCAGAGCCGCTTGTGTTGGCCGTAGCCGAAGTATTCGCAGAACCTGGCGGGTTGCTAATGCCGTTATTGCTGCTTGCTGCAGTGTCTTTTATATCTGCAGCCATTTCCATCAAAAGCTGTTTAGTCTTATCCACTAAAGAAACAGACGCGACGGCCATCTGCGGATTCTGCGGCTGTTGCTCTGTGGTTTGCAATTGTGTCTGCGATCCAGAGACCTGCTGAAGCAGACCCGGCTGTCGCTGGTGATCCAACGATTGCTGTTGCTGCTGCTGATTGACTAAATATTTTTTCATCGCATTCTGTCTGGCGTAAACGTTCGGTTGTCCCATCGATTGTGCGGAAACCGCTGCCAGCTGCAACTGTAATTTCCATATAGGATTGTTCAAAAGCCCAGGTTCTTCCAAATGTAGATGATAAAGCGGATTTTTCTCGTTTCCATTGACAGATCCCGTCACAGTGCCACTGTTCGTCCCAGCTACCTTACCACTACCGGTGCCAAGATGGTTCAACAACTGCAAAGCAGCACCGTCATTTGCACCACCGATATTAGGTTTCATCATTCCAGGAGGTGGCATTGTACCTCCGCCTCCGCTTGTGCCGCCTAGTAGTGGGTTCCCCTGTAACTGCTGATGAATCCCTGTCGGAGTACCCGCCTGCATACCGGGTATAATGTTCGGTTGGTGTTGTGGACCAAGGCTTGGATAACTCAATATAGAAGGATTGTTCATGGTCCCTGGCACCCTCCAAGCTCCGTCTGTTTACCATTTCCACCCTCCTTCAGCTCGTTCCATCTTATCCAGCAAGCAACTTTGCTCGATTGTCAATCAACAATGTCACCTTCCACGTTATTGTGCGGGTAAGCGTGAAATAGAAAGATATAAAAACCCAACAGACTTTAACACATCATCACAGGAAACATATATTGTAGAAGTTGTGAAGCACTGAATTGCATGCCAGGCATTCAATTAGGCGGATCCATAGAGGATTAAACTTCCTAAAGCTTTCCGCACTGATCAGTTCCGATTCAGATTCGGGTAACATATCAAAAATTGCAAAATTTAACAATATTTAAACAGTATGGACTGTCTCCAAGCGGCGAGCTTATAGATCCATCAATATATCCGTACACCAATTGAGAAAGGCTGGCAGAATTAAAGTTTTAGTCCGCCTCTGTTTCTTATGTGTATGATGGGATGATAGCAACCGTTGTCTTCGACAGGGTTGCGTAAAGAAGTGAGGGAGGGCTTGAATTTTACACTCCTTTCATGATACTACCGTTCCTAGAGAAATAATCAAGAAGTCTTTACATATTTCCCGTACGAGCCTAGCGGTCAATGAGTGCGGGAAAGGTGCTTCTTAACATTCTGCAATTAAGCAAACGCAGCACGATGCGACGTGCTGCGAATCGCTTTCACATATTGCATCTTGAAATCAGTAAGATCCTCGGCTACCGATAAACAGTAGCGCTTTTGAAAGAAAGCTTGTCGAGAGAAATCAACTTCCTTCTGTCTGGTGGGAATTGCATTCAGCAAGAGTCCTAGCGCTTGACAAAGCCTCTGATTGCGATTGCATGCAAGGTTACCATCAGGCGAGCAGAGACACAGGAGTTTATCTTAGGATATTTCCTGGAGTCATGTTGCAAAGAGCATTATTACCACGTTTTTTTCATCAGCTCGAGATCAATGTCATTACAGCGTAGCTGTAGTACTTGCTTATTTTGCCATAAGCTCTAGACTTTGGCTCACCGCTAGAGAGTCCTGTTTCTTCTCGAAGAGTGCTCACTTAGCTATCATTTAAAGTCACACCAGGAAAGCCAGAGTTTTACTGATCATATAGCGTGTAGGCAGCTAGCCCGATATCATTTTCAGTCCCCTACAGAAGAAATGGCATGGATTGGCATATGTGCCGCCAAGTACGCAGCTTTGCAATAGAGTAGGCTTTACTTAGGTGTCTTTAGAAGGAAATGAAGCCTATAGTATATCATTCATCTCTCGGTTTAGTCTCCCGATATCCAGCGGGTTGCTGAATCCAAGCGTATTCTTTTCTCAGGTCACGATTGAGGACAGTGTTGAACATATTCACCAATCTTGAGCCATTTCGTCGTGAAGCTAAGACAAGTAGCTCAGGCATCCTGTCGCAATGCCAGTAGGGGATATAGATCTACCTGCTCCTCAGCAAAAACAGGGAACGCCTTTACAATCTCTCGGAAAAAAGTGAGTGTAGTCATTTCTCATTTTGCATCTCTAGTATATCCTTCTAATATCCCATACAAGCCTGAAGAGGCCTCGTTGAATGGACTGGGTTTTCAGAGGCCACTATGATTTAATATAATCTAATCGCTTGGCCAAGCATTTCCATTATGCCAAGAAATCAATTAAGAGAAGTGATCTACGTCATCCAACACGGAGACTTAATGGAATACATCTCCACAATGATTAATCGTCTTGGATGTCCCACCAGCGTAGTCCCATTGCCAGTCATTGCAATAGTCGCAAAAGCATAGGCCGTCTCATTGCGTAATACTTCTCACTGGGTATGACAGGGCTAGCGCCCAGGCTGAAAAGAAAGCGCCAAGCATTGAAACTGTGAAACAACTCTTGATTTTTTTACCATGAAGATTACACCTGATTCATGGAGGAGACTTGCGATTCTTACGGCAGGAGCTGTTTCTAACGCTTTGCGACCAGCCAAGTAGTTGCACAACCAGCAAATACTTTTGTAATGATGACGCCGTTTGGTATTGGTAGACGGTTGAGGGGGCTCACTACGTTTGAATAGTCATTATTAATAGTTCTATCGTCAGTGAGTCTGCCACAGTTTCCGTGTTCACCCCAGCCCCAACATGCAACAGTATTTAAGTTCGATAGAAGCACGCCATGTTCGCTGCCCACAGCTGCCTGCTTGAGGTCGTCAGAGTGAGCCCATTGCTCACGGTTAAAGAGTTGGCCATGACGCCCGTTCCCGTACGAGTAGATACCACCCCGAGACGTCAAAATATGGAGCGAAGTCCACATACAATGCACTTGTAAGCCAGATTTGTTTCCCCACTGATAAATATCGAATCCTGAAGGCAAGTTACCGCAAGCGTGTACTATACGACCTGAGACGTCCACAAGCACTGTAAAATCCTTACCCAAGGCTGCGTATTTGACCATCGTGTTGTTGCTCTCGAATATCACCACGGGAGCAGCCACAACACGACTCTTGGGCTGCTTTAATTGGCATTTCGTGTTGCTGCCCCATCCATATACCCTGGAACCACCTGTATCGCCCAAGGGTTCCACGACTACACAGTTTTGGAGAGACGAAAACACTCTCGATCCCTTATTTACCTTCATGACCTTGGTAAAATGACCCGCTTGACTCAATCCTTCTATTCCCAACTCACCTTTATGGCCAGCTCCTCGGCTTATCACCTCATTATCTTTGTTGATTCCCACCGTAAAGTCCCAGCCGCATGCTACGTCCTGGAAACGTTGATCCAATCGGGTCCAAGAGGCGCAGTCACCTTTTTCCGGGGAATCGCATATCTGTCCGTTTGAATTGTCACCGCAACCATAGGCAGAACCATCACTTAGCAGCATTACTGTGTGATTCCCACCACACGCAATCCTTTGCACATCGAGCCCTTGGGTCTCCACGAATGACAACTGAGGAACGATAACGTCTTCACTGTGAGATAGGCCTAAGTTGACAGTGGCTATTAGAGCCAAGACTGTACACTTCACTACTCATGGATAGAGCTTCAGGGTCCCAACTTACTTCATGTCCTTTCGTGTTGCCATATGTATATTAAAATCTAACGCGTTCGCAGAGCTAGCTCATCTAAAAAATTTTCATAACTACACTTTAACATTACAAGAATCACCAAGGATCAGCAGTAGGTCTATGGATTATCGACTGTAGATTGACCATGGCAGATTCCCCTAGTGACGAGGTCCAAGTGCCCGAATCTTCCTCGCCGTTAAGACAAGCACAAGGTGATTCTGCAGCATCGCTTCTGCGGGATAAGTTCAGTTTTACTCCTGGAAATCTTGCTCATAACGGTCCGGCAATGACTGGGAATGGCACGGAGAAGCAACTAGATGTACAGCTAGTACGGTTAGCGGAGGAATTCCCGGACTTTTCGCCTACTTTGGTTCAGGCAGTATTCAAATCGAACTCTTTTGATGTGAATTTGGCACGGGAAAGGCTAACGAGAATCAAGAATCAAAGGCAGAACTGGTCTGTTAACTCTAAAGGGCCCAAGAAGGCGCCAGCTCCACCTGTCAGTAGATCGAGTTCAACGAATCGACTAAATTCCATAAAGCAAGGCGATCCCTCGTCGAAGATTGTTCTTGAGAAGCAAAGGACTTCGATTTTTGACCGTTATTCCAATGTGATGAATCAAAGAGCACGCCCGGTTATGACCGAGTCCTTAGTTGTTGATGAAGAGTCCTTAGCGAAACTCGGTGGTGCGGGGAACAAGAGAAGAAGGCTTGTAAGAGCTGATAATCTCGATGGAGACAGGAAAGCTACTCATCTAGAGAAAGCCAAGGAAAATCTGCTGAAGGAAAAGCTCAAGAAACGTGGGATGTCGGACGACGACGAGACGGCGGAGGAAGAGATGAGCGGAGAAGAAGAGATGAGCGGAGAAGAGTACGAGGAAAGAACGCCCGAAATCAATATTGATGATCAGGTTCTTCAATTCTTGAATACGGCAGAAGCAAGTGACCTTGCCGATCTAGGAGAGACTTCGGTTTCGAAGGCCAATACTATCATATCGAGGAGACCATTCTCGAGTTTGTATGCATTCACTCAGCTAGATCTATCCACCGAAGATGAATCCAAAAAAATGCAGAAAAAAGTTAGGAAGGGCGGAAACCAGAAGAAGGAAAGCGAAAAAGTATTGGAAAAGATCAATCAAAGCATCAGAGGTTACAATGCCATCGATTCCTTGATCAAAAGATGTTCGTCCTATGGTAAATTGATATCCGGTCAAATGAGAAGATGGGGTATTGATTTGGAACATTCGCAGAATGGCGGTGAGCTGGACTTCACCAATATCGATTCGGATGATGATGACGCTGCAGTTGTTGAGGAATTTGACGAGTCCGAGATTAGTGCCACACCAACGCCTGCACCGGGGAGTATCAGTTCCAATAACGTTAGCAAAACTAGAACTAAAAACTCAAGTGATAATGAAGCGGAGGAAGAGGAAGAAGAAGTAGAGGAAGATGCTGAATTTGAGAACAGCGAAGATGAAGACTATGGACAAACAAGGAGGACCACGATTCCGGGACGGAGGGGAAGGCCTCAAAAACGACTGGTCAAGTTCTTCAAGGGAAGACCCAAACTACTAGGTCCCGAGGTTCAGCTGAAAGACTACCAACAGACAGGTATAAATTGGTTAAACCTGCTTTATCATAATCACATGTCCTGTATATTAGCTGATGATATGGGACTGGGTAAGACATGTCAAGTGATATCATTTCTAGCCTACTTGAAGCAAATCAATGAGCCAGGCCCACACCTTGTCGTAGTGCCATCATCCACATTGGAAAACTGGCTCAGAGAGTTCCAGAAGTTCTGTCCTAGCCTAAAGATCGAGCCTTATTACGGCTCGCAACAAGAAAGAGCTGGTTTGAGGGAGATTCTGGAAAGAACTGCCGGCCAATATGATGTGATAGTGACCACTTACAATTTGGCAGCCGGCAACAAATATGACATTTCGTTTTTGAGAAACTGCCGTTTTAACGTTGTCGTTTATGATGAAGGGCATATGCTTAAAAACTCGCTATCTGAGAGATTCACGAAATTGATGAGAATCCAAGGAAATTTCCGTCTTCTTTTGACTGGTACCCCGCTACAAAATAATTTAAAGGAGTTGATGTCTCTATTGGAGTTCATTATGCCGTCACTATTCGAATCGAAAAAAGAATATCTCGCTTCGATCTTCAAGCAACGAGCCAGAACAAGCGATGACAACAAAAATTTCAATCCGCTATTGGCTCAAGAGGCGATCAACAGAGCTAAGATGATGATGAGACCCTTCATCTTGAGAAGACGAAAGGATCAAGTACTCAAACACTTACCAGCAAAGCATAGAGTTATAGAGCATTGCGAGATGAATGCAGCTCAACGGAAAATATACAACGAGGAGATCAAACTTGTTATGGAACACAAAAGGATGATCCAAGATGGAACGTTGCCAAGCGATCCAAAGGAAAGATCAAAGATACAATCATCATCGTCGAAGAATCTAATAATGGCTCTGAGAAAGGCCTCTATGCATCCGCTACTCTTCCGGACGCTGTACAACGATAAGATCATCGCGAAGATGAGTGATGCCATTCTAGACGAACCAGATTATGCAGAAAATGGTAATCGACAGTACATTATGGAGGACATGAGTTATATGAATGACTTCGAACTACACAGGTTGTGCTGTAGCTTCCCTAACACTCTTGAAAAGTTCCAGCTGCGCAACAAGGAATGGCTACAATCAGGCAAGATAGACAAATTGACAGAAATCCTCAAGCACATCATCGTTGACAAAAAGGAGAAAGTGCTGATTTTCTCCCTTTTCACTCAAATGCTGGACATTCTGGAGCTAGTGCTGTCGAGCTTGAATTACAAGTTCCTGAGACTGGACGGCTCTACTCAGGTCAACGACAGACAATCATTAATAGACAAGTTTTACGAAGACGACACCATCCCTGTTTTCATTCTCTCAACGAAAGCCGGTGGTTTCGGTATCAACCTGGTCGCCGCCAACAACGTCATCATTTTCGACCAGAGTTTTAACCCGCACGATGACAGACAGGCCGCCGACCGCTCTCACCGTGTCGGACAGACGAAAGAAGTTACAATCACAACCCTAATCACCAAGGACTCTATCGAAGAGAAGATCTTCCAGCTTGCCAAGAACAAGCTCGATCTTGACACTCATATCAGCGAAGACGACAAAAAATCACAGGAGACGCTAGAGAATAAAGTTAGTGACATCCTAGAAGACATCATCTACGATGAGAACACCACTGCCTAGTGTAACCGAAATTTGGCACCTGCTGTCGCTAACAACCTCTACAGCATAATATAACATATAGAGTCCTCCAATGTAAATTAATCGATGTACTTCTCGATTGACCCGCTAACTGCATATGATCATGTGACCCATTTTTATCATGCGTTTAAAGGGAAGTGATGGGGCGCGCGGCAGATCAAAGGATCAAGGGTCGAGTTGATGTAGAGTTTGTGTAACTTTATGATTCGAACCCAACACAAAAAACATTCAGTCCTGGCTCACAACCATTACTATCTGACCCGCGGCTTTGTGAACGGGCGAAGGCGGTACGATCGCTAGCGGTATATTGACATTGTGGATCGGTTCAGTTGCGAAGGTGGTGGGGGGAAAAAGGTCAAAGGAAAAAAGAACGATCAAAGGGTGCTGCTCATCACACGGCAATTGAAGCTACAGAGGCGAGTACAAAAGGTATTTACGCTGTGGAAGTTGGATATATTCCTGCCTTTACGCCTTGTTCGGAGATTTAACCTACCCGCGAGAAATAGTAGTGTCAACCGCACAGTCACGTGGGAGATAGGCATTGAAAACTAGGACCTAAAGAGAAAGAAAGCATCGTTCAACAAGGTGCTGGATATTGGTTGATTGAATTGCTTTGGCTATAAAGGAATCATCGCGGTGTGAGTGGCTTTCGACCGTTGCTTTTCTGAAGTTTGTTTGCATCCAAGGTTGAATCTGTTGGATATGAATTCTGGTGGTAAGGAGTCGTTGAGCTTGGATGAGCGATCCAAGAATGTCAATGATCTGCTACTAGTGTTGATGGATATCAATGAGATCAATGGTGGCAATAGTGATACAGCGGAGAAAATGAAGCTGCATGCCAAGAACTTCGAGGCAGCTTTGTATGCCAAAAGCTCATCGAAGAAAGAATATATGGACAGTATGAGGGAGAAGGTTAATGCGATGCGGAACACTAGAGATACGAGGAAGAAGGCAGCTGTTTCTGCCACCAACCAGGGGATGGCTGGAGGGTATTCTGGACATCCCAACCAGCAACAGAGTCAGCAGCAGAGGCAAGGGAATGTGATGATGAACGGCAGTTATGTACCTAATACGCTTAACATGAATTCACAGACATTTTTGAATCAGCAGGCGCAGGTGAGGCAGCAGGCTGCTCAACAGATGAGAAATCAGCGAAGGCCGCAGTTGACGCCCCAGCAGCAGCAGTTAATCAACCAGATGAAAGTCGCCATCATCCCTAGAGAACTTTTGCAGAGAATACCAAACATACCACCTGGAGTCAATACATGGCAGCAGATCACTGAGCTGGCGCAGCAGAAGAGGCTTACGGCGCAAGATATGCAAGTGGCAAAGGAGATTTACAAATTACATCAGCAGCTATTGTACAAAACTAAGATACAGCAGCAGCAGAACGCTAATAACAGAATGGTTATGCAGCAACAGACACCGCAACCCCAATCGCAACCCCAGCCTTTGCAAGGTCAAAGGGTATCGAGTAACGGCCATCTGCCACAACAGCAGCAACAATCTCAGCAAGCTCAGCAAGCTCAGCAACAGCAGCCACAGCAGAGGCAATTGAAACCAGGTGAAATACCAAACGTTTTAAGCCAAATTAATCAAATCTTCACTCCGGAAGAGCAAAGGTCGCTTTTACAGGAGGCTATGGAAGCCTGTAAGAACTTCCAGATGACCCAATTTGGTAAGAATATGACAGACTCTAATAGACAAAACTTCATCCGGAAATACATCAACCAGAAGGCTCTTAAGAAAATTCAAAATATGCGGCTGGCACAGATGGCAGCTCAAGGTGGCCAGCAACCGCAGCAACCACAGCAGAGACAGCAGGTTCAGCCACAGACTCAACCGCAGACTCAACTGCATTCAAGAAACCCAAGTGCTGGATTAATGGCCAACAATGGGCAAACGAACGGTGCTAATGGTCTTCAAAATAGCATGCCGCAATCTATGCAGCATCAGCACTTGGACAGGGGATCACAACAGCCACAGCAGACATCGGTGCAACAACCACGACCCAGCGTTCTACAAGCGTTTGCGCCTACACCTCAAGATGTCGAGACTGTTAAGAGGATATCAGCTGAAGCAGCCAGAACGCCGTTAAGGTTATCTGACCTCACGAATACTTTGTCGCCACAGGAAAAGGAAGAAATTAAGCGAAAGTTGCAGCTCAATCAACAGCTATTCGCTCAGGTCAGCAACTATGCTCCACAAGTGTACGTGCTGACGAAAAGCGAGAACTTCCTGAAAGAGGTCTTGCAGTTGCGAATATTTGCAAAAGAAATCTTGGAAAAGTGCACAAAGGGAATATTTGTTGTTAGGCTCGATACTGTGGATAAATTGATCCTCAAATATCAAAAGTACTGGGAAAGCATGAAGATTCAGTTGTTGAGAAGGCAACAACTAATCCAGCAACAGCAGCAGCAACAACAACAACAACAACAACAACAACAACAACAGCAACACCCTGCTAACAATGACCAGTCTGGCCCAAACATCTCCCAACAGCAGCAGAGAGTGCAGGGATCTCTGCAACAGATTCAGCAGCAGATGCAGCAGAAACAGCGTCAACAGCAAAGGTCTATGCCAAGCAGCACTAGCGGAAACACGATGAATGCACCAAATCCTGCCGCGCTTGCAGCTGCCTCTGCCATGTCTAATGGAAATAACTATATGACATCTAACTTTCAGCAGACAATGCCAGATGGGAACATAGGGTCTGTTCCAAACTCAAGCGAGTTCGATCCGTTGAACGGCAATATTGCTCTTGGTTACATGTCCGCTGATGGCGCAAAACCGACTTCGAGTCAAGGTGTATCGCCTCAAACAGGCAACCATAACAGGGTAAAATCCAACATCAAGAAGGTGTCTCCGCTCAATCCAGGCCAATCGAATATTAACTCTCCTACCGTTGTACCGCAGGGTGCAATGCACAGCAGATCGGTAACGCCTGCAGTAATGGGCATGGCAGGTTCGCCTTTGGGCGGGGCCAAAAACGGTGGAGCGTATCAGAAAACCCCATCTCCATTGACCGTTCCATCAGCATCGCAACCCGCTACTGTGGCTGAAAATAGGCCATTCAAAGAGGAGGAGGAGAACCTCAGAAACTTGAATATCAGGAAGGCTGAGATCATCTCCCGCTTCAAACATCGGCAAGAAATCTTTAGTAGCTCTGCCATTGATATGTTTCTATCCACTTTGGCAGACTGTATTGGCGTTAAAGACGATCAAGTTGATATAGTGATGAATATTTCGCAGTCTCTGGTTGACCAGGTCAACGGCACAGGCAAGAAGAAGCTTACAAAGGCGGCACAAAGAGCCAGGGACCAAGATGTGGTGTCTTTGTCTATAAAGAACAACCGACTCATCATGGAGAGCAAAGCTTCACCAACAACCCGTTCATATCGTATTCGTCCTAGAGCCCTCGCTTCCGTCTTCAAGAACGTTTCTAAAATGGCAGATGTTAATGAAATGAATTTAAACGATAGCACACCTAACAGCGACGCATGCAACGAGGCCCCCAGTAAGACTAAGAGGAAATTGCAAGATCTGGAAAACAGTCCCGCTAACTCCAACACCTCGCCCTCTTCATCATTGATGAGTGAGTCCAAAAGACTTAAGGTTGACTCGCCCGAGGATTTGTTTGTTGGGAAAGACGACGGCAAACTACAAAGGTCTATGCAGGACGGACTCAGCAATATCTGGAATTGGAACTACTGGGCGAGCTTGGACTGAAATAACCGACTGCGCTATTCGTTTGCTAATCGCCAAATCTCGCCCTGCGATTGACCTACGTACTGCAGGTGTTGTCTATTCATAAAGAAACATGGAAAGATAAAATAGTTTGTGGTAGCCATTGTTAGAAGTCCATCACCATCAGTATCGATTTAGCCAAAATCTTGGCCAGTCTTATGTAATGTACGTATTATCACGAGTAATTGAACATACTATTATATCAAACTCAGTTACTAGCAAAGAGATGGAGCAGTAAGTAAATACAGCTAGTGGACCCTGGGTTATGGCCTTTGATAAACGAACAAGAGATTAAGCCTCAATTGGCCGCCTAAAACTGGCGCAGGTTATCGACATGTAGCCTGTATGCATATATAGCAGATAAACCTTTCTTATCGGCTAATTCATACCAGCGAGCTGATCTTCGCTTATCCTCGTCTTCGAGCCTCTCGAATGAGAGTACATCACCTCTTGTGCTCGAGCCATGGCAGTTATTGGTGCTGTTCGCGGCAGGCCTCTTATATCATGCAAGATAGTGATCCTGATAACGAACTTCGAGCCTTGCAAAAGGATTCGGGAACTACGTCTACAACTCGCTTGTTGATATTGCTGGTCTACACTTGCTAATCTCAAACCGCAGTGCCTGTTATTCGATTTGTCAGCGACAACTTTCCCGGATACAATACAGACCCAAGCTGTCGTTAGTTGAAAAGGCCAGTACGCTTAAAGAGGTCCTGAGAAGCCAAATCAAGAATCTTTGACAACAGGAGTGCCACTATGGATCTATCATATCCTAATCTGTCGGAGACAGAGATAAAAGAAGAGATTTTGTCGGAAGTGCACCAGTGGGCATTGGCCAATGGGCTGGTGATGTATCCTCCTGCTTTCAGCTCTGAACAAGCAACCATTGTGCCTACTACTCTGTATCCGACGTATTTGCCAAGATCAAGTTTCGAGAAGGTTGTCTCTCTACAGAAGACTTATAACAAGCTATATGCTGATATATCGCGGGACTCTTCCGGAGGCTGGCTGACTCAAGAGTCAATCAAATTGGCAAAATATGACAATGAATTTACTGGCAAGCTTTGGGAGCTGTATTTGAAGGCTAAGAAGCAGGGGATAGCGCAGAAATTGCGGCTTGGAATATTCAGGTCCGATTATTTGATAGACAAAAGGACTAATGAAGCTAAACAGGTGGAGTTTAACACCATCTCAGTTTCGTTTGGTGCTTCCTCTACTAAAGTTGGCGAATTGCATGACTTTTTAAACAAAGCGGGAAAGTATTCGGCAAATTCTGGCGATCGCTTTTACCAGTCTGAGATTCCCGTATCTGACTCTACTCCCCTGCTAGCAAAAGGTCTGGCAATAGCTGCTGAAAGTTATCAGGGTTTGAGTGAGAGAAAAGTAGTGGCTTTCATCGTCCAGGATAATGAACGAAATGCTTTCGACCAGAGGACTATTGAGTTCCAACTTTTGAAGGCCCACTGCATTAAATCAGTTAGAATAACTCTGGGCGATTTGCACAACCGCACTACCTTAGACCCCGAGAGCAAGAGGCTCTTTGTCAAGAAAACTGGTGAGGAGATTGCTGTGGTTTACTTCAGAGCAGGATACTCTCCGTCAGAATACAAAAGTGAAAGGGATTGGGAAAATAGATTACTTCTAGAGACGAGCTATGCTATTAAGGCACCCGATATTTTAACACACCTTTCGGGGACTAAAAAAATCCAGCAGCTTTTGACGGATGAAGATATTCTAGCTAAATTTATTCCAGATGTCATTGTCAGAAAGCAAATGCTTTCGACATTTGTGAAGATTTATCCTCTTGATGATTCTGCACTGGGACAAGAAGGCAAGAAGTTAGCCTTTAAATCGCCCTCAAAATTCGTTCTGAAGCCTCAAAGAGAAGGAGGAGGTAATAACGTTTACAAGCAGGACATTCCATTGTTCTTGGAAAAACTTGACGAAAAGGATTGGAGCGCATATATCTTGATGGAACTCATTGAACCTAATGAAACAACAGAAAACGTTGTGGTTCGCGGAAATAGTTTTTTCAGAGAACCTATCATCAGTGAGCTTGGCATCTTTGGCTGCATTCTTTTCGATGATACCGATGTGCATCTCAATGAATATTCCGGTTGGTTGTTGAGATCGAAATTTAGCGGCTCTAACGAAGGTGGGGTGGCTGCAGGATTTGGATGTGTAGACAGCGTGATGCTGTACTAGATGTCTTAAGTGTTGAGCTAAATTCTTGTCAACTACTTTTGAGATTTCTTAATCAAATCCACGCTCCACTTTGCCGCTCCGATTGTGTTGCTTGTAATTGTAATGATAGAGAATAATGGTATGAATTCCAGGATTCCCGCTGCCATCCCAAAACTGAAAAATAATCCCAAGTGCTCATATTGGAAATCTTTGGCTTCTGCTGCGCTTTGGCCCTTCAAGGCGAAGTACCGCCTCATGTATGAGAAACCTCTCCTTCCGCTTAGCACTTGATTGGTGATTGGAGGACCAAAGATAGGTATCAAAGATAGGAGAGCCAAGATGATCAAAATCAAGCCTTTTCTGATAAGATGGACGACCAGCAGGGGAAAGGTCATCTGCCAAGAGCCGCTAAAAAAGCCGTGCGTCGGATGTGGCTTTTCTGTAACTTTGATGAATTTAGCTTTTCTCAGGAATTCCTTTTGGCCATTCAAGTAAAGAGTAATGTCAAAGATTTGGTTGTCCATATGAGAAAGCACAATGTTGCGACAGATCATAGTTGTAATGGCATTGGTTTGCAGTACCCATTGGATATGAGCTAGAAGGATCCCAAGAGGTCCTAACGAGATCATCGCCCAAGCTACGACTAAAGGGATAACAGTAACATAATAGATGACAGCAACCATTACAAATATTGATATGTAACATGCAGCAAAAATCAGTAGAGGACCCCAGTAAACATTGTGCACTAGTAGCTCGAAAAGTCCCTGGAAAAACGGCTTGTTAGTATTGACTCGAATGTGAACTTAAAGTGAACCATATACAAACCGTGAATGGATAAACAAACGCATGGCCCAAGAAAAAATCTCGTAAAAGGTTCTGTCTCATGTAATTGAATCTCCGACTAACTATGGTTGCCTCTTGCTGGAAGGGCTTTTCGAGAAATGCGGGAACCTTGATATAGTTAAATGCACTGATCCGTTCTTTACTATGATTGCTTGTAGATGAAATGCCCGTTCTGACTAGAGAATGAGGGGTGGCCAACCCATTTCCATCACGGTAGTTCGTGTAGCTGATGATATCGATAGTTCCATCCATTGGAATCCCTTGCTTGAATAAATTATAGAAGACGACACACTTTCTGAACATGACATTTTGAAGCTGGCCTTCTGTCGTTGTAGTGACACAAAAAAAATCAAACCAAAACGAAAAATTGGTAGGTCAAAAGCATCACTTTTAAGTCGGCTAATGGACACTTTCGGATCCTAAGACGATGCGATTTTCACTTATAAATTCTCGATAACGTAGTCGCTGAAAAGACTGGCTGGACACTACCTTAATTGTAGTTGCAATGTGAGAGGCTCGGGCCAACAAAAAGCTCTAGCATATCAAGACAAAATTCTGTATCTAGTTTTGATCACCATTTTAATCGAGTTCAGTTCAAATTACATTCTTGAAATGATTCGCGCACTCTACGTAAAGTCCCCTGTGTCCATTAACATCGAATTCTGAGAAAGTTTTTGTTGTTCTTGCTGTTTTTTAGCTTCAATATCGTCAGATGCTAGCCATCTTGAACCGCGTCCCGACTTGGTCTCCACAGTCAACGAGCTGCAAGTCGCATTCCTTTGCAGTCTCTTCCGGTATAATGTCCGGCACACTGCCATAAGTACTGCCCTCGATATCGGCAGTCTTTAAAAGATCTTCTCAAATCCATAGCAGCATTGCATCTCGGACATCTAGGCGGATCTTCCATATACTTCCTAAGATAATTTCTGTACGTTAAATTGAACCTGACATCTTTAGATATGGGGTGCAGGTTGGTAGTCTGATTATTTGTCTGCTGATAAATGCAATGTTTGTATTCCTCTTGGAAGCCCGCATGCATAATAATAAGTGAATTATGTGGAGGCCTGATGATGTAAACCTGTGAATCAGAGGGATAAGCCCTCCTTACTCGAAATTCTCTCGCACATCCAAGGCTCAATGATGCAACAATCGCTTGTGGCCCGAGTGACGTTAACCTATCAGAGTGCCATAAAAGGTACTCTGCCTTTTCATATCTGTTGACCAGCACAACGTCACCTTTCCAGTTGGGAGATCTTACTTGAAAAGGCAACGGTTCAAATTTTTGTATTGTCTCATTGACAACACCTTCTACCAATAACTGGACCACTTTCAAGATATCGTTATACTCATAAACCGGTCCTCGTCGGTTGTTGTATTGAAGGCTGGCCTTTCCATCAAGTATAAAGGAAGCAGATGTGAATTTCTTGGAAGTATGGCTCGAAGCGCACTTATTGCCAAACAAGTGAAACTCATTTTGGGTGAAACCTTCTTTATCATTCAGCAACTGTCTCAACAAGTCATTGGAAAGGTCTCCTGGAAGAATTTTCTCATGGAATGTTATGTACTTGATATTACCTTCGATATCTTCCTTACTGTGTAACTCAATTGCGTTTTTGGATACTTTGGCTCTTGTATCCACCGCAACTGGCTTGATCTTCTTATCTTCATCTGCAATAAAGTAATTCAAACTTCTTTGGACTTTGTGACGCCGCCTGTCTTCTTGGTCTTGATCTATTGCATGCTTCCGATTGTTGCCAACGGGTAAATGTCGAACCACACCTAATGTATCATTAAGCATTTTGTTAGCATCCTCCAGAGAGCCATCGCAGGCTACCAAAACCTCTAGAAGAAATGACTGAACCTCCGTTGATTTCGGTATCAGTTCCTCGTAAAGATCAATCAAGGTTGATATCTTCTCCTCAGTCATAGTCCTTTCATATCTAAGAGATGAGAAACGCTAGTAAAATCAATGAATCGATGTTTCTATTGCTATGCAATTAGCAGCTCTCTGTAGTTTGCAAAAATAATCAAGCTGCGGAACCGAGCTACCGAGCCTTGATGACGAAGCAAAATCAATATTCAGTAAGCGAGAGCGTATTATAGACACTATCTATCTATCCCTTTTAGTAGCCGTTAACCGCCTTCTAGTCGGCAACCGTCCTTTATCAAAACTTAAGTCTGGCCTTGGAGATGCTTCAATTCAGGATTTTCGACATTTATAGCGTGGTCAACTTCCCAGAGGGCACAACCACAAGTGTTTGTACTTATGCTGATTCCTGCTAGAATTGGGATGCTCTCGGTGAAACCAGTGGTCAAGCCAAAAAGTAGCCACTTTCCAAATGATTTGTAGTAGGCCTCCTTCATACAGCGTTTATCCATTCTTTTGGTACCTTCAAGATATGGAATAAAATATGTGAACCCACGAGAGGCACTGGACTGCAGCTTCAGTAGAATAATGCCTAAAACTGGTATCAAAGAAATTACAAACCACATGAGTAGTTTAGACATGACCACCATCCATCGCACAACCTGTGCAATAAAAATTATTCTCCAGGAAATGGGATCTTTGCTTTCCTTCACCGGGAGTATTCTGCCGACTTTTGGCTTCTCCAATATCTTACTTGTTGTGACTACCATTGTGAAGAACAAGTCCATAAAGTGCCCTGAACTGATCCTAGTCTCATGGCATGCGACGATATTGCAAAACAATGCACCATGTCCTATGGCAAATAAAAAGCCTGCAGGTCCGAAGATTATGGAGTAGATGAGACATGTTAAAGGGAAAATGCAGTAAAAGTAGAAAATACAGCTGGTGATATAACTGACCATGTAGTTGAGGAAGATATTAAACATCAAATATCCATATTTTGTCGTGCTGAAACATTCTTTGATTCCAAGGAAAGGACTGGCAATGATTTCCAAGCTGATTGAGGGTTCAACGAACAAATTAGATGAAGCTATTGAAATGAAACACTTCAATTCCTCCAATTTCTCTCGGCAGTACTTCGAAATTTCTCCTGACATTCGATTTTATGGCTATTGTATTGTTATTGAGGGTTTGTGTCACCGCGAGAAAACAATGAGAGAAAGGCGACTTTATATAAGAGTAATTGTTCGAGTCTTTTGTATTTAGTTTATTCACGATATAAATCTCTATCAATGCCCCATAGTGCGCCACCAATAGTATTTGTGCACAATGCGAAGCCAGCTAGGATTGGGAAATTCTCTAGAAAACCTGCGACTATTCCAAAAGCACAATACTGCCCATAATGATCGAAAAATTCGTCATTTCTTTGTATATTGCTCAACCCATTTAATCTCAGTATCTTCGAGAAGTAAATTTTAGCGATAAATGGTGAAATGAGAAACGTAAAAATGAGAGGACCGATCAATGGAATGGAAGAAACGACTAAGAGGAGAACCAGACTAACAAACCCCATGAAATACTTTAATGATTTCCAAGGAAGGTGGAAAGTCCAAAAATATACAGAATTGATTGGAACGTAATATTTTATCGGTTTCTTGTTAAAACCTTTCTTAAACCCAGAAGCTTGCAAAGTGATAAATGTGAGCTCATTGTTAAAGTGACAGAGTCTCATAAACATCATGGTTAGTAAATTTGTTTGTAAAATAGCGTGAGTCCACGCTAACAATAACCCTGGAGGGCCAAAGATCGCAAATAACGCAGTATAGACAGGTGTGATAGTAGACCAGTAGACTACGCTGACCACGAAATACATCAGGAGATATAACGAGAAAACTCCTAATATGGGAACACATAATTCCTTTGTGTTATTGAAAAAAAATCTGACACCCTTTAGCGGGTATAAGAACGATGAACCATTGAAAAACTCATTCAAAAAATTACCAACCACACTATAAGCTCTTGTGGCGGACGAATCATATTTTTTCTTATAGTATTTGGTACCGAACTGAGACTCAGGGCTTTTCCTCAAGATCTGACTGCGATCGTATCTGTAAACAAGGGCACCAACTCCTGTTAAGAGAAGTGATCCGGCAAAGCTCATTGCTAATAAATTTAATTTCAGCTCTCTTTGTTCCCACGGAAAAGTTCAGAATCTAAAAGATATGTGATACAATGAGATAAAGGATTAACTCTATCAGTCTTCAGCAGTTTTATATAATTTTATTTGTGACACAAACTCGGCGACGCGTTTTGTCCGGTCTCCGGGATACTTGATTCAGGCTTCCGGACAAATAATAGACTAACTAGCCTAAATTGCATTTAAAAGTCCCAAGTACTAACTTCAGATCCAGCAGCTTGAACAACTTTGGAGACCTATTCAACGTTCGAATCTAAATCACATCTACCTTCTCAGCTAGTTGATGTTTATTTATCGAGCTTGCAGGAAAGATTGCTGAGCGGCTAAGAGACGCAAAAATTCGTAGATTGAGCAATAGAAATCATTATTTCAATTCTTCATGGCTGGTTCAAGTGCTTTTCTGCTGGATGAGACTGTTGATTATATCAGGAATTTATTTTACCTCGTTCTCCGTTTGGGCGACTTATTCAGACATTGATTTTAGCCGCCGAAACTGAAAGAGCTACCTCTTAGTTCCTTTCACGCTCAGCTGCTAAGAAAATTGAACGCGGTGAAATGCAGTGTATGGAGGTTCTCAAAGGCAGGAATAAGGGTCCACGTACCGGACTGGACTGGTGGTAGCAAGGCTTCGGCATAAGTCATGGTGAAGAAAAACCACAAACCAAAAAAATTCCACGGAGCTCTTAAGCAGCATTTGGTGTTGTTAGCGTCCTTCGTTCAGCGCAACATTATCCACGGTTAACCGTGATTTCCAGCTCTAATTTACACTGACAGTGCGATAGGATCGGTTCAAGAGCGTCCGCAATGTCTGGAAAGGTATAATGCGTCATTTCAAACTATAAGGAAAGAGATGATTGAAAGACTCCGAGAATACCTTGCTAGTCGGATTTCCTCGCAATGCAAAATGTCAAGCACATCTCGAGCAGTAATCAAAACGATACATGATATGACTATATACACATTGTTTGGAAACAGAAATTAACTAATAAGTCCCGTGGCATTCGATAGCAGTACTAGAACAAACGTCGTTCACTGATCCGTCAAATAGCTGTTGCATGCGAACTTGATAGCTCAGAGCCCCTGGGTGTTTGGGTGGCTCATCGCGAAGTGAAAAAGAACCCTTCTCACTTCTCTACAATATCAATCATTTCAGCAGTTGGAAATGGCCAGAAAGTGGTTGTAAGGAAACAAGATACTGAGTTAAGTGTTAACATAATCACTTTGTTTTGTGGGCTAAGTGAGAATAAGAAGCAGGAAAGAGTAGTTTCCCTAGGATACGTTTTGGGAGTAACAGACAAGGTACACTTAGGATGCCGTATATCGGTGCCTCTAACGTCTCTCAGTCGTCTTTCAGGAGCTTCAAAGAAAAGCACTCAATGAATCGTTCAGTTTTGCAAGTAGATAGCTCAGCAGGGAGTACGGTATCGTCTTTGATTGAAGTTTCAGATACTCGAGCATGTTCGTCCACGGCAGATACGACCAGTCATAGTAGCAGTTTAGAGGATGTGCCGCCATGTAGTAGAGGAAAGGCAAAGCATTTGAAGAACGAGGTAGATGGCACTGACCTTTCGAGACTGAGATCTCGCAGAGCACAGTCCGTCGATTCGATAGCCACCTCAGCCACAGAGCCGGAAGCCGCAGAGCTATTAACACTGCCGAATGAGTCAACGCATGCTTACTCGTATAATCCTTTGTCTCCTAATTCCTTAGCTGTCAGGTTGAGCATTTTGAAAAGAACGTTGGAGATTTTGATAGGAAACCCCCAGATGTTGATGGATTCGAATCATCAAAGGAACTGGAGTGGAGTGATGTCCGGCAGGAGAGAAGATAAGCAAGTTAAGCGGACCGCTCATTCGGCTGCTTTAGACGCTTTCGTTTCTAGTACTAACGCCAGTCTAACATCTAGCGGCGTTCAGTCCCCTGCACCTTCAAGGGGAAAAACTTCTTTGGCTCTATCTTCGCATGCCATACCATCGTCTCGTCTTGAGAGAGCATCTTCCATAGCATTTCTGCCCGAATTTCCCTATCGCGGTGATCTGCAAGCAGGTAAAGACAATATTGTCTACAACAGCATAGGGACAGCTAGCACCTCTACTGAACTAATTGATGCTCAAAGGACTGATCTAGAGAGCCTTCTAGATTTGCTCAACGAAACTTTGGAAAACAATACTTCCGCAAAGGCAACAGATCTGCATATGATTTCTCTTTTGAACATCAATAAGCTTATATTAGGCAACAGTGAGCACAATCATTCCACATCGCAATCCCAGTTAAGGACGTTGCACTTGAAAAAAACTCTACTAAACAGCTTAGCAGAGCCTTTTTTTGAGCATTACACATTGCCTGAAGATGAGATCAACGAGGAAGAAATTGAACTGCGACAGGAGATTAGCAATGTTTTGGGAGCAGATTTAAAGAGCGACAGCCAATTGCCCATTGAAAGTATACGGCCTCAGCAGGATTACGGTCGTATACTGCATACTTTTACCTCAGGTAAGAACAGAGCCCCTCAGGCGATCTTTACATGCTCTCAGCAGCATCCATGGCAGTTTAAAGCTGCTAATGATTTGGCTTGTCTAACTTTTGGCATCTCCAAAACAGTCTTGAAGGCCCTGACGTTGCTAGACTTGATTCATACTGACAGCAGAAACTTTGTGCTAAATAAAATTTTGTCGACAGAAGGCCAAGAGTTAGTATTCACCGGTGAGATTGTGGCAATCATACAGCCCGGCTCTAGTGATAAGAGCTCGGACCTGATTTGGGCATCATTCTGGGCTAAGAGGAAGAACGATATGCTAGTTTGTGTTTTCCAAAAAGTCCCATGTGACTACGTTGACGTGATTTTGGATTTACGGGATTATTCAGTGAGCAGTGTCTCTAATGGCGGTGGTCTTTTCTGGAATCGACCTAGCGAAGATCGCTCCGAAATGTCTACAATATCAAATGCGCCTAAATTCGAACTGGGCTTTGATGAAAGTGGTGATGAAGATGATGACGATGAAGACAGTGCTGATATAAAAATAATACCAGCTTCAATCTTAAACAGAGAGAATAAGAATGAGAGGAAAATAAAAACAAGGAAATCAGTGAAGTTTGCTGATCAAATTCAGAATGTTGACCAGTTGAGTCATTCTCTTTCTCGACTCATCAAAGATGTCATTGATGGCAAGATATTCTCGGAGGATGATGATCTTTTACCAATTCCAATCAGAGTTGCTAATCATATTAATACCACACGTTACTTTACCTTGAATCATCTCTCATACAACATACCGTGCGCGGTATCCTCCTCGATGCTCGAAGATAAGCTGAAACTTAAAATTCACAGCTTACCTTATCAGGCGGGTCTTTTCGTCGTTGATTCTCAAAGTCTTAGACTCATTAGCTCCAATAAGTCAATTTTGAAGAACATTTTTGGTTTCCATTTTGCGGAGCTAGTTGGGAGGCCACTAACGGAGATAATTCCTTCTTTTGGCGACCTCATTGACTTCATCAATGTAAAGTACAGCGCATTAAAAATCACTCTTGCGAGAAACAGAGGTTTGGTATTAACAGAGCATTTTTTTCGAAAGATAAAAGCGGAGATGAATAACGATCCTGAAGGATTTTATACCTCGGTTGGTATTGATGCTCGTCACAGAGATGGTCGTTTGATCAAGGTTGATTTTCAATTGAGAGTTATGAATCCTAGCGTTATCCTTCTGTGGGTTACACATTCCCGAGACGTTGTTTTCAAAGATTATACAAGCACACCGTCACAACTGCATATGCTTAAAGACCATGAACCCGCATATTA
Source organism: Torulaspora globosa (assembly GCF_014133895.1). Taxonomy (NCBI): domain Eukaryota; kingdom Fungi; phylum Ascomycota; class Saccharomycetes; order Saccharomycetales; family Saccharomycetaceae; genus Torulaspora; species Torulaspora globosa. Next base: position 713,224 of record NC_050732.1, on the reverse strand, counting down.
CAGCAGTGATAACAGTTCTGAAGCGTCCTCAAAAAGATCGTCAAGTAAAATATCGATTGACCGCTTAAAGGATCTGTCTGAGCATGGAACTAGCAGGTCGAATGATGTAAGTTTACTCGGATCAAGCCTGAGATCTACCAGTCTGACGGAAGTCAAGCCAGAGTCACCTCGAGTGGCTTCTCTATTGGTAAGCGGTAATGAGGATTCTCGCCTGGACATTCAGGACTCTGAGTTCCAAAAGAAACTGGAGCTCAATCTTACGAAGATTTACGCCAAGGACAAGGCCCAGTTCGTGAAGGAAGGCAATTTCAAGCTGGATGAAGACCTTATTAAAAGCATTACGTCAACTCCTCATAGCACTCGGTCCAATCTGTCTCTAGACAATATGCAGAGTGATGAAGAAGCAACTGCAGCATCTACCGCAGGCAGGCATGAAATCGAACCCATCTTTCTGAAGACACCGGAGCCTAACATTGGCGCTCAGAAACATATCAAGAAGTTTTCTGATTTCACTATCCTACAGAAAATGGGCGAAGGGGCATATGGAAAAGTGAATTTATGTCTTCATAAAAAGGAGAGGTATATTGTAGTCATCAAGATGATTTTCAAAGAAAGAATTTTAGTTGATACATGGGTAAGGGATAGAAAACTGGGAACTATTCCTTCGGAAATTCAGATCATGGCAGCCCTTAACAAGCAACCTCACGAAAACATACTAAGGCTGTTGGACTTTTTTGAGGATGATGAGTATTATTACATTGAAACTCCGGTACACGGCGAGACTGGTTGCGTCGATTTATTTGATCTGATAGAGCTGAAGACTAATATGACAGAGTTCGAAGCTAAGTTGATATTCAAGCAGGTGGTCTCCGGTATCAAACATCTACACGAGCAGGGCATAGTTCACAGGGACATCAAGGATGAAAACGTGATTGTTGACTCAAAAGGTTTTGTCAAGCTCATAGATTTCGGCTCTGCCGCCTACGTCAAGAGCGGGCCTTTCGATGTGTTTGTAGGTACTATCGATTACGCAGCACCCGAAGTACTGGGAGGAGAACCCTACGAAGGTAAGCCCCAAGATATCTGGGCTATCGGCATTTTATTGTACACGATTGTGTTCAAGGAGAACCCATTTTACAACATCGACGAGATAATGGAGGGTACTTTAAAGTTCAGCAGTGGTGCAGAGGTGAGTGATGCGTGTATCAACCTGATTAAGAAAATTCTTAACAAGAGTGCGCCGAAAAGGCCCACTATCCAGGAGATATACGACGATGAATGGATGCATATTTGAGATCGGAGCATACTTACGACTTTTCAGTTTGGTTTCCCTGCATCAGTTCAAGTCACTGAGTTCCGCACCTACCTTATTTTGCATTTGGATAGCAAGTCGCTTATCCAACACCTTTTGTATTCCTAGTATTTTTGTTAATTAAGTTTCGTGAGTGTGAATACTTTGTAATACTACATAAGTCAGCTTAGTTGTTGATGAATTTAATATTTTGAGACCGAAAGGTCGAATTCACTTTTCAAAAGGTTCAAATGAACAGCTTTAACTAGGAAGAAAAAGCAGACTTCAATCAGTAAGAAGGGGTCAATGAGATGTGCAACCTCTGTGTCACTAGGACGTTGCTGTTATTGAATTTCTAAGACCGCACTTCGTTACAGAGGAACCTGATACTCAAGGTTAAGAAATGAGCGATATCGAAGTTGACGGACCTAGCCTTCCAAATGGAATTCAGTCGGCTGATACGACGCTAGAAGACTTGCTGAACGATGAATCATTAGGGTGTCCTTCGAACTTCAATATCGTGGGGAATGAAGAACAGAGACATTTCCAGGACTGTCTTGCAGTGTTCATCAGAGGTGACTGTGAAGATACGATACAGAAAATGTACGAGTATGGCTTTCTGACGCAAACGTCACTGCACACCACCTACAAATATTTTAATTTATTCCTGGAGGCTTGCTATTCTGTGAGCAGCTTTCGGAGCCTAGGCTTTAGGCTGCAAGAAGTTGTTCACCAAACTTTTACCGGTGACCCTCAAACTGTTCAATATCATTTGAAAGGGGCTCCTAAAAATTCCCAAGCATCAATGTGGAGCAAATATTACAGCTGCTGCGTGAGAGCTGCTTTGATGAACCAATTGAGAGGTCAACAGGCATCCATAAACCTTGAAAACGGTGCTCGCAGGGTGATTTCCAGCCTGGCCAAAGAAACCAGTGGTCCAGATGAAGCAGCAGAACTAGAGAAGCTTGTTGATACCTATATTTTCGGCATTCAAATTGAAGTTCTACAAAAAACTCCGTCGACAGCTTTGTACAAGCAGCTGTGCTATCATGTCCCCAATTTGGGAAGCCGGCTTTCTTCTTTACGCAGTATCCACAAGGGCAAGACGGTCGAGGAGGATATCCTGAGCAGGCTCGAAACGAAGCCTGTGAAGATCAAGAAGCAGCCCCGGCAACACTCCAAGCCAGTTACAGATAATAAGGCAGTCGGTCCAACCAGCAAACCTCCGCTTAAAAAAACCCGCGAAACTAATACAGTCCAGGTCATACCCAAATGGAGATCACTTTGGCCTAAATTTTTCAGCAAGGTCTACCTGTCGAGATCAAATTTACTGTTAATACTGTTCCTCTTTTTAGCATCATTTCAAAGTATCAAGAAACTGGCCAAAATTCCTCGATTTTTCACAAGTTTCTTGAGAAACCTGGCACCACACCTCAAGAATCTACTGAGACTATTGTCGACCATATAACTGATGCTTTGGAGGTCCTATCTGCCTTGGTGCTTTCAAGTCTTGGGAATATCTTTTAACGGAAGAGGTTACCCGGTCGAGGGATAGGCGAACTCACCTTGGCTGAATCATATACAATAGAGATCCTTGAATGGACTTGGACGTAAATTGAAAGGCAGTATCAGATTCAAGGTTGCGACGAGCAGTGGCCAACTCTCCAATTAACAGGGAATCTTGTGGAGCGCGTTTGAAGAAAATAATTTCTCTTAGCTGGTGTTTTGACGTGATAAAAAAGTGGAACTCGAGATGGCAAACGAGAGTGTGGAGGGCAAAGACCTCTATCCCTTAGCTCTACTGATGGATGAGTTGAAACATGACGACATTTCAAATAGAGTCGAAGCGATGAAAAAATTGGACACAATTGCAACAGCGTTAGGACCTCAAAGGAGCAGAGATGAATTGATTCCATTCCTTATGGAAGTTGCACAAGATGATGAAGACGAAGTCTTTGCTGTATTAGCTGAGGAGCTAGGTAAATTTGTGCCCTTTATCGGAGGTCCAGAATATGCGACTTTATTACTGCCAATCTTGGAGATCCTAGCTTCTACGGAAGAGACATTGGTCAGGGACAAAGCGGTAGAATCATTGAATGAGATAGCCGGTGAACTGTCGCAAGATCAACTTTTCCATGATTTTATACCATTGATTGAACATTTGGCCACGGCCGATTGGTTCTCCTCTAAGGTCTCCTCCTGTGGTCTGTTTAAATCAGTCATTGTGAGAGTAAAGGATAACACCTTCAGGAAAGATTTATTAGCACTATATTTACAATTGGTTCAGGATGACACTCCTATGGTGAGAAGAACGGCAGCAAGGAACTTACCCACGTTAATTGATTTACTGACTCAAAATCCAGATCTCTCCACAAATGAAGACTGGGATTACATCTCAAATATGTTTCAAAAGATAATTAATGATAACCAAGATTCTGTGAAATTCTTGACGGTTAATTGCTTAATTTCGATACTCAAGTTTTTCAACACAAAGGGTGATTATTCGCATAGGAAAGATCTTTTGGATTCAGCGACGAAGCTTATAGCTGACGAAGCTTGGAGAGTGCGGTATATGGCTGCAGACAAATTTGAGGAATTGGCGGCCCAGTTTGCAGGAGATGGAGGCTACATCGCAGAATTGATCCAACCGTTCTTGAACCTGTGTGAGGACAACGAGAGTGATGTTAGAAAAGCCATTGCGAAGCAGATATCAGGCTTCGCCAAACTGCTCAACGATCCCTCGATTGTTTTGACGAAGATTTTACCTGCAGTCCAAAGTTTAAGCATGGATGAAAGTGAGGCTGTCAGAGCTTCACTAGCTTTAACCATCACGAACTTAGTGACACTTACGTCAAAGGATGAGGCCATCGATCATCTTCTCCCCATTCTGCTGAACATGCTGAAGGACGAGTTTCCAGACGTTCGTCTGAACATTATCGCTAATTTAAAGGTTGTTAATGACGTTATAGGGGTTGACCTCCTATCAGAATCACTTCTTCCTGCGATTACCGAGCTTGCTAAAGATGTTAATTGGAGAGTTAGAATGGCCATCATTGAATACATTCCTATCCTAGCCGAACAGCTAGGCGTGCAGTTTTTTGACCAACAATTGAGCGATCTCTGTCTCTCTTGGTTATGGGACACTGTATTTTCTATCAGAGAGGCTGCAGTGAATAACTTAAAGAAACTTACCGAGATCTTTGGATCTGATTGGTGCCGTGATGGGGTTATTGCCAAATTGCTAAAGTTTGACTCGCAGCTTTTGGAAAACTTTGTTTACAGATTTACTCTACTTTCTGCCCTGACAGAACTTGTCCCTGTTGTTGAATTAGACGTCGTTGCCAATCAAATACTACCCTTTGTGTCTCATCTAGCCGACGACGCAGTACCAAATATAAGATTCAATGTGGCCAAGTCCTACGCAATCATCGTCGAAAATCTAATCAAAGATAGAGCACGCTACAATGATACAATTGAGGGGACTATATTGTCATCCTTGAAGAAGTTGCTTCAAGATGATGATTTTGATGTAAAGTACTTCGCCAAGCAAAGTCTGGAACAGTGCAACAAATTACTGAAATAATAGCTTACATAGCTCGAATCAGCACCAAGCACAGCAGGTTTGTCACCAATTTAATGCCCGCCCATCTCGTGAAATTTACTGTACACACAAAGAATAGTTTCATATATAGTAATTTGGCAGGTCCCTACTGGGATCAGACTTCATCAGGATCCTTCTTTATGAATGCAAACCCTTCGTCCATTGGCTGGACTACTTCCTTTTCATCTATTATTTTAAAAGAGCTGTCTTTTTCGGCGAGATACTCCAGCCACAGTGAGAAATCACCTCTGTTACTCTTGAGAGGCATTTTATGGGAGCCTTTCTTTGCATCCTTCGTCTTTAGTAGTTTCTTGTCGACTGCATTACACACGTCGTTTGCAAGGCATATATCGCATCTCTTGCCCCTTGACATGCAAATAACTTGACCAAAGCCGACCAGCAAAGGATTAATCTCATACCACAGAGCCTTTGGCAACCACGATTCCAACTCCCTCCTTGTATGGTCTGCAGTCTTGCATTTCTTTGCGTCTACCCAGCCCCACATCTTGCAAAGTCTGTGTACATGAACGTCTACACCAATGCCGCTCATCTTTCCCCAGGCCTTCTGCAAAGCCAGGAGCCCCATCTTAGGCCCAACTCCCGGAAGCGAGAGGATCCCGACCAAATCAGCCGGAATGTCAGAGTCGAACTGTTTCGCTAGGATCTCTGCTGTTTGCTTCACATAGTGTGCCTTCCTATTGTGGAATCCCACCATCTTCACCAGATCGACGAGAACCTTTTCATCAATTCGCAGTAATGCTTCCAGGGTGAGGCCCTCCGGGATATCGAGTTCGTCTATTGAATACCGTATCAGATTTGACATGGCTTCGGCATTGAGCTCATCTTTAGTTTGAGCTGACAACATCAGGGCGACTAAAAGTTGTAATCTGTAGTTCTTAGGTTTGATTTGATTCTGCGAAATGTTGAACTGCGAATTAACTGTGATAGGTATAGCTGCGCAACCCACAGAATCCACAGGCGTCCTGATCTTTGACCTCATAAGTCGCACTCTGGTGTATATTGGAATGAAGTTCTCTGGCAATGGAGGTGCCCCCTCAGGTCGGTTCAAAAAGATGTCGGGATCCAATGGTTTATTCCATCTCTCAGGCCGATCATCGGTGACCTTAGACACCCACTCGAAGTACTCTTCAGAGTTCAGCGATTTTATCCACTCAATATCGACGGTATCTTCGGCGGAGACTGATTCTGTTCCGTCATCAGATTCCTTGACTATTGTTTCACTCTTGAAATACTTGGATTTCACTTCCCTGCCGTCATCCTCAATACTGATGTCGACATGGTTCCGCTTTCTGGCCCTTAGTCTCGCCATACCAGGCGATCTGCTCAGTGAATTCGGGTGCTATGTAAAGCCTTAAGTGTGATGGAAGCAGAATATCGGCCACAAGCAACGTAAACCCATAAGCTTGATGCAACTCGAGGTAGCGTCTCCGCTCCGGCTCTTTTGAATAACAGCAACCGCAAATATCTCGCTTTTCGAGAAACAATAGGAGCATTAGAGAAGGGGAACGCCCGATCAACCTTGTCGTTAAGATCTTATTTTCACAACTCTCGTCCAACTTCTGCGCGGATCTTGGCTAACACAGTAAAGTCCTTGTTCTAATGGTTTAGTTCCACGTTGCCACACTATGGCTACCAGTTGGAAAGAGATCAAGGAGCTGAAGAATCAAAGTAGTTTTCACGACTACTTGTCGATAAAGGCGGCACTTTTGCGACTCAACTCACTGTTAACATTCTGGAGCCACATGAGTGGTAATAGCAAAGACCCATTAAAGCCGGTACTAACAGTCTTTTGCCGCCGAGGTGACTCTGCTGACTTGGTGATAGCGTTTACACCACTAGTTCAAAAGCTGAATATCCAAGACTGAATTGGTCGTATTTCAGTGGTAATCTAGGGTTCATGGCCTTAACGCTGCTCGTTGTGAGCCGAAGAACATCCGTATGGCTAAAGAGGAAGTAAGCAATGACTGCTAAAGTACTAAAGCTACTCCATACGCGGGGCATCTACACATCCAGATACAGGGATCGCCATCGCTTAGAGCCAGAGGAGGCTGCTATTTGACCATGGCGCCTGTTGGTTTGGAGAGCCGCCTTCAACAAGACAGGACCAAACAAGACACAAAAGGAAGTGCAAAATCAAAGAGAAAGGGACCAAGACGGCCAAGATCAGACACCCTGAATGATCGAAGGCCATTGATGAAGCTTCGGTTCAAGTATGTGGAATCACGTGACCAAGGCGAATAAGCCTTTAGTTGACACGTCTAGTGCTGCAAAACGTTACAAGCTGTCTCAATCAAGCTGACAGAGCTGTTGTGAGCGTCAGTGTGCTCGTTCAAGTGCTACGTTGCTGCCGTACGTGATCTGGTTGGTGCTGATACTTATCGGTCAGCTTTCCTCGGTAAGATCAGCTACTATATCGCCGACCTCGATGCTTTTTGGTCGGAGATTACTGCCAATCAAGAAGATTGCTAGCAATTTACGCAGGAATAGTTCCAAGACATTGATAGATGATAAATTTACGCTGTTGACTTACAATCTGCTTTCTCCATACTATATGTGGCCGCAGGTGTACACGTATGTTCCGGATGAATATAAGGACTGGAAGTATAGACACAGATTACTGGAAAATGAGCTTCTGAGCCGTTACAGGGCTGATATCATGTGTCTTCAGGAATTGACGGCGACGGACTACTATCAGTACTGGGAACCAGTGATTGATAGAGACTTCAACTACGGTTCGAAGTACATTGCAAAGCCCCCACCACAATACTGGAAACGGGAGCCGAGCGACATGGATGGGGTTGGAATTTTTTATAATTTGAACAAATTCGACTATATCTCGTCATCCAGCGTCTACTTGAATGATCTCATAGGGAGCTTTGATCTTAACGAGTTGTCCTACCTGAAATCCAAGATGGTTAAGCTGACAGATGGTGCGGGAAATCCAACCGGTGAACAGGCGTTGTTGGAAGTTCTGAGAAATCGAAATCAGGTAGGGCTTTTCGTTTCACTAAAGCATAAAGACACCGGCACGATTTTCGTAGTGGTGAACACGCATCTCTACTGGAAATATGATGAAGTGAAATTGACACAATGCATCATCATAATGAGAAGGCTGGCAAAGATCATCAATACTTTATTGGTTGGTGAACATGACACCACTTACAGCAAGATGAAAGTACTATTCGCAGGAGACTTGAATTCGCCCAGAGATTCTTCAGTGGTGAAGTTCTTGAGAGGCGAAATAGTCAAGTATGACAACTTGGATATCGCGAACCCATTGAGGCCATATCTCAATCGCTGCGTTTTCGAAGATGTCTCTGCCGATTTATTTGAGCACACATGCTACTCCGGGAAGTTGAAGGGCATATTCGACTATATATGGTACCATAACAAGGACTTTGAACTGACTAAAATCCTCAGCGGAGCAGATGTCTCAAAAGAGCTGCGGAACTCTAATGAGTTTGGGCTGCCAAATAAGAACCACCCCAGCGATCACATTCCAGTTCTTGGGGAGTTCAAAATCCTGTGAGGAAAACACTTTTTGTTTGTTCCTCCGTGCGCTTAATCCTTGGTACATCAGATTGCCTTTACAGTTCAGCCAAGGCGAGGGAAAGATCAGAATCCCATTAAAATTGATCATCGCTAGGCGGTGAATGTTGTGTTTCGGCGCCGCCGGCAAGAGATCTTGATGAGTTTCCCTCAAACGTAGGAAAGTGACGAATTACGAAATAACTTGGAAATACTGTCAACCACGGTTGGCTCACTCAGTAGCGAAACTTATGCTAAATCATATAGCGGCTGAAGATACCTCCGCTCTCCGTGTTGCTGAACGATCTACTGCGGGAAACAACCAGATACTTGAACAGGCGACATGGTTTCGGATCTTTACGCAGGGAGCAGTATCACTTGGGTGATACACGCTAAGCTGTACGAGGCGTATAGCTAACGGATCGCATCTCAATTCATCCTTCAATAGCATATCTTTCCAAACTGCAATGAAACTTGCTGATATTCAATAAAAACTACTCGCTACTTAGAAAACATTTTGCTTCCACTATATGAGTCCCGGTCTTCCCTGACCAACCGACCAGGAAAGCACTCAAAAGACTGAGTGCTTTCTCTGTAAATTCGTAAGCTATCACTTGTCTTCTTGGCCTCGTCGGGAACAAATGCAGCCTAACCCACAATATGCCTAGCTGGCGGGTCGAAAGATGGCGTACTTCGCATTGAATTGGAAGTGCCTGTCTCAAGGGTCGTGTCACAGCATTATCAATAAGAGTAGTAATATCAGTATAAGCAGTAGGATAATGAAACATGGTCCGTTCTCTCTTGCCGTACTTTCAAAAACCTGTAGCCTCCTCTTGGCGCGATCAAGGTTTCTCCCACTGTTATCAACAAGACTTTCCAGATCGTGCAGGACTTGATTATTCTGCTCTGTCACTTCGTCATTTATATCCATTGCAAAATCGTGCGATTTTCGAACAGACTCACCCAAGGCATCCAAGTACGTATCCTGCTCCAGCAACTGCTGCTGCTGCTGTATGAACAGCCCTTGGTTCGATAAGGCGGGTGCAGTCACCGCAGCCTGTGATGGTTCAGCCCGGTTTAAAAGTTTCATCCTATCATCCTCAACCTTAGCGTCTATCTTAGGAACTGGTTGTGGCTCGTCGTGGTATGGTTCAAATTGTTCAGATTCATTGTAGCTGACCAGATTTTCGTCCTTGAACCGAACTTTCTTGGGCAAATCTCGGGAACCAAGTGCATCACTGGTATCATCATCGGGTGACTGGCCTTTGACTGGTAGCTCGAACTCATATAAGGCCAAATCAATCACTTTGTCTGGAATTTCAAGCAAAATCTCAGAATACCGCTTAGAATACTTTTCCAAATTTTCTTCATTATTGTTTGCAGTTTCATGTAGCAGGTCCAAGGCCTTATCCAACTGCCGTTTTAGATTTAAATTATCCTTGGACGAAGGTCGTATCTTAAGTACTGATGTTAGCCTTACTCTTTCTTCCACAAGATCTTCTAATCTGCCCAGCTCATACAACAGCTTCAAATTATCCATCTCTAGCCAACCTCGGAATACCGCACTCAATCGACAGAAGCCATTCTGCAGCCTGGTTAAATGGCTATCTAGCAAGGCTTAGGCCATCTTAAGAGGTGCTATAACTTACTCTTATAATAATAACTAAGTACGACTGCTCGAAGCTAATAAGCCCAAATCTAAGCTTGCTTCAGATATATATGATCTGCCTCTGGGACGGCCATGGTGGCCGCTCGATCAGTCGAGTTAGCGACTCTTGACTATAGTTTCCAAGAGCAGCAAGCGGCGGGCTCAAACGCGGCCTTTGGCCATTAGCGAGATTGTACAGTACAGTATATAATTACATTATGATGATGCTTGTTTTTTCTTGAATGCCAGCGAACGTTTGGTCACCCTTCCTGTCTTCGATCTCTGCTTCCTCTTCTTCAAATGGGAAGCCGCATGGCCTTGTCCCTTGGTGGCTCTCAACCCTTCCACGGTCAGTTCGCGTCCAACTGTAGCTCTATCAGCCTTACCCAGGACCTTCTTGGCTCTTCCAAATTTTGTCTTGTGCGACTCGTTCAGTTTGGAATTCTCCAAGCTGCTGGGGCTGTTCTTCTTGATATTCTTGCATCTACTGACACGAAGCTTTCTCTTGCTTCCGTGTTCCTTAACTGATTGCATAGTCTTGCCATCCAATAGAAGGGCTTTATTGACACTTTGGAAGTCTTTGAACTGGATATAAGCGAATCCCTTTCCCATGTTAGTCCTCGAGTCCCTCACCACACGAACGTACTCGATATCGCCGCAGCTTCGGAAATGTGCCCATAAGCTCTCGTCGTCCTCCTCGAAGTCCAGATTACCAACAAACACCGACCTCTTGTTCTCGTGAGGGGCAGGATGCGCCACTGAGTCGACTCTCAGGTGGCGGAGTCTGAAGAGCTGGCCGTTCAAACGCGAGCAGACCTTGTTGACAGCCTGTTTTTTCTTGTAGACAATGTAAGCGTTAACGAAACCTCTGGCCTTGTGCAGTTTCTGCTGTACGAAAGCCACTTTCCTGGGCAGTGCTTCGTCGAACGATATGGACCTGAACCTGACGTTTTCGATAGAGAACAGACTCGACTGCTCGTTCTCCTCCAGATCGGAGCTAAACAGCTTCTTAAACTCCTTGAACACTTTCTTCGACGTAATCGCCTCGTTGCTTAGATTACCCACGAACACTGTCCGCTCCGCCTTCTCCAGTTCGTCCTCTTTGAGGTCGATAGTCTTGGCCTGCTGGCCTACCTCCGCTTTCTCCACGGCATCTTCCTCCTTATCACTATCTGGCGTTTCCTGGGTTTCCTCGGGCACTTCTGCCAGCTTAGCAAAGTAACGGTCCTCCAGTTCGGTATTGTCATCCCGTTTCCTTCTGGGTTTTTTCTTCAATGGCTCCTCAGCAGCACTTACTTCTCCCACACCACCATCAGGCTGCTCTTCAGCCTCCTCGGCAGCTTCGACTTGAACAACTACGGTCCTCTTCTTGTTTTTGACCAGTATAGAGTCAACGGGACCGCTCGACGAACCAAACAGCTTACTCACGCTGGAGTCGACCTCCTGCGGAGCAACAGCTCCGAAAAGGCTATCGATAGACGATGACATGGCAAAACCAAAACAGAAACAGACCTCAATTGGCTTGCTACCTTCTATATCGATGCGATGAGATGCGATGCGATGAGCTTAAACTGAAAATTTTCCAGCTATTAACTGAACTATGCAAAACAGTCAGGTGGGCTTCACACGGAAATGGTATTATCCACTACTCCAATCAGTTCAATTGCTCAGTCGGATCCCAATTGAGCGGTTGATCACCTATAAGCAGCTTTCTCTCTTCTCTTTGACCATTTAATAGCTGTTGGCTCTCTCTCGGTCTTTTCACGTGTAGATGGCGTCTCATATATGATAAGACTAATAAACACTAGCAAAGTCAGTAAATAGAGGTTTAATAACCACTTAGTCCTGAGGCGGCGGTTATTTTGATCCTAGGTAGCTGTAGGAGCATTGGTGGCAGTTGTTTCTGTTAGCCGTTCCGGGATTTCATTGGCGAACTGTTGCAAATGGATGAAGTTGCAACGAGGAGTAAGGAAGCAGACAGAAGGAGCAAAGAAGAGGACGAGGAAAGTTCTTTGAGTGTTGTTGATTCGAATCAGCGGGAAAGTGAAGCCAGGAATTTGGACTTGTCGCAGTATTGTGTGTCGAGTGATGCCGAGACAGAGAAAATGGGGGAAGACAGCATTCAGGACTTGGATGGACTACGGCCGCACATATCAGATCTGGTAGAAGGCCAGGAGACGAGCTCGGGGACCAGCAAACGAGGCCGGGAGAAAAGTGACGAGGAATCTGATCATAAGAGACTGAAAGTCGGGGAAGAGGAGCCACCGCACCATGACGACGATGAGAACGAGGCCGGTGATGAAGGTGATGGCGAAGAAAACGACGAGTTGGATCCTGAGGCAGACAAAGAAACGGTCAAAAGTGCAGTTGAGATACCGACGCAGTCTGTAAAAATGGAGGACAATGTATCGGCAAAAGTCGAGGGAGACGAGGAGGAAGAGGAGGAGGAGGAGGAAGAGGAGGTCGAAGAGGATCAGATGGCGGAGGAGAAGGATGTAGAGAAACCTCTTGCGGATGACAGCGAATCCGCCAAAGGAGACGGCACGTTGTCTTCTATGCCGCCGCCGATCGAAATGGAGAAGAAAAGAATGGATGCTCTGGCGGAGATCACAGAGATCGAGTACAAATTTGCAGAGCTGCGCCAACAGCTGTACGAGAACAAGCTGCTGAGACTACAGACAGAGCTGCAGATGTGTCTGGAGGGCTCCCATCCGGAGCTACAGACGTATTACCAAAAAATTGCATCTATACGTGAGTACAAGCTCAGAAGGGCCTACCAGCGGCAGAAGTACGAACTGAATTGCATTGACAAAGAGACGCGCGCGACTAGGACGTTCATTCACCAGGATTTTTACCGCCAGGTTAGCGATATCAGGAATCATCTACTGACAGAAACCACCCAGAAATGGTACGACATAAACAAAGAAAGGCGCGACATGGATAACTGCGTACCGGAGGTAAGCTATCACGTCCCCATAAAGATCGCTGGAAAGACTCTGAGCTGCATCACGGGGTATGCCGGGGCGGCCCAACAGAGATACCCCGGCGAATCGCTGAGCGAGGACCTGGAGTGCGAGAATATAACTTTCCGCTACCGATCCAACGCGGTTGACAAGTTAGAGGTGATCGTGAACAGAATGAGACTCAATAACGAACTAAGTGATCTAGAAGGGCTGAAAAAGTATTTCAACGCTTTCCCAGGCGCTCCCAACCTGAACGGTCTCAGAGACTCCGAGATATTCGACGACCTACAAGACCTTAATCTTTCATAGTTCTTAAATAGGCTCCTTTGAATCACGCTAGCGCAACGATGAAGACACTGTATTACTACTACACATATCTGTAAAAATGGATTAAACTTATTTCAATGGCATGAAACGGGAAGTGGTGGCACCAGCTCTACCGTGTCTGACTGGAGTGTAGGTGATCGAAAATTCACCCAAGTAGTGGCCAACCATTTCAGGTCTGATTTCAACCTGGTTGAACGCCTTACCGTTGTAGACACCAACCACGGAACCGATCATTTCTGGGAAGATAATCATGTTTCTCATGTGGGTTCTGACAACAGCTGGCTTTTCGTTCTCTGGAGCAGCCAACTTAGCGGCTCTCAATTTCTTCATGAAACCAGCTGGCTTGTGACCCAAACCACGAGCAAATCTTCTTCTGATTCTTGCTGGGGCCAACTTGACGAATTCCTCATTGGACATACCCAACAGTTGTTCCAAATCGACACCTCTGTAAGAGTAAGTCTTGAAAGTTCTCTTCTTTGCTGGAGCAGTGGACATGATGCTTTGGCTTATTCCTCTTACACTATTCGATCCAGATCACTATGCAGCGCAACCTACCTATCTACTCGTTAAAGACCTATTACCTATACCTTGCGTTGAATGGTGATTCCATAGTCTGCAGGCGATGCGAGACACTGTCCAGCCTAGCTACTAAGAGACTGTCTTACTGCGCTCCGCCCAACGATCTCTTCCCGAGCTCTCACAGGCTGGAACCAGGACCGCCGGCCGGGAAGCCTCCTGACCGGTCTCCGTCTGGAACTTCATCTGCCCGTGGTAGCGCTCTGCTCCAGCGTGCTGGAGCCACTGACCCAAGCGACGCAAAAAAAATTTCAAAAAAATGGAGCTTTTCATGCTTGAAAAAAACCCATTCATCAGAAGACTGTCTGTTCTTAACCCATGCACCAAAGCCGAGTTTCTACGGGGCTTTCTGTGGGTCTGCCGTCATTCACGATATCAGCTCTAAGCTTCCAGCGAGAATCCATCTGGATAGCCACCGATACTCCAGCAAGAGTCCCACTCTAACTGCAATTTAAGCTCTAATAGTTCTTGTACGGTGGGCACTGTTCGCTACATTCACAACAGTCGAATAAAGATGAAATACTTGGCTGCTTACCTATTGTTGAACGCTGCTGGTTCCACCCCAAACTCTGACAACGTCAAGGCCGTCTTGGAGTCTGTTGGCATCGAAATCGAAGAAGACAAGATCTCCACCCTTTTGTCCTCCTTGGAAGGTAAGAACGTCGATGAATTGATCGCTGAAGGTAACGAGAAATTGGCTGCTGTCCCAACTGCTGGTCCAGCTGCTGGTGCCGGTGCTGCTGCATCCGGATCCGCTGCCGAGGGTGCTGCTGAAGAGGCTGCCGAGGAAGAGAAGGAAGAATCCGACGACGACATGGGTTTCGGCCTATTTGACTAAGGAGCCATGAACTAGGTTGTTTAGTAATCATTTCCCACTTCATACTATGTACTCTTAATAATAAGTAAGCGTGGTGCAGCTTCACGTGGGATTGTTGGCTGGCGAGTCCATGCTGGTGCTTGTATGCCACACCTGGAAGTCGCTGTCTGGACAAGGTGCAACGGTATAAAAATACATAAGGAGATTGGATGAGTTGTACTGTTTGTGCTGTCTGTGTCGAAGGCCAATCGTCAATTGCTCGAGAATTGGGACAGAATGGGATTGAAAGACACTGATAAATTCGCCACTAAGGCGATCCACGCTGGTGCCCACATCGACATCCACGGATCTGTCATCGAGCCAATCTCGTTGTCTACAACTTTCAAACAATCGTCGCCTGCTGCTCCTCTAGGTGAATATGAATACTCGAGATCGCAAAACCCAAACAGAAAGAACCTGGAGGACGCTATCGCTTCCTTGGAGAACGGTAAGTACGGGTTGGCATTCTCATCTGGTTCTGCTACTACCGCTGTCATCTTGCAATCCTTGCCACAGGGCTCTCACGCTGTTTCCATCGGAGACGTCTACGGTGGTACCCATAGATATTTCACCAAGGTGGCTAACGCTCACGGTGTGGAGACCAGCTTCACCAACGACTTGATCAAGGACTTGCCAAACTTGGTTAAGGACAACACCAAGCTGGTTTGGATCGAATCTCCCACAAACCCAACTTTGAAGGTCACGGACATCGCCCTTGTGGTGGACATCGTCAAGAAGATCAACAAGGAGATCTTGGTTGTCGTCGACAACACGTTCTTATCGCCATACCTTTCCAACCCATTGAACTTCGGCGTCGATATTGTAGTCCATTCTGCCACCAAATACATCAACGGTCACTCTGACGTGGTTCTAGGTGTCTTGGCTACCAATGACAAAGCCATTTACGAGAGGTTGCAGTTCTTGCAGAACGCTATCGGTGCCATCCCATCCCCATTCGATTCCTGGTTGACCCACAGAGGTTTGAAGACCTTGCATCTGCGTGTCAGACAAGCCGCATTGAGTGCCACCAAGATTGCTGAGTTCTTGGCTCAGGACGACAGAGTCATCGCCGTTAATTATCCAGGTTTGGACAGCCACCCAAACAGAGACGTTGTGAAGAAGCAACACCGCGATGGTCTAGGTGGCGGTATGATCTCGTTCAGAATCAAAGGCGGTGCTGACGCTGCGGCTAAGTTCACCACCTCTACCAGGTTGTTCACCCTCGCTGAGTCGCTCGGTGGCATCGAATCCTTGCTCGAAGTGCCAGCTGTGATGACCCACGGTGGCATTCCAAAGGAGCAAAGAGAAGCAAGCGGAGTTTTTGACGATCTAATCAGATTATCTATCGGTATCGAAGACTCTGACGATTTGCTAGACGACGTCAAGAAAGCCCTTGCTGCTTCAAGTCAATAGATTATTCTAGTTTATAGATGACCGAATTATATATCATTTTAGCACACGTAGTGCTCAACTTTTTGCCTTTATCTTGTTGTGCAACATACACGCTGTCCTTTGAGTGGTATTTAAGAGGTAAAGTCTCTGGAAACCGATAGATTTCTAATACCAGGTTAAGGAGACAATGGCGAGACTCAGATCATCGCTGTTAATTGGTCTTCTAGCTGGTCTAGCCCTGTCTACCACGACGTTGTCGAAGCATCAAGACGACAAGGAATCGACACAACTTCACATTGGTGATAGCCAAATATGTAACGAGTTTGAATGCTACCCGAAAGTGTTCGAGGCAAGCAGTCTTTGGCAAGAGATAAAGCCTGGACAACATCTACCTGGTGGTTTGGACGTGAGGATGAATCTCGAAACCGGAGTGAGGGAAGCAAAATTATGTGATGATGAGCACAACGCCATTCCAAACATCCCAGTGGCCATTCCAGAGAGCGATTCCATTCCTGAGACCAGTATGCATGAGTTTACGCAAGATTTCGACGTAATTAGAAAGCTGATTGACTCCGATCCTGAGTCGAATTTGGAAAGTGTCAGTGCAAAGCTAGAGGACTTGATGGAGTTTGCTCATGATTACAAGCATGGCTACGATATTGTCGCCCATGAATTCGATTTGCTGAAAAGGATAAGCTGTGATGAACAAATGCCCTTGGCACTAAGAGATATCAGTACTATAATGATCACTAGTTGCACAAGAAACAACCCTAGGGTTGTAGAATACATCAACAAATGGTATCCTGATTTCATTGATCAAGTATATCAAAGGATTGGTACGCTTATCACGAATGAAAACCGTTCAGATCCACATATCAAATTACTGAAGAGGTATTTGTCCCTGTTGGATGAGCTAACGACCGAGTCCTATGAGTTTACCCAATTTGAATTAGACGCCTTGGATAAGGCCTGGCAAATTCCTGACAAGCAGATCAGAATTGAAGTACTTGAGCTGATCTCCAAGCTTTTCACAGTTCCTGGTAGCGATGATAGTGAATTGCGGAAAAGAGGCCTAACAGATCCTGTGCCATTCGCACAAATGTGGGCAAACAATATCCAAGAATTGATTCAGGATGACGAAATTGACGAATTGCATACCCGCAAATTCTTCGATAGTTTATACGCCATAAAACAGGATTTCAGTGATGTTAAAATCGAAGCGTCGTTTCTCAGTTGGCTGTCAAGGCAAGTCGATGAAAGGAAGAAGCAGCTTGATAGTGGCATCAAAGAAAGAGACTTGGAGCAGGATTCGTTCGACAAGAAAATGATAGAGAGCAGACACCTGGTATTCGGAAACCCTATGGCACACAAGATAAAGAATTGGAACGATGAGCTGTGACGGTTTTCTTGTATACGAATTAAATATCAACTACTGGTTACCTCATCTAGAAAAGTCCCGTCGTTCGCCAGCCTGGTCTTGAATTTATCCCACCACGTATCGAATCTCTTGATTGAAACGTTCCCAGCAGCATCCAGGAATCCAGAGAGGTAGTTATATGCATGTTGCACTATCTTGGCCGCCAGTTCCTGTGTGAGCTTGGGATATGCTGTCGCCAGCTGGCCAACAGTGAGAACATTGCCCTGCATCCCTGGACGAGACAGTACAAGCGATGAACTGCTACTCTTCGAAGCCTGTTGCTCAGCCTTCCATTCGTTTATTTTCATCATTCCTTGATCCCTAGGTTCTATTGATATGCCAATAATCAGTTCTGATATATTATGATTGCTACTGTCTCCCATACCACCAATGTTGTCATCCATGTCTATCTCGCCCAAGCCGTCGCCATAACCGGATGGAGGCTGCCCTAATGAAGCCGCACTTGGCAGCTTCACCTTGAAGATAGCACTTGGTTTCTCATTCCCTAGATACCCAAAGATCTTAAAATCTTCGTTTGGACTTAGCTTGAAGTAAACCGTCGCAATGAAATTATCTGGAAATGTCACATTTGGTAAAATGAATAAGGTAATATGGGAATATGACTTCGGTTTCGTTGACGACAGTACTATTGTATGTTGTAATCCATTTGAATTGGGCACCTCTGTGGATAATTGTAGCGGATTCCCCGATGCAATTGCAGCAAACATCTCGCAACGTCTCTAGAAATAAATTCTGAGATTTTTGGTTTCTTACAAGCGACTCCGATGGTCCTTATAGCTAACCTTTATCCTTTGGGTTGTCTATTATATCTGGAATCTTCTTCTAAGTTCAAGACATTCACGTGATAACCATATTTACAAGTCTATAGCCTACTAGTTGGTGCTTGGATCCGGCCAATGGCTCGGGAGATCCTGACATTCGCTTCTTCAGGGCCCAGGAGTTCGATGAGTACTGGTATCTTCGTTCCAGGATGTGATTCCGCCAGCGCGAATCTCAATGACTCGAAGATGGCTTTCTTGGATATCGAGGCCTGAGAGGCTAGTTCTCTAATGAGCTCTTCAATGTTTGATTGACTAATGGCGTCTTGGAAGTGCTCCAAGACCCTCAAAGTGTCTTCCTTGTTGTGTGTTTCTAGAAATTCACTAGCTGCCTTCGAATTTGTGTATGTTGGCCTCTGGAAAAAGTAGGAAAACGTATCTTTGAACTCATTTAACGTTGTGAGAGCTGTTCCGCATTTCTTTAGAATCACTTTGATTTTATCTAATGTTACCGCATCTCCGAATACAGGCCTTATGTTGCTGCAAACTTCTTGTGCGATTATTTCAAACTGCGAGGGATCCGCTAATCGGCTCTGTAGGTAATGTTTATTGAAAAACCACAGCTTCTTATCATCAACTTTAGCGTTGCCTTTCGTTAGGTAGTTCAGATTAAAAATCCGTTCGAACTCTTTTAATGTAAAACATTCGTGATTCGCAGTGGCAAGCTTCCTTGGCGGTGACCAGCCAAATAGTACACAAAAGTTCACTAGAGCTTCTGGCAAAATACCGTTTTCCTTCATGTTTAACACAGAGGCGTCGCCCTTCCGCTTGCTCAATTTCTTGTCGTTTGCACTGGTCAATAATGGGATGTGGATGAACGATGGCGGTTCCCATCCAAAGGCCTGATAGAGAGCAATATGCTTTTGGGTAGATGGAAGCCATTCCTCACCCCGAATTACGTGGGTGATCTTCATTAAATGATCATCAATAACATTAGCAAAATGATAAGTGGGTAGGTTGTCAGATTTGACTAAAATAGGGTCGTCATATCTGCGATCATTAATATTAACCTGCGGCTGTATATCAACAACACCATGTAGAAGATCTTTGAAAGGGGGATATCGATCGGGAGCCCTCATTCTGATTGTGAAAGGAGTTCGCTTGGCCAGATTATCATCTATCTCTTTCTGGCTTAAGTCAGCACACGCTCGATCATAACTTGTCGTTGTTGGTGGTTTCAATCGTTTTGCGGATTCTCTGAGCCCATCTAACCTCTCTTTTGAGCAAAAGCAACGGTAGGCATGGCCTGACTCGAGCAGCCCATCGACATACTTCTGATAGATCGAGGTTCTCTCACTCTGCCTGAAAGGCCCGCACTTCATATCATTGACATTTGGACCCTCATCATAATCGATTCCACACCACTTGAGACTGTCGTAGATGTTCTGTTCTGCTCCTGGTACTAACCTCTTCTGATCCGTATCTTCCAGTCTCAGTAAAAACTGTCCCCCAGTGTTCCTGGCCAGTAAGTAGTTGTACAGAGCAGTCCTCAATGAACCGATATGCAGTAATCCTGTAGGAGAAGGTGCAAACCTGGTACGAACCGGTGCTTTGGGATGGACATCCTTCACAGGCTTCTTCGAGAGTATGGACCTACTAGAGAATAGATCGCCCGGTTCCTTCTTTCTTAAACCACTGTATAGCCTGCTTGCTATTGCCCTCATCAGCCCACCGGTCACCTTGTACCTGCCTTTACGTTCAAACTTTGATAGAATTGTTTAGCTTATAAAGAGCTCTTAAATGTGTCTTCATCGGTGCTGTTGAAGACTTATTACAGAAAGGCAAGGCAACCAGAAGGGCTTATTATCGGTATTAAATAATCGCTGAAAGGCTATTTAAATAATGTACTTCGATGTTTTGCCCAAACAGGCCATTTCTGGGCGTTCACTGGGGTTTGGAACCCATGGCCCTGCCATCACGGTGTGAATCATCATCCTCTCATCGTAGTATAGATCTGTCAAAAGCTTGGGAGTGATAAGAAAGTATTGCGAAGTGTTGTCGACGCATGCATTTGTGACCATGAATTTGTGAACAATTCTTTCGTTACGAGCATCCATACCTTGGTTTATTTCATCCACAACTCTGAAAGGCGCTGTAGTGAAAGGCTGCAGCGCTATCATGTACAGTACCGTTGACACAGCTCGTTCTCCACCAGATTGCTTTTGTGCATCTAGCCTCGTCAGTTCTGCACTGTCTCTGAATGCCACTTTTATTTCAATCTTCCATTCTGCGAACGAGGTAGGCTTGCTCAAGCCAACATAACCTTTACTCCCAATCTGTTTGAAAAGCTCAGAGAATTTATCTGATATCTTCTTAACGAGGTCATCCACTTTTGGCTCGAACTCCTTCCGCTTTTCCCTTATGAGGCCCTGTACCTCTTTCAATTTACTCGCAATCTGGGGTAAATCTTTTTCCAGGTCCCTTACTTCTTTCTCAACTCCATCAAGAATACTGATGGCAGATTCGTCATTATTCAACGTTGCGACTTCGGACTCTAGTTTGTCGATTATCCCTTCTATGTGCTCTAAATTAAATGTTCCTTCATTGTCATATTTCTCAACATAGGCATGCAGTTGTTGCTGCGTTTCCTCGGTGTAAGACTTAATCTCCTTTTTAAGCTCTTGAACATTGACATTCTTTGCCTCTTCAAGCCTTTTTTTTCTGCTATTGCATTCGTTATTCAATTCCTCTTCTTTTCGATTGATAGACTGAATAACGTCGCTCATGGAGATATCCAGATTCTTGGCCTCAAAGTTTCTCACGTTAGAGAGAGCGAGCTCCTTTTGGCACTCTTTGAGTCTTTTGATGGTCGCAGCCAACTCTCTCAGGACAGTAGTTTGTGATGTTTTTATCGTGGAGATTTCGTCATCAATCTGCTTGATTTGCGAAGGTAGACCCCTTTCGATCTCATCAGTTAACTTTTCAATTTCCGATGTCAAACGTTGAATTGTCGCACCAGCTAAAGACCATTTCTTGCGAATGTCATTTAGCTCCTGGAGTTCTCTGGAAATTCGCTCATTTTCTTTAGAGCTCTTAGATAAATTGTTTCTCGACTCCTTCTTTGCGCTCTCTAAATCTTCAATACTCTTTGAGATATCGTCGATTTTAGCTTGTACTTGCGAAATTTCAGCTCTGATGCTCGATTTCTTTTCATCTGACATAACTGAAATCTGAAAGAAGTCGGTTTTCTTGGCACATTCGTAATCTTTTGTCCATACCTGACGACTATACGCACCTATTCCCATGTCTACCACCTTATAACCATGAATGAATTTTGTGAAAAGTAATTTGCCATTGCTTCTTGGTTCCATTAATTTCGTTATCTGCTGTGGGGCCAACTCGCGTAGAGAAATGGGTATCGAGTGAATATTACAGTTCTGGCACAGCATTTTGATGACTCGGGCATCACCAGTAACAATATCGGACAGATAGAAATCAAAACCCAGTCGCTTCAGTTGTTCTCTTGGTAAAGGGGGCTTCATTTCTGCGGCACTTAATTCCCTTGTATTAACTCTGAAGTTATCCAAGAGCTCATTGGCAAATCGGTCATATGCCTCGGAACCCACTAGAGTGAAGGCTATTCTGGTATTAAAGTCCACGCATTGCGCCAAATACGCTGCATACTTCGGGCTGCTTACTGACACCGCAATTACTGGAGGTTCAAGCACGGATAGGCGCATCTCAGGCCTGTCCCTTACGTATCCCACAGCATCCTTAACAGTCCTAAATATATTACCACCGGCCCTATCGGTCGATGCAAGGTTATCCAGGACTCCGATTCTATCATCTTTACTCAGCAAGGCTTCCTTTGTTATGATCCTTCTCTTTAGATCACTTATCTCGTAATTTTTGTTTGTTATATTCGACTCTGCTTCTCTTATCGCCCTTTTGATTTCACTTTCGTGCCGGATCAGATCATTTTGCCGGGCTTCAAGCTGCGAGAAGAGCGCAGGGTCGGGCATCTGTCCGGTTCTCAACGCAGCCCGCTCTTGATCCAGTTCCTGCCTTTTGTGGGCTATCTCAGCCCGTAATCGGCTTCTTCTCTTCTGGCATGATTCGGCGTTCAACTTCTTTCTTCCAATCCGACTTCTGATATCACACAGTTTTTCTGCCCTTTCTGTGCAGGCTGCCTTCAACTTTTCGAATAGCTCCTCTGTAGTCTTCAGCTCCTCGGCAGCAGAGGCCACCTTTTCCTTGATCTGACTGTCTAATTCGACTAACGGTGATTTCTCCTTCAAGAACTCCTTTAGGTTCCTCACAGCTTGATTTAACTCCGCTCTCCGAAGCCGCCGTTCCGCTGCGACAGCTTTGATACGCACATAGGGTATCAGTTTCCTGTGGATATCTATTCTTTTCCTCTTCTCCTGGTAGTGTCGTAGCTGCTCCACAGATCCTTGTAGCTCGTTGCGTTTCTTGAGCAGCTCATCAAGCCTTTTCTGCTTTGAGTTCAACTGCTTCTGAAAGTCGTTCTCCTCTGATTGATGAGTCTTGAGGCTTGCTAGCATCTCACATAAACCCAGATCAATAGATCGGAGCGTCTCCACCAACAACTTGTCAGATTTCAGTCCCGCGAAGCTGGCAACACGCTCCTGCGATAGGAATTGACACAGGTTATCCAACTGAATGTTCAATCCGGCGACAAGTGCTCTGACCACATGCTCTGTAACTTCTCGATCATTAATAAAGTATTCAGTCCTCGTCTTAAGCCTCGTTATCCGCCGAGTGATCTTTATTATCTGGTCCTCAGCATTTACATGCGGAATGTCCTGCAATTTCCCAGAGTTCTTCAGAGTGATTTCGATAAGCCCGCTATCTTCCCCATTTTTGATGAAATCCGTAACCTTTTTACTTCTGCCAAGGAGCTCCGTCTTGCCTGCCAACCCAAGGCATACTGCACATACAAAAGTCGACTTTCCCGATCCATTTGGACCTATGATCATGTTCAAAGAGGGCGAGAGATCGAATTCCGTCAACTTATAAGTGACAAAATTCACCAATCTCATCTTGATTAAAGCTCCAGGTTTGAAATCCTCGTATCTGACACTATTAAATCTCAATTTTTTGCCCACTGGGTATCTGTCAAAGTCCTCATCACGTCTCTTAGCCACACCCAAAGAGCTCGAAGCAACCGTCATGTCAATTCGACCAATAGAACCTGTCTACGACCCGCCACGATGGCCTACACCCTTCCAATAGTCAGCTTTCTTCAGAAATTAGATTACTCGATGGGACGCTTGAATTTCCATGTAGCTTGTACGTCATCTCGGAAACGATGAAATACCTTAAAGAGATGGCCAAACCAACAGAAAGACCTCGATTGAAGCGAGGCGAACGAATTCCAGCTCTAATCAGGTACTGAATCCACTGAAGTGGCGTCCATCAGAGATTTCAGGCGTTGGTTAAGCGTATAGAGGCGTCACGTGTATCGAAAGGCAGCTTGCTGGAGGTCTTGGCAACATTAGATGCTTCAGAAGCGAACTTCAACACTACTTGAGATATCTGGGGAGTGGTTGGTAGAGTTGAGAAACTGAATGCCCGCTGTACTTCGTTCGAGGATTAAGGCAGAAGATGAGGGAGAGACAGAGCCGAAGTCTAGCTCGCCAAAAGCATTTGGTCGGAGGATCAAGAGGAGAAAGCGGAATTCGACTGATAGTGAGAATGGCGAGATATCTGGGTCTGATGGGTATTTAGAACATTCACATGGGCCGGTGGGAAATAGTCGACCCTTTGAGATGGTTGGTGGTGTTCCGAGTAGCTTAGGAGTGCCAGAATATAGCTCAACGCTAACGCACCCATTGAGTGTCAAGGATTCAGCGGTGTTGTACTATTCACTGGTGAACTCCAGAAAAACATGGGTTCGCGGGGAAATGTTCGAGCTTTACTTCACCAAGGCAGCCAAACCGGTAAAGGATTCGGCCGGTGCGACGGAAGCACCAGCCCAGGCCGCGACAATCCAGATGCGAGATAAGATGCAGAAGCTATGCGATTGCACCATGTTGGGAGGGCCTCACACGTTTCCCGTTAGACTTTTCATCCTGAAGGATGAAGAGATGGAAAAGAAGTGGCACGATGAGCAGGATATGAGGAAGAAAGAGAGAGAGGAGGCAAGAAGGAAAGTCAAGGAGGAGAAGCAGAGGCTTGCCGAGATGAAGAAAGAAATGCAGCAGAAGAAGAAGCAGGAAAGGGAAAAGCTACTCCAATTGCGGAAGGAGAACAAGGCGAAGGGCAGAGTGGAACAAGAAGTCGTCAAGCAGCGACGGAAAAATGACGTTAAGAAACAGAACGAGCACCAAAACCTGAAGCGAGCAGGATCTATAGTATCCAATTCTTCGACCAGGAGGTCCCCGGCGCCCAGTTCACAGTCAGTAACGAACCCTAAAATGATTGCGAACCTGAATCTGATGGCCCAAAAAGACCGTAAGCTTAATACTTTGATGGGTATTGTGGCTAACGGTGATGCTACTTTGGAACAGGTTGAGGAGTTCAAGAAATTCATCGAAATCGCCAAGAATATGCCTCCTCCGCCTGGATGGACCCCACCGCCGCAAGCTGTACAACAAACGGAGCGGAAGGACGCGCATCCAAGCGCTAGTAATGTTGAAGACAGATCGTCCAACAAAGATGAAGCGGCTACGATATTAAGCAAAGATCCTGAGAAGGAGCGCGCAGATGAGGAGGATATTAAGCCGACCGTCAAAGGGGAATTTAAGCACAGTGAGGGGACGGCCATCAAGAAAGAAGCAAACTCGAGAAGAAAAAAGGGTGATAATTCGATTCAACAGGCTGGAAACAATTCGGATGAGAAATCAATGCACTTGACTGCTTTCCAGCAGAAATACGTTCACGGAGCCCAGATTATCCTAGAATACACGGAGTACACTACCCCCAGGTACCTACTGCCGAAGAATGCAATCATAGAGTTTGTTGAAGATGATGGTAGTTTTCTTTTGTCATGGATTATTGTTCATAATGATGCAGATATAAAGCGACATCGATCGAAGAGGATAAGGGAGCTGTCGAAAAGTTTGAAGTCTGAAGAGGAGAAAGAAGAATTAGCGAAAAATTATGATGTTTACTCTGAGAGAGGTTGCCCGACGCCCTTATATAGCCCAATGACAGTGAAATTTACAGGTATTCATCCCAAATTTGCTCGTATCCTCCTAAACAGTGTTGACCCAGCAGAAAAGGTACGAAAGGCAATGACTACTATAATGGAGATCGGCACACGATTATCAGGCTACAATCTTTGGTACCAGCTGGATGCATATGACGATAAGGATCTGGCCGAGAAATTGAGAGTTAAACTCAATGAGCATGAGGAAGAATCTAAAGGTAGAAAACACAGGCAATAGTTCCTCGGACTTTACGTAGAGTACTGTAATTGAACGCCAAATCTGGCCGGATATAGAGGAGTTCTGGACCGATTATCTAATAATGGGCTTGATTTGAAGAACTCACCACCCGCCGATACCAGAAAACCCTTAAACTTGCCTTCCCAAAGAACTTTCAGGTTTTTATCACGCAGAGAAGTCGAAAGCTTCCAAACGCTGGTGAAGTTGGCACAGCTATAGTCATTCTGAAAATTCTCTATCTCGAATTTTTCCCTGTCTATCCTCTTCAAGGAAGTAGAGAATGCGGTGGTTAAATCTTGCAGCAATTGCTGCTCATGCTCCATCTTTGTCTGTCCATGCCCGTGCGATGAACTTTGGGACAGCGTCGGTAGCAGATGGTGGTACATTAAATTATCGGTTTTGTTGATCGATTGTGAGGTGGGCGGTTCATGCTGTTGATTCGTACTACCACGCCTCCAAACCTCAACACCAAATGATAAGTTGGAATCTATCGAATACAGATTGAAATCGTACTTGGCACAAAACGTTGTGCTTGTACTCGTCTTAGCCGAATACGACGAAGAGAGGTTGCCGAAGAATGGGTTCCACGACAAAGTCAAAGTCAGTGGTCTTCCAGTGTTCGGTGCGTGTGTACAGTATCGCAAAGTCGTCGAACAACCGGGACTCAATGTAATAAGCCCCAACCACAGTTCAGTGCCCAGAGATAGAGAAGAATTGTTGTACAATGACGTCTTCATTTTGGAGGGAGTCCCAAGGAAATTGTGTAAAAATCTATAGCCACACAGCAAGTCATTGGTAGAGAATATCAATTCCTGGCAGTTTCTACCTGTATCGCGCTGCCAGTGACAAGTCAGTATGTTAAACTCATTGAAGGTACTCAGACACTTCAGTTTCACCTGTGTATACGGTGTGAGCCTTTTTATCATCATTGCCTCCAAATTGGAGGTTGGATAGTACATCCTCCCATAGTAGAGAGATTTCCGTACGAGTCTATCACCATTTGACGGCGCCGACTTGTGGTTGTAAAATGGCTGGAAATATCTGTATGTTTCCGTCACTTGTTGCAAACTGACAGCTCCAGAGCCTCGAACCATATCCTTTAAATTATCGGCATCACTGTATAGATAAGTCAACGAGCCATTGAAGATATTCCTCGTAGAGACTCTCGTGGTATTGAACGTGTAGGGGGTAGTAGCATTGGATACTTGAAACTCGAACGCTGTTGGGATCTTAAAGTCCAGCAGGGCCTTGGAAGTCGCTGTTATGTTGGCATAGCTGTTATCACGGCTCCAGCCGGTGCTCTGTTCGAATGCTCGGGAGACTGATTCCATGTAGTCCAGCATTCTGACACAGCAGCAGGCCTTAAAATTCGGCTGTCAGTTCCATCAATAACCTTCCAGCTCCTTGTCGAAAGATATGTTGCCAAATTTCAGTAATGGATTATCGCTCTGTGAGGTAACAGTTCGCTGGCCTCCCTCATAGGCATAGCAAAGGTGGGCTCGAGGCATGGTATCAATGCCAGATGTGCTTCTTAGTACGTCTCCATTGGCTGCAGGGAATCACACACTTGACCAGGGTCTGCAATTGGCCGTAACCAAGAATTAACGAGCCGACCATAGAATATTCGGTATAGCAAGATGTGTAGCAGGGGCTTGCCAGCTCAATGGCAGCAAGAATATGATGTATGTAACTGTTGTCGTGAAGCCACTCTTCCCGGACGTCCCAACTGACTTTGGACAGTAGAAAGAGACTCACAACGACTTGCTTCCCTCAAGAACCCTACGGATATGAGTAGGCCGGATTCCTAAATCCCAGTGACGTTGTATTTTCAAGACGTTCTTTGTAGGACTCGTTAAACACTCGTTTGTTTCCTTGACCGATCATCATCAAGTAACTGAGAAGTTCCAAAAGCTACATCAGCTAATGATTTCTGAGATCACCAGTGATGGAACCAGGCAGCGAGTGGCAGCAATGACGGAGACGGAAGTACCGAGTATGAAGCTGGAGACTGGCGAGGCGTTGGATGGGCCTCGGACTTCCACAAGCAGAAGCTCATATGCGAACGGTGGTACAGGTATGGTGGAGAGGAAGAGATCCAACAGTCGCACGTCGAGTGGCAGAAACGTGAAGAGCTCCAACGATATATCTTCTGCGTCCAAGATCTTTCGGAATCTGCTGATCTTAGAGGATGACCTGCGAAATCAAGCGCATAAACAGAAAGTACTGAGGTGGCAGTTTACTATCTTCTTATCGTGTCTGATGGGGGTCGCCGGGTTTGCGTTTTACGAGCTGTACTTTACCGGCGAATCCGTGAAAGGTCTACACAGGTATGCCTTGCAGTTTGTGCTACTGTTCATCGGCGTCACCGTGGCATTGTTCCATCTTGGAGGGGAGTATAGACGAACGATTGTCATCCCAAGGAAGTTCTTCACCTCTACAAACAAGGGTATTCGTCAGTTCAATCTCAAACTGGTGAAAGTGCATTCGACCTGGAACGAAAGATTCACCGATTTTGTGAGATTCACCAGTAGGAACGTTGCACGTCTCAACATCTCAGTGCTCACTGGTGTTTGCAGGCTGAGCGACTCGAATGCTCTGGTCACCTTTTGGACCAGCGTCACGGTACGATCGCAGCCACGAATCGGCGCTGTAGACGTGAAACTGGTACTGAACCCAAGATCGTTCAGTGCAGAGGTCAGAGAAGGCTGGGAAATTTACAGAGACGAATTCTGGGCTAGAGAAGGCGCAAGAAGGCGCGTGCAAGTGCCCTCCAAGACGTGACATACTTTGCCTGGAAATCGAAGAGAATAATCAGTGTAGCGGTTCTGAAATGGTATAATCTTGTTGTCTCAATCACGGTTGTGACTCTGCAGCTTGGAAACTGACCATTTTTTCATCATATCTTCGATCCTCGGCTCCATTGACCATCCCGCTTTACTCCCACTGGAGATAAATAAGAGGTGGTCTATGGCAATCATGTCGCATCGTTGTAGGGTGTGTAACTGCTTTAAGCAGCCGAGCTTCATCTCAACCGCATGGAGCCCGCGAAATGGCTCTCCCATGTTCGGCGTTTCATCATAGAGTTACTAAGTACTGTACTGAGCTCCCAGCTACCTAAGCCTGTTAGAATAAGAGGAATTGCGGCGAGAGATTCAAGTCGCCTTCGATACTTAAGCTGCTTATATAGTGAAAAAAAAGTTCTGTTACCCGGCTCCTTAAGCAAACAACCCCTTTCTGATAAAAACGTCTAGTTTCCCACATAAGAAGACGGGGACCAATGTTTATATCGATGAAGATTGGAGGTTGCTAGCGGTCGAGGACATTTGAGGCGGTCCTGAGCTTAAGACGGTTAAATTGGCTTGTCAGGTTTTGGGAGATTAATTCGATTGGACTTTTTTGGAGCGTGAGGATCGGTTTAGAAGTGTGGTTGCATCCAAGAGGCCGGAAAGATGATGCGTGGCTTTAAGCAGAAGCTGATGAAGAAAGCTAGTAGCTCTTCATCAGCTAATGGGAAGAGGAAGGAAAAAGAGAAGGAGGGTGCTGTAGATCATAAGAAGAGCGGGACCGCGGCAGTCGCGGGCGGAAGCACGATAGGATCGTCTTCCGGGAACGGGGGTGGAAGCAGCAGGAGCTCGTTAGAGAAGGGGAGAAATGGTAGTGCTCCTTCTGGGGCGAGCAAACACCACAGCGGGTCTTCGGGAAAGAGCGGTAAGATTTCTTCATCGTCGAAATCCAGGAGTAGCAGTGGCAGTCATGGCGAAAGCGCAAAGAGCGTGAGAAACGCGACGCCGACTGCAGGATATGTGGCAACGGATCAGAACAGAAGCGATAGCGGATCAGGCATGGCAAATAATGCGGCAGGCACGCCGGCGGTGATGGTGACTAAGGACGGGTCGTCTTTAGACTCGCTGCAACGCGTGGACGATCACCCACACAGTAGATCGCAGCCTACACTGATTGGGGCTGCGGCTGCGGTGCCACCGACTTCGCCAAATCTAGGGATCAATGTTGAATCGGCTCAGGATTATTCCGTGGCTACACGTAGCTCGACGTCCGTTTCAGCTAATACACAGAGCGATAGTTCGCCCCACGGTAGCCCCATCTCTCCATCCGGGATAGATATACCCAGGTTATCGCACTCTTTTGAGAAACTGCCTACTCCAACGAAACTGAATGCTGATACAGAACTAGATATGATAAAGATCCCACAGCGCCATTCATCTTCAAGGTTTGAGCCCTCGAGATACGCACAGTTGACAAAACTTGCCAGCTTCGATGACGTGTCGCCGGAAGAAACGATCCCGTTGTTTATTGCGAAAGTAGATCAGTGCAATACAATGTTTGATTTCAATGATCCCAGCTTCGATATACAGGGTAAAGAAATTAAACGGATCACTTTGCAGGAGCTTATCGAATTCATAGTGACCAACAGATTCACTTACACTCATGAGATGTACTCGCATGTTGTTGCGATGTTCAAGATTAATTTATTCAGACCCATCCCACCACCAGTGAATCCCATCGGAGATATTTATGACCCCGACGAGGATGAGCCCGTTAACGAGCTGGCCTGGCCCCATATGCAATTGGTTTACGAGTTTTTCCTGAGGTTCGTTGAGAGTCCGGATTTCAATCATCAGATCGCGAAACAATACATCGATCAAGATTTCATATTGAAGCTTCTGGAACTTTTTGATAGCGAAGATGTTAGGGAGAGAGATTGCTTGAAGACAACACTGCATAGGATATATGGCAAGTTCTTGAGCCTGAGAAGTTTCATCCGTCGTTCCATCAATAACATTTTTCTACAGTTCGTCTACGAGACTGAACGGTTTAACGGTGTGGCAGAACTCCTAGAGATCCTCGGATCAATCATAAACGGATTCGCATTACCCTTAAAGGAGGAACACAAGGTTTTCCTGGTTAGAGTGCTAATTCCATTGCATAAAGTTCGCTGCCTATCGTTGTATCACCCACAGCTAGCATATTGTATCGTCCAATTTCTGGAGAAGGAGCCGCTGCTTACAGAAGAAGTGACTATGGGTTTACTCCGTTATTGGCCCAAGATCAACTCGACGAAAGAAATCATGTTTTTGAACGAGATCGAAGATATCTTTGAGGTTATCGAACCATTAGAATTCATAAAAGTGGAAGTACCTCTGTTTGTTCAGCTAGCCAAATGCATCTCATCACCTCATTTCCAAGTGGCTGAAAAAGTACTAAGTTATTGGAATAACGAATATTTCCTAAATCTATGCATCGAGAACGCGGAGGTTATTCTTCCTATCATTTTCCCAGCTTTATACGAGCTAACTTCTCAACTAGAGCTCGATGGTGTTAACGGCGATGACGGAACATCGGATCCCTACATGCTCGTTGAGCAGGCTATCAACTCCGGTTCGTGGAATAGAGCCATACACGCAATGGCATTCAAGGCCCTCAAGATCTTCTTGGAGACAAACCCTGTCCTTTACGAGAACTGTAACTCGCTTTATCTATCCAGCGTCAAGGAGACCCATAAACGTAAAGTTCAGAGAGAAGAAAACTGGCAAAAATTAGAAGAGTATGTGAGAAAGCTTAAGATAGGTGAGAGCAATAATGACTCCGAAAGAGTCCCACGAAACAGTGATTTTAACCTTGAAGGCCAGAGCGCAGATCATAGTTTGGCGCAGCTAAACCCAATCCAATAAACACTTTGCCGTCTCGATACCCCAAGGATGCGAAGCAAGAGTACCATCTTATTCACCCTCGCATCTACCATATACAAGCTCTGATATTTTTATATTACAAGTCATGACATAAAGCATATCAAGTGTCAGATCAACTGATCTGTATTGTATTTATACAACTATTGCCCGTAGATTGCAACCTAATTCAAGGGAAATTGCCAAACCGACTAACAGAAAAGAACTCATAGAAAGCAAGGATCTGCCGGCATTATGAGACCTTTTACTGCTCACCGTATGCTATTCAATGGCATCAGGAACACAGTTGGCAAAAGATTGAGCTCTACTGCGTCTCGAAGTTTCTTTCTGTCCCCTAAGTTGACAGCCAGGGCGACAGGTCTGACCATAGCAACTTCTGTAGGTATTGCAGCTCCTTGGCTTTACAAATTCGGTAGCATTATTTACAATGATGCTGTGGTCGATGCTAACGGGAACCCAACGGCTGCTGTGGCATCCCTAACTGAACGTGCCACAGAGACGCCAGTCAAGCCAAGATCAAGATTTGGTGGCAAGCTTGACTACCGACAGCTCTGTATCGGATCGATCTTCGGTCTGGTGCTCGGGGTTGTTGTCGGCAAGATCTCCACGTTGCTTGTCTATGTAACAGCCGTGGGCTTTCTTTGCATCCAATGGCTGCAGAATCGAGGCATGATTGACAAGGACATGACAGGATCTATCTTTGCCAGATACATCGTCAAGACCGGCCGTGAGACTATCGACTTCAACACGCTAGTTTGGGAAAGACCCAGTTTCAAGATCTCATTTTTATTAACATTTCTGCTAGCGGCAGCGAATATTTGATTGACGTACAATATGTAGATGTATGCACTCCTCTACGGACGCAATGGTCCCTAAGGCTCTACAAGGCAATCAAACGTAGTTTCTAGAGCGACTTTTGAAGAAAATCTGTATGATTCCGGCCTGCACAACGCTGATTCCGACCATGATGCCCATAATTAGCAGAGATAGCCATGTCAACCTCGAGTAAGTGGACTCCACGGTCGACATGTTTCTCCATTCCCTGGCTCTCAGATAGTTCATCGTTTTACTTATCTTGGTCAGACTTCTATCGATCTCTTCGATGGCGTTGTTAGCGACCGCATCCTTTGGTGACGATGCTTCGTCACCCAGTGCTCCCTTTTCCAGCTCGAGCACAATCTCCACCTTCTTCAATGCAGTTCCATAAGTGTTACTGAAGCAGAAGGAGTATTGGCCCAAACCAAACGACTTCAACAGGAAATCAGAGTATTTCTTTTGCTTCTCACTGACAATTTGGGATCCATCCGGTGCAGTGATTTCGAAATCGATCTCGAAATTTCCACCGGTGAGAACCTGATAGCTGACCACTAAGGAATCGTCATGAGAAATCAAGTCGTAGTAAAAACATTCCTTGCTAAAAGCCGGTAGATTGATCGCAATTGGAGCGTAATTAGACGTGGAAGCTGAAACTTGACCCGACCACAGCAGAATGAAACTGGCAATCGCCAGCTGACAAAAAGTCTGAATTGAATACATATCTCAGTCACTTCCCGTATGAGCTAATTGGATTGTCTCGATCTCAATTATAATGTTGATGAATCAATACGGTCGAACTCTTTCAACTTTGAACACCTCGGGCAAAAATGGTAGTTCGCGTTCTCGCGCCATATTTCAACTAAAGCCAGCTAAAGAACGTACTCGTCTATGGCCATTGAATTCATCTCAGCTTTCTTCAGAAAAAACATCTGCCTTTGTAGCTGAACCCTCAGACAGCCAATGTTAGACGGGTGGCTCGACGGCTGTGAAAGCCGCTTGATCAAACCGATTGCTAAGGAGATGTCCCTGTGATTCAACTGAAGGAATTGCACATTTCTTCTCTTGAGCAACTTGGTGAGCAGAGCACCCTTGTAAACGAGGCTCTTGCACATGTACTGTTTGTGGTCCTCATTTTGCATGTACTTCAAGGCAATGTCGATCCCATG
This sequence comes from Torulaspora globosa, assembly GCF_014133895.1. Classification (NCBI taxonomy): domain Eukaryota; kingdom Fungi; phylum Ascomycota; class Saccharomycetes; order Saccharomycetales; family Saccharomycetaceae; genus Torulaspora; species Torulaspora globosa. The sequence continues at coordinate 679,726 of NC_050732.1, read as the reverse complement.
CGGATCAGCATCGGTGTACAGCCTCCAGTCCGCTATACAATCGTTGCGTTCCAGCAGCTGAAGGAATAGTCGACTTAAAAAATCGGGGTAGCCTTTGCCAGTAACGAAGATGGTGTTTGGAGGTGGACAAGTCTTGACTACCGTATGGTAGACCGCTTCTTTCTCCAGAACAACCAACCTCAGTTTTAGATCCTGATCCGCAGGTGGTAGTATCTGCACGCTCGAGCCCCGAGCAATGTAAGGCACCATTGAGGACGTGTGAGCCGCGATCACAGTTTCTTTGCCCGCAGTTTGAATCCGGATATCGCATGGAGTGTAGCATAGGCCTTTCTGTGCGGGCAGGATATGAAGGCAATCTCTCGATTCCAGACGCAGGTTTCTGGTGATGCTGGAGAGCCAGTACTCGACCTTCCGCTGACTGCCATAGAGCTCGACATTAGAGTAGTAAACATCCCGGATAGTCCTTGTCTGGCCAGTGCTCAGGGTGGACTGAATAGTGCGGGCCAACGAAAGCAGAATAGCGATCTTACCGGCGGTTGAGCTGGAGTCGTTGATATCTGGGAAGCACAGCGTCGTTCCGAAATCTTGAATGATACTGATTGGCTGCTGATGTTGCTCAATCGAGTGCCTTGTGAGGGAGATTATCGTCCTCAATGTGTCTGCAAGGCTCGTGTTGGCGGAAGTGAAACGAATATTGCGAGGATTGGGCTTCAAAGCGTCGGAAAGATCGCTCTTGGTGCTGCAACATTCCATATACTCGCTCAGCGTCCTGGGCATCGCTCGCTGTTGTCCTGTAGAGTCATAACTGTCTGATAACTTCATTAAAAATCGTCGGCGGCTATATATATTTCTGTTCTAGATACTTCAGCTTGCTGCTGAAGGAGTCTCTATCCAAGTAGCAGCCCTTTAGCCATCTGTCTGTGCTCTTAAACGCTGTCCTAGCATGCAGGATTCGAGTGTTGTTGAAGATCACGCAGGTGTTCTCCGGCAACTTGAGCTTGAACTGGTTCTCTGGCCTGTTGATGAACTGGTCAAAGACGCCAAGACCATGCACAAAGTCCCTAAACAGGAACCTCTCCGTCAGCTTGGCAGGCGATGTGTTTGTATCTGGAGTCTTCTCGTATATGCCGAGAGTGAATGGCGCCTGGAATGGTGGTGAGTAGTACACACGCTTGATCAAATACTCATAGTTGCTCATCAACGTGTTGGACTCGTTACTGTCGTACTGTTCGATCATTGGCCTTGACTGGTAGAAGCAGTTCCCGTCCCTCACGTATTGGTAGTTGACTGGGACGTGTTGCATTGCCTCGTAGCCCTCAGCATCCTGCTCCCGTACGTGTCTCGCAGCGCTAAAGGCATCGACGAATATGTTTGCGCCCCCACTCTCGGCTGGAGAGTTGTTGATGCTGTGCAGCAGCTGAAAGCCAGGCACATTCTCCAGATACAGAAGGTCCATGTGAAGCGGAAGGGAGAAGTTCGAGTAGGCAATGTTAGAAGTGGTAGTAACATCGCTCTTGACATCAAACGTCTCGCCATATATTGTGTTTCTTATGGGCCCTATCCTTTCGCATATTTTCCTCACAGCGTCGTGATCGCCCTTAGGCACATCATTGATGAAAGTAAGACCGTACTTCTGCAAGATGGTGAGCGCCTTATACAGCTTTTGCTCCTCGTTCATGAAACCTTCGTAATTGACCGAGTTCAAGTCAGCAATGTTGCCCTTGAGTGTCTTTCTATCCCACAGCACAGGCTTATGCTTCGAAATCGAGTTCCTCAGTGCATCTGTGACAAAGGTTGAACCTTTAAACTTGTAAATGAACTCAAGCGAATATTTATACGAGTCTCCATCCTTCCAATCGATTAAAACGCTCTGGGAGTCCGGTGAGACCTCGACCTTCGTCGGAACCGTAGAAGACGGGTTTGAAGCTAAATATCCAGTGGTGAATAGCTTTTGGCCGGATTTTAGGTCCACAGATTTGGGTGATTTCGATGAATCACGCAAAAACAGGTTATTGAAGGTGACGGTGAACGGTTCATGCTTGGGTGAATCCTTAGTGATAAAAGTCACTGTCGTAGAATCGTTGTCAAATTTTGTCCTCAAAATCTTTCCACCTTGGATAGCTGTAGCTGCATCTCTAACATCTGAATAGTTCCTAACAAACCTGCCAATTGGCAACAAGCGGCGACCTGCAATTGTTCTTTGTAATGACATCTAACTTTTCTTATACAATTCAGCTTCTAATATCATATTCCCTAGCCGGTCATCAGCAAGACACTGACTTAAATACTGAACGACCGCTGGTCTGGTTCCTCGAGCGTCGAACAACCGTCAAGACGTGCAAGCAAGGCTGTTCAAGGGGGTCGGCGCTCTTACTCTTCCGGGTAGCTCTTGATCATGCCGATTGATAAGGGTTAAGTGGAACGAAAGTGGATGCTGGCGCTGCCACACGATACCACGATCGGCTGTGGCGATCGTTGAGGAAGCCTTGATGGAATACCGGGGGGGTCGTGGTTGCTGTTGGTGGTATCCCGCCTCGGCAGTCGCACGGCTGAGAATTGATCGGCGGAGGTTACGTCAAATGTGTTCTTTGGGCATTGAATAAGTCTACGAGCCAGTGTAGCTTGCGTAAGGAATGGTACTTACTGCTAAAGAACAGGAGCTTCGCGCCGCATTCGATGTTGATCCACTGACCATCAGGAACCCTAAATAAGTGCTCCAGGAGGGACAAAATCCTAATAACCAGTGGATTCGAAGCCTAGGCTGCCGGAACCGTCGCCCAATTGATCGCCGAGGACCCTCGAGACTCAAAGTTGCGTTAAAGTTACTGTCTGTCTTAGGTTTTAGTCTGGGTGTTTGTTCGTGCAAGATGATTTGTTTTTAAAACCTGATAATTGCTAGACCAGTAGGCCTGTAGGCCTTTAACGATTAACCATCGCGCAAGAGACGGCAATAGGCTCCAGCCCGGTGATGTACGCATGCTATAGAGGTGGTGCCCACCACAGTTTGGGTCGGCTGAAGTACGTTTACCGGAAATGTGAGTTATCAACAACTGAACGGCCGAAGAGCAATCTTTTTAAGCCGACGGACGCAGATGGGCTGCGGAAAGGCACTGCTGATCTTCAAACTGAGCTTGCAGATGCGTTGAGCTACTCCAGCGAGATTATAGAGAAGGCAGTATCGCAAAGCCAAGTTGCTATCGAGGCAAAGCGCAAGAAGGAGAACGCACTGGCGGAACATCTCAAGATACCGCCATCGATACAGGGTGCTCGACTAAGCAAGAAACGGAAGAAATACAAAGAAACAGCATTCAGTCTGTCATCTAAGCGATCTAGGCACGTGACTATCAATGGCGATGGATCATTGGTGAATGACAGTAATGCCAAAGTGGCTCCCGAGGTAAAGCCCGCTCGACTGGTTAGTGGACTCAATAGGGTTCTGTATCAACCTGTTACGCTACATTCCTTGAGGGACTCGAGGACTGGCGTATATAATTTCGATTCCAGCCTGGAAAAGATAACGCCCGACTATCTCGAGTCCAAGCAAGACTCCAACGGATTCGTGACACCTTACAAGGATCAAAGACTGCTGGAGCTAGCTCGGAAGTTTGAGAGAAAGTATGTTTCGTCCACCAGTTCAATGACTTCGGCGCTGTCGCATTTGCATTTTCTTTTGTCCAATTTCCGACCGCTGAATATAGTCAACTCTCCCATATCAAAGCACTTTCCGCAGAAGAACTGTCGGTTTACTCAAGGAGCCCAGTTTCCTGCGACCATAATATTGCGGAAATTGAACAGGAAGGTCAGGTCAATAGACTCTGACCGAAGTTTGGACAGGGAGATTATTCTCTCTGTTTTGGGACATTCATTGGAGGAATTTCTCACAGAGAAAACACCACAGCAGGAGGAATCATATCACTACTCAAAAATTGATGAGTTCGTTCTAAGGTCACAGTTGGATGCATACGATGATAATCTGCCTGGCACTGGTGTCTTTGATTTGAAAACTAGGGCGGTAGCAGCTGTTCGACATGATTTGTCATATGTCGAAAAAAATAACAATCATACCGGTTATGAAATTGACAAGGTTTATGGTGAGTTTGAGTCCCTGGAGCGTGAATTTTTTGAGTTGATAAGGAGCACACTGTTGAAGTACTCGCTGCAGGCCAGGATTGGTAAGATGGATGGGATATTTGTTGCTTATCATAACATTTCCAGGATGTTTGGATTCCAGTACCTGCCCTTGGATGAGATCGATTACATCATCCATTCTAGTCATGACTCGGCATTTTGGCGCGCTCTGGAACGGCGTAACGAAACCTTTAGGCAAATTTATGGCGATGAGAGCTTTATCACGTCTTATCAAAGAAAAGAACGTAAGATTGCCTCCCAAGTCGCCGATGCCGAGTTCAAGATGTCCATAATACTGTTGAAAAACATCCTCACTTATATTGAAGATAAGCTGAAGTCGCACAACGTTAAGGACTGGAAAATGTGCAAGATAATGATGAAAACCAAAGAGGTCACCAAGACGAGAGCCAATGGGCAGCAATTCAACTTTCCTGTAATGAAGGTAATGGCACTGGCTTTGCCATCAAACTACGCTGACATGCCATTGGTTACAAAAAACAAGACTCAAGAGGAGATACTAGAGCAAATTGATGCGATACAAAAGTACAACGAAGAATTATCGACGTCGCAACTGGATTCTATGATAGGATTCGAAGTCAGGGTCGATCATTTCTACAAAAGTCACCCTGATAGTGTTCATCTACCTGCTTTCGCCAGAGTAGAGAATAATGTTTTGGATGTGAAGACATGCCACATGATTTCATCAAAGCTTTATGAGGATTATTACCAAGACCCAAGGAAATACAGGAACCCAAGCTTTTTCCACGCAAAAGATGTTCAAACCTGGAGAACAATGTGTAAATTCAGAGACATTGAGATTAAGAGTGATTTGAAAAAGCTGTACAACGAGCTGCTAGATGAAAAATTGCAGTCTCTAAGGGATCAGACAATCGTAAAGGAAACTGCCACCAAGCCCAACGAGCGAGAAGCGATAATGCAAAGGTTGAAAATCGTGTGTACTTCAAATAACCGGAAGTCCCAAGATCTGAAATGCGATCAATCAGCGGCGGATGCTCCCTCTCAGTTTCAAGCCAAGCTAAGAGCCTATGCGAAGAAAGGAATGATTCGAAGAAAGCATATGGATGCTTTGGAAAGACAGCGAATTGGTCAGGTCTCACAGGCCGGATGAGTGCATACCAATTATATAGAGCGAGCTTGTACAAAGTCTATAGAGGAATTTTAAAGATCATATCAAGTTGTAAATGCAAAAATAACTTATACCGTTAGTGTGTACGCCCTGCCTTTAGTATGTTGATCTGGTGGAGGGGTATTTTTGTTGTACTGATCTAATGTCTTGATGTTGAAATCTTGTAATTCGAATGACTCCCTAGCGAATTCGCTGTTGGTATCGTTATCGGCCGGCATCGAACCTTCGTTTCTCAACGAATGGTAGTAGAATCGATAGTATATGTACTGCCCACCAATGTAAAAATCCAGACTCATCTGGAAAAGTGCAAATGTTAAGAATATCATCGATATATTCTTGGCGCCGTAGATCAAGTAACTAATCTTTAGAGTATCACCACAAAGCCAGCTGACAAGCAGAATCAACTTGAAGCCCTGCACAGATTTCAGCTTATAAAGAATCGCTATTTGTGGTAATGGTAGCAGCGATTCAACCAACAAACCCAGAGTTCCAACAGCAGAACCCATCCAATCTGTCAAAGTCGCCCAGTTAAACACCTTCGAGATTAAAAAGGTCAAGAGCAACTGGAAAGCTGCAAAAAAAATCAGAAATCTCCAGAACTTCCGATTGTCGTCCCATTGCCAAAACGATCCGAACCTTTTGTAGCTGGGATCGAAGAATTTCAAAAACTTGTATAGGAAGACCAACAGAATTTTATTGATGAACCCAACCATGTTCTTCAAAGACAGTGACTTCAACATCAATTTCCAGTCATCGCTAAATATTGGAGGCCTAGCACAGGCAAAATATTCAAACCACACATCATGTAACAGTTGCGAAAGTGATTCCACATCATGCAAATTATGGTATTTGTACTCTTCCGGCCTGTATGTTAGCGTAGTCTTCAACAGTATCAATTGAATAAATATCATGACCAGCGACTGCCTAAGTAGAGTGATCTCATATGGTGTTATCAGGTAATAAGAAACTCTGAGAATACTTGCTATCAGCATTGTTGCGCAAATATCAATCGAAAATCCCAGGGCAGTTTTGGATCGCTCTATACTTATGATTGTCGACCCATAAGAAAACAGTGGCGTGAAGCTGATCAGGTTATTCGCTATGAATTGCACCGTTAGCCATTCAGGTATATAGAATTGATCCACTCTCGGTAGATACGAGGAAAGCGTATCTCCGACGGGACTGTTTTCAATGGGGTCAATACCAGTCCCATCCCCCATGATGCATCAGCTAACTAACGGCACTTAATGGCAGACCGAGTGCCCTCTTGTAGTGATGGGACCTCGCAATAAGAGCTCTCGAGCTTCAACCGTATAAGATCCAGACGTCACCAAGCACGACACTCTTCAATACTGCCTAAACTATATAAATACGAGATTATTGACGACTTGCGACCCATTGAACGTAGTTCTGGTATGCTGTGCTGCTGTCACCCTCTGGTTTGTTGATCGCCAGCCATTTTGGCTCGTCCTGGAATAATCTCAATGCTTTAACATAGTTCTTGCTCGTGAGCGTGAACCTATGGTAGATCCCTGCTGGTACGATGATGAGATCGTTGGGTTCGAATTTGATACGGATCCAGTCGTTCGATATCGGGTCTCTTACATCGAAATATCCCTCACCGTCCAAACAATATCTGATCTCTTCATCCTCGTGGAGGTGTTCTGTGAAAAAAATGCTTAACTTATTGAGAAGACTTTGCTCGTCAGGAAATGTGGCGCGGCTGATGTTTACGATATCTCTGTTCTTGTAATTTCTCTCCTCGGCGAGGGCATCGACGGCTTCTTGCGTTTCGAGATACTTGTAGAAGACACCGAGCTTACTTAGTTGCTCCAATGTCACGGGAACGCCACTATCGTGTGCCTCTCTGAAATCTGTCTCGTAGTTGTTATCGTGAATATAGGCTTGAACCATGGTAAGATGCTGGTTGGCTCCACGATCTTATGATGTTTGAAGAGCTCCCGTATTTATCGCTTTTAGCGGACTGTCGTTGGACTTCGCTTCGGCGTCACTAAATTGTGGCGCCGCGAATAATATTAATGATTATTTATTGAGTAAAAACTCACCTGTTGTTTGAGACGCTAGGAGACATGGCTGACGCTTCTGGTTTATTGTAAACAACAGGAGGATCAAAAGCGAACTGTATTTCTAACATCTCTAGAATTCTTCCCGCACCGTAATATATGGATATTCACATTTTCGCCGAGCTGACATCTCTGTCCCCAGTATTGCCATGAGGAAAAATATTATTTGGAGACCCTCGATAACTGCTGAGAGCTATACTCTATTAAATTATTACGAACTCATTATGCTTTCTCGTCCTCTTTCTTTGTTGTATCTAGATCTGATGCAAGCATCAGTTGAGCCGATGTAGCTTGTGGATTAGCATGAGTGGCTGCACGAGTGCGAGGTCTTCCCTCCCCAACGGCCCGGATGCGAGCACGCGTTCTTCTTGGCCGCCTTCGTGGCGGCCTTCCTCGTGGTCTTCCACGACTTGCGGTGCAGTCTCCGCTTCCTTCTCGTCCGTAAGATCACCCTCAATTCGGAGCCAGAACGTTGAAATTTTGGATCCACGCAGTCGTGCGTCCTGCAGGACAGCTTGTGGATCTCTACACAGGTCCAGCAGCGCTTTGCGTATCTTTGCAAGGTGGGCTATTACTGATGGAGTGATTGCAGACGCACGTCTGGCTGATTCGAGCGGGTGCAACAGTTGTTCAGCTTCCGGCGCATTTTGCTGCGATGCATGCTCTGCTACAACCGGCAGAGCTTCAAAAACTTCCACTCATGCTTCGTCAACATCAGCTAGTCCAACCTTTGGGTCGCAGTATATGAATAAAGGCTCTCAAGATTCTGATCGAAGCGGCCCCTCCACATACCTGGCTTGGGCCCTATTAGGGCAGTTCCGCAGAAGTTATAAGCGAAACGTTCTCTTTCATCAGTGTAACCAAGTTCTAGGCCAAGGGTATCTTTTACTTGAGATCGCAGAAGATCAATATCCAGGACTCCAACGTCCGTTTGGGTCATTTCGGCTCTACCAGATGTTGTAGTATGGGACGGTATTACCAGATTAACTTAATAGATCAGAATGTGTATCTTGAGCAACCTCTTAACCAAAGTTGTCAAGATGAGAAATGAATCTATTACTGCTTCCTTATTTTCTAACCCCAAGCTAAATATCGAAGCACAACTTGGATCTAAGCTGACTGGCCTCTTATTTATACGGCTCAATTCTACCATTCGATTAGCCTATCTGTATTCCACCTGAACTTTCTAATTTCAACGTTAGATTATGTTGCACATAATCGTTTCATAGTTGTTAGATCACCATTGACCAATCTTATTGGGCCTTGATTCTTCGTTAATGGATCGTATGATCATCAGATGCGATTGTATGATTCTCTTGATTGGTTGATCCACTTTGTTATCAATCCTGTTGCTGACGCCTTATCGTGTATGGTTTAGCTAGAACTGATGCCTGTATTAAATCTAGAAAGGAAAATTCATCACAAAATAACAGCTTCTATGGCCAAGTTGGTAAGGCGCCACACTAGTAATGTGGAGATCATCAGTTCGACTCTGGTTGGAAGCATTTATTTTTGAACTCCACAAAACCACAAAAGTAAAGGATTTACGCTAAAACTGGCTGTTCAACGGTCAACAAAGGCCCTTTTTGACGTTGTAGAAGTGTCTCTGGGTCTGTAGTTGGTTGCGAAGCTTCTGTAACATGAAGGTGACGGTAAATAAGGTACACAGCGTTTTTGCGTGGACATGGCATATACCGAAGGACAATCAGGACGATAACATCGAACCGATTGCTGATGACGATGGAGACGATGATGTGTGTGGTATCTGCAGAGCTAGTTACAATGCAACTTGCCCTGGCTGTAAATTCCCCGGAGACGGATGTCCGCTGGTGGTTGGAGAATGCAATCACAATTTCCATGTGCATTGCATCTACAAGTGGCTAGATACAACTACGTCCAGAGGACTATGTCCGATGTGCAGGCAACTTTTCCAGCTTAAGAAGGGACTAGCCATCAACGACTCGCAAACCGCAAAGTTTCGAGAACTTCGACACAGACAATGGCAAAATAGACAGCAAGAGTTGGGTGATCAACAGGATAACAACGAATCAGACTTACTTGGTGACCAGGACGACTCAATGTTGGACCAAGGGCTTGTTGTTAGATGATTTGCTCTCTGTTGACCAGTTTTATGTTTTGGTGGTCAACATCGATTTCCACATTTCATTCATTGTTGTGTAAATAGTGGTGAAAAAAAATGGAAAAAAAAGATAAGTAGTATGGTTAACAATAGGATCTTTCATTTGCATTAATTCATTTAATTGATTTGATTTCCGGTAAAACCTATCGCAGGATCAGTTTGCTATCTATCCGATATGGTCTCGTTTGCCATACTCTTTCTTTCGCTTTTGGCAGCCTTAGTCTATGGCCAAAATGGTAACAGCTCTGAGATCGCTACGATCAATATCACCGGTAATGCATTTTTCAACAGCAAGACCGGCGACAGATTCTATATTCGAGGTGTGGATTACCAGCCAGGCGGATCTTCGAATTTGACCGATCCTCTTGCTGATGTGGAGACCTGTAAGAGAGATATTCCTGTGTTCCAAGATTTAGGTATCAATACGATCAGAGTTTACACCGTGGACAACAGTTTGGATCATGCGGAATGTATGCAAATGTTGCAAGATGCTGGTATTTATCTGATTTTGGATGTCAACACTCCAGAAGCCTCAATCTCTCGTTACGACCCAGCTTGTTCGTACAATGCTGATTATTTGCAAAGCATCTTTGCCACGGTCGATGTTTTTGCTCAATACGATAATTTGCTAGGTTTCTTCGCCGGTAATGAGGTTATCAATATGGCGAACAACACTTTCACCGCGACTTATGTCAAGGCTGTCGTTAGAGATTTGAAAAAGTACATCAGGGCCAGAAACTATAGAGAGATCCCAGTCGGATATTCCGCCGCCGACATTGAATCCAACAGATTGCTAGCTGCTGAATATTTTAACTGTGGCAATGACTCTGACGCGAGAATTGATATGTTCGGTGTCAATGATTACTCGTGGTGCGGCCAATCATCTTTCCAGACCTCCGGATACAGCCAAAAGATGAAGCTGTACAACGGCTACTCCATACCAATCTTTCTAAGTGAATTTGGTTGTAACCAGGTGAGTGGTTCCAGACCTTTCCAGGAAATCGGTTCCATCTACTCCACTCAAATGTCCAGTGTCTTTTCCGGGGGGCTGGTTTATGAATACTCCAATGAAACTAACAATTACGGCCTTGTCCAAATCGACAGCCCAACTGAAGTTACAAAACTTGACGATTTCAACAATTTGAAGAACCAGTACAGCCAACATCCAGATCCAACAGGTTCTGGTGGCTACTCCACTTCCAACAACCATTCCACTTGTCCCGATTACCAAGCAGGTGTCTGGGAGGCTAATAACACCTTGCCCGAAATGCCAAGTGCTGCATCGGCTTTCTTCAAGAGCGGTGCCGGTGCTCCAATGGGAACAGGGTTTACAACTCAACAACAGTGTGACTCCGATGGCATCGATAGCATCGACAACAGTTCAAGTGATTCGTCAACGATCACTTCTTCTTCATCTGCAGATGCTTCATCTACGGATTCCACTTCTTCCACATTAAGCTCCTCTACATCGAGCGCAACATCGAGCGCAACATCTAGCTCTTCTACTTCCTCATCTTCTTCCTCGAAATCGAAGGGATCCGGCGCGGTCCTAGAGATCCCTAGAGGACTACAGATGATTGCTCAGTTGTTTACCATGATCATCTAAGTTAGTTATTTATACATTTGTAGTTAAAGGTTTCATTTTATACTTTCTAGAATATGTTCAGCAAAAATTCAAGAGACAGTCCTTCCAATAGCACGGACAAGATTAAATTAGTCCTATTGATCTGCTTTCGAGCAGGATCCTTCACCACAGCAGGAGCTCTTTTTGCCGTCACAGTTCTGCTCTGTTGGAGGACCAAAAATCGCTTGGCAAAACGCTTTCCTTTGTGGGTCCCTCTGGCACTTTGTGCAAGAACCAGGAACAAAATTGGGATCCATAGTATTTGGCTGTTCACCGTGGTCTAGACCGAGCAACTTCAAGTCAGAATCCTTTGCTATCATTGGGACATATTTGGTACCTGCGGGGGACTTCTCTTTGCAGCCACACGCCGTGCGGCGGGAATTGGGATAGTGGCCGCCATCCGCCGCTAAACTCTCGGCGCTTCCGAGACTAACGCTGGTTTGTAACGAGACAGTTGCTTTATCAAACAACGCGGGCATGCCGGTGCTTTGAGGCGCAGAGATGCATCGCTTACGAGAAACGGCCGTCTGAACAATCGCTTCTTTAAATGCCTGAGGTTTGATACAGGACTCTTCAATGTTAGAGCATTTAGTGCATGTTGCGGTATCCTCTGTACACCTATTGCTCACATTGCTCTCGCTATTGCCATTGGCGAGTTCCTCGCAAACACATGCTGTGTCGCCCGAACAGAAACCACAGTCTACTGAACTTGCCGACGCCGGTGTCAAATCAAGTCCTCCGGGCACATCAGAAGAGTCTCGAGCATTAATTCTCGCATTTTCCGAGAGCTTCCTTTTCTTCAAAGCGACAGCTTTCATCGGCTTGAAGTTATGAATCATGCCTTGCAAGAGCGGATCTAAAAGCATAGTGTCCGCTTCTTCATGACGAACGAGGTTGGTTGACTGGGCAGACGCTAAAATCTCCCCCAGTTTTTTCTGCAAAGATGCATTCTCTTCCTCGACTACTGCCACCCGTCTTTTGCTCTCATTCAACTCCGATTCCACAGCTTTATATTTTCTTTGCCAAGTTTTCACTAAATTTTGCAAGGTTTCCACGACACCTTCCAGTTCCAACAACCTATTAGCCCTTCTTTCCCTATAGGCACGTTGGGCATCACGGTTTTGTCTCTTCTTTCTCTCTTCCAGGTCGTATGATTCTTCCTCAGACCCTTCAGCTCGAGATTGTTGGTCCGTACTAGTCTGGCTCACAGTGCCGTTTCTAAACGTCGGCCTCCTTCCCGGCTTGCTTCTCGGGGGCAAGTTCCAGCTTCTCGAAGTATACACTTTTGACATTGCCAGTTGGGCATCGGCCGAGCTCTTGGGTTTCAACTCGGCATACTTGGCGACATCTTGCTCACGGTCAATGGACATCTGTCAGAGATGCATGTATCCAAGACGACAACGTCAAGTGATGTAGTAGATCGCTGTCGATTTAAACTTTCAACAATGTCCCGATGACTCTGTACATCCGATAACTTTAATTAGTGTTGCATTAGACAATCGAAACTTCGGGTAATGCAGTCAGCATTAACAAGAAGCGAAACCTAGAATGAATCCGATGAAAATGCATTGTAAGATGTCCGTTCACCGCTGGCAAACTCGTAGTATAATAGTATAAATTCTTGTGCTTTTTGGTGGGTTGATGCTTGTGCATTTCGGTGGTGAATATATAAAGAAAAAAATTTCAGTGGGATGTTAGTCCTTCTTGGTCACGGATGTCTCAGCCGCTTGATCCGCGGGGACTGGCGGACGGGGCTGATCATCTTCATCCAGGGTGATATCGTCTGAGATGGGGGCCGTCGAAGTTCTGTTTTTCGCCTCTTCCTGTTCCTTCTTGATCAGTGCTTCCTGTTCTTTCAACACGTTGAGCTTGAACTCGTTCTCGTCAGTCTTCGGAGGCTCCTCTTCCTCCTCTTCTTTCTTCTCAGTCTTGGTTTCCTGCTCTGCGGTCGTGGTTTCGCTAACGTGCGGAACCTGCTTCTTGAAAGGCTCGACGCCGGCCTCTGCCTCGGCGACGCCACGGGCGATGGTCTCCCTAGCCGCCTCAGCGGGCTGTTCAGCTGGTTCCTTCTTCGTCTCGGTCTCAGAGGGCGCCGCCTTGGCCTCGGACACGTCCAACTTTGTAACGTTGTACACCGGGTCGGGGATCGAGCTCAAAACCTGCAAGATGGCGTCGTAGTACAGATCCAGCAGCTCGTCGTACCTGCTTTTCACCTCTTTCCCCTCGGCTTCCGGGCTGATGACCTTCCGGTCCGCCTCGCGTCTCTTCTCGAGGCCGCCAAAGGTGAAGGTGGAGCTCAGCACCAACAGAACCGACGGAACCTTGTGTCTCAATCTCAAGTCCAACCACACCCGCAAGTAGTCGACCAGCTCGTCCCGCTTGACACCGTACGCCTTGACACCGCGCGACACGCACGCCTGGTAGAGCTCCTCGGTCGACAGAACGCCCACGCCCTCGTAGTCGATCACCTTGTCATCCTCCATGATCTGCTTCAGCTTGTGGCGGATCTGGTAACGCAGCATGTTGTCGTTGCCGAACGGCGTGATCGAGATGAACTTGGCCATCGCCACCAACTGCGGCCTCGACAGGTTGTCCAGCACGGTGTCGTTCTTGAACATCTGCGCCACCGACAGTATCTCGTCGTGCGTGAACACATTCGTCTTGCCGTCCTTGGGCGAGTACAGTTTCTTGAAGAAGTGGTAAAACTTCTTCTTCGTCTCCGTATTGTCAATCGCATTGTAACTCAGCAGCGAGGACTCCTCCAACGTCTCGTGCAAGAAATCAGACGTCTTCCTGCGGATCTCATTCAGCTTGTTCCGCTTCTTCTGTTTGTCCGTTCCCGACTCGTACGTCGAAGGCAGCAGATTGGGGAAGATCTTGAGCGCCACTGGCAGCAACAACTCCGCAAACGGGATGATCAGAAACGCCGAGAACGGCACCAACCGGAATATATCCCCCATCGTCCTTTTCAACTGGTTCGTCTCCCGCCTCGACAACTCATAACCTTGGACGAACTTGACCAGCAACTTGGTCGAGATTCGGATCTCGTACCCCAACAACTTTGTCCCATTAACGTAGTGCTTCACCTCATGTCTAATTCTCTGCATCAGAGGCTCCTTGCTCTTCACCTTCGAAGAAGGCACTTCACCAGAACCCTCACTGCCACCCGCATAAAATCTGCGACCGTACCCGACCGGCGCCCAATGCGCCCTCCGAACCGTTCCGCGGGCAATCGCCGCACTCCTACCGCAATTCAGCATCTCTTGACCGCTTCACCACCTCCAACCACTCCTCTATTGCCCACTGTCTACGCCAATCTTTTATCCCAGCCTACACCGACCGAATTCCACATCACCTCCCACGACCAACACCCAACATCCCGATCCATTTTTCGCATACACTACAAAATCAGCCTTCTAGGACCAGCCCCGAGTCCGCCCCGCAACGAACACCGATTGCGCGGGCAGATGAACAGTGCCGAACAACTCACGCTGGTGTGCTACACCTGCGTGTATCTGCGCTACATGAAGGACGGCTCGCTGCTGCTGGCGGTACTCGCCGCCGTCGTCGTCTCGCTCGCAGACTTCCTCGCAACGCTCACCACCACGTACCTGAAACACAACTCGCATCCGCACCACGACAGCTTCACTCCGACCGACTCCCCCGTCGTGCGCGCCATCGTGCTCAAGGCGCTCCGCTACCTGCAGGTGCTGCTGCTTGTCCAGACGGCGTACCTGCTGCCGTACCACGCGACCCTCGCACAGCCGCACGGGTTTGTCGATCTGCGCATCATCGACGAGCGCGACCGCCAGGGCTCGTGGCAGCTGTGGGCGCTCGACCTCGCCGTCACGCTGCTGGAGCTCGCGCTCATCTCGGAGGCGCTGCGACCGGAGTACGCCGGCCGCCGGCTGGCGCTGCCGCAGCTGCAGACCCACCGCTACGGGATCCTCGCTCTGCTGCGCTTCGACACGTGGTCGCCCGCCGTGTGTCGTGACGGGCCCGAGCTCAGCGTGGTCGCCAAGCCTACAACTCGGTACGGGAGCACCGCGACAGCGACCGAGCCGCCGGACGCCCGCGCCCATGGCTAGCAACGACCACTTCCGCCGGCTCAACTACCTGTACCAGCTGTCTGCGTGGCACACGCTGGCGCTCGCGCGCCACGACGGCGAGCAGGCGCTCGCCCGGGCGCACGCCCGCACGCTCGACCTGGTCGCGAAACGCACCCGCGCCAAGCTGCTGCCGCAGCTCAAGCGGACGCTGTGCAAGCGCTGCCACCGGCTGCTGCTCCCGCAGCGCACCGTCGAGTGCCGGCTCGACGCCAGCGACTCGCTCGTGCTGCGCTGCCGCTGCGGCAGCGCCAAGCGGTTCGCGGTCGGCCTCGACCGCGACCACAAGACCTTCTACGAGAAACCGGGCAACCTCCGCTGAGCGCAACGCTCGCTTACTACATACGCTACGTACGCTATAAGAACGTCTTCTCCCGAGCCGCCTGCACCCGCCGCGGCGGGTACACGCGGTACCCGCGGTTCCTGACCCGGTCAAACAGGTTGTTCCTCCACGCCAGCTCGTGCGCCAGCAGCTCGCCGAACCCGAGCATCAGGCCGTTCACAAAGGGCAGCACCAGGTTCACGGCGCACGATCCGGCAAACCGCACCAGCGACCGCAACCCGGCCCGCTCCTGGCGCTCCGCGCACTCGTCGTCCCCTATATCCACAACAGCGGGGTCGTCCATCGGTGCAGTGTGGTGTTGCTGCTGCTGCGGGACACCGTACCGGTGGCGAGCAAGCTTTAAGTGTGCGCTGGCCGCGGCCCGTACGCGGTGCGCGGCGCCCGCGCCGCCAACTGATATAAAAGGCCCGCCGCTGCGTTTTGCCACCGAGCCCAGCAGCGGCCAGCGACCCAACCAGGCGAGATGAGCGGCTACGACAGAGCACTGAGTATTTTCTCGCCCGACGGTCACATCTTCCAGGTGGAGTATGCCGCGGAGGCGGTCAAGAGGGGTACCTGCGCGGTGGGGATCAAAGGCCAGCGGTGTGTGGTGCTGGGATGCGAGCGGAGATCGACGCTCAAGCTGCAGGACCCGCGGATCACGCCGTCGAAGATCTCGCAGATCGACTCGCATGTGGTGCTGTCGTTCTCGGGGCTTAACGCCGACTCGCGGATCCTGATCGAGAAGGCGCGTGTCGAGGCCCAGAGCCACCGGCTCACTCTGGAGGACCCCGTCACGGTGGAGTATCTGACGCGGTACGTGGCCGGGGTGCAGCAGCGGTACACGCAGTCCGGCGGCGTGAGACCGTTCGGGGTGGCGACGCTGGTCGCCGGGTTCGATCCGCGGGACGAGACGCCGAGATTGTACCAGACGGAGCCCAGCGGGATCTACTCCGCGTGGGCGGCACAGACGATCGGCCGCAACTCGAAGACCGTGAGGGAGTTTCTCGAGAAGAACTACGACCGCAGCGAGCCGCCTGCGGCGGTCGAGGACTGCGTCAAGCTGACCGTGCGGGCGCTGCTGGAGGTGGTGCAGACGGGAGCCAAGAACATCGAGATCACGGTGGTGGAGCCCGGCGCCAAGATCTCTGCGCTCTCTGCGGAGGAGATCGGCAGGTACGTGGAGGAGATCGAGCGCGAGAAGCAGCAGCAGCAGGAGGAACACAGCAAGAAGAGGAGGCCCTCGGGCGCTTAAGTAGGTTTAATCAGTTATACAGATTGGCAGTAAGAAAGGCGGTTACCCGCTCCAGTTGGGCGCGATGGCAGATCGGCTCGAGGATTAAAAAAGTGCGGGAGCTGAGGAAGCAAGATGGAGAGATCTGGGCGAAACGCAGCACGGTATGATGTTGGAGGCTCGATCTGCGGGCGCCGGTGACGTGGCAGGTGTGGCAGTGATGCAGCTGCAGGATATCAAGGAGGAGGAGGACGTGGAGCTGACGCGATTGGACAGTGATGGCAGCAGCGAGCCGCGGCAGTCTGGCAGCGGTACGCTCGTGGCAGAGGAGAAGCAGCAGTATGTGGAGAAGGAGGTGGCGGTGGTGGAGAGCGGCGGCGGGAGCAGAGACGATTTGTCTCTGTTGCCACCGCTTCCGAATACGATCGAGCGTGTGGTGGAGCGGGAGGACGCGGAGGAGCAGACAAACAGTTCTGTGGCAGCAGAGCCGCAGGCGACGGTGGTGCCCGATGCGGCGAGCCAGTTCGATCTGTCCAAGGCGCTTGAGATCCCGGTGTCGTTCAGCGCCGCGAACAACGAGACGAGCACGATCAACAATACGGGTAGTCATAGCGACTCGTCGCTGTCGTTGACGCCGCTGATCACGAGCCCCAAGCTGTCGCTCAAGAAGAAGTTCTCTACGGTGACGCCGGAGGGATCGCCTAGCGACGGCTGCGAGACAAGAGCGCACGGCAGCGTGCGGAATAGGAGCAATTCGAACGTGGCGGCTTTCCAGCACATTTTACCCACGCTGAATATGGCCATAGAGGCCGGCGCGTACCAGCAGCCGCAAGCCGCGGACAAAAAGCTGATTAGGAAGTTCAGTTTCGGCGATAGTAGCAGTCTTTGCACTTCTAGCAACTCGTTGTCCGAGACTGAGATGCTGTATAGGGCGCCGCCGCCGATGTTGGGCGGCCAGAGGTCCAGGTCGGGCTCCAATCCGCTCAACAATGCGCCGCTGGAGGGTATGAACACGCCGAATTCTTCGATTCTGGAGGCCGATTCGAGTCCCAGGAAGGTACCGTTGTTGAGAAGGGCGTCTAGTGCTATCCTGCGTAAGACTTCGCTCCGAAGTAGCGCCGGCAAGGAGGTCTCGCGTAGCTCAAGCGCGTCGGCTACTCCGATTCTTCATAACGGGCCCGTTTTCGACTGCGGGATGCCCGTGAAGACGCCTTGCAGGAACGCAACGAGCTCGCGGTCGCTGCTCGAAGGCGGGTCTTCGATAATGAACAACTTGGAGTCCGATGATGAGCTCCTGTATGTTACGCCACTCAACGGGACGCCCGAGGGGCCTTTCAGAAATCCATCGATACGATCAAGGGTAAGGAGAGGGTTCTCCAGGATAATAAGCAGCAGCGGCTCAGTAAGGAGGGTGGCCTCTTCGGCAAGCAACTTGAGGGACGTTCCACAGGGGCATGAACCCGAGCAAATAGATTCCAGTCGAATCGCGCCGCTGTCGACCTCCGCAAACAACACTACTCATGCAAAGTTTGAACTGGGCCGCAATTCGTTTGGCTCGTCAAAAAATTCGTCCCCCATAGAGGCACGAAGAAGCGTGAGTAACCCGTTGGTAACGCCTATATCTACTTCCACGGCGATGACACCGACAACGTCAAAGACACAACAGCAGGGTGAAATAACAGATCAGTGGAGCCACGGTGTGGCCAGGCCTGGTAGTATGGACTATTTCGATCAATCGAACGGGGCAAGAGGTTATGAGAATCCAGAATCGGGTTCGCTGGCGGCAGCAGGTGCGATAACAGAAACGACGGAGGAGAAAAGGATAAACCAAAAGGATAAGGATCAAGACGTTGGAGAAGCAATAGAAAATGACATAACGGTAGATTTGGATAAACTTACGCAATCGATACCGGTCATCACCGTCACAGATAAGTTAAATTCAAACGATTACACGGCGGTTCAATTGCAATCAAATATAATACTTGATGAAGTCTACAAGGGCAAGAACTATAAAAATGATAAACGATATATTGGTGGTACGCGTGATAAGCATGACGAATCGAAAAAACCTGAGATGATGACTCTAAGTGAATACACGGGCATACTCATGAGACAGCAGCAAATTGAGGATGAAAGGCTGGCCGTCGTGGAGAAAAATTTCAGAGATTCCGGTTGGTGTTCCAATGACGACTTGATGAATTTAAAACAAAAGAGAGTTATGATTAGCAAGAAATGGGCGGAAAGAATCTCGTTTTACCAAAACAAATTGGATTCTTGATCTTCGCCAGACCAGAGCTACAGAGTATTCGCTAATAAAAGAAAAATATTTTGTAATGCTTAATAATCTAGGGCGGGAAAATTACCCATCTTGGGTGCATTGATTTCGTCTCCTGATACTCTCCAGGAGTTCTTCTGATTTTCTGTCATTTACTTTCTCCAGCTGTCGTTTCCAGTAGCGGTTTTCGTCCAGCAAAACGTCGACTCTCTTATTGAGGTTCTGGATCCGAATATTCAGCTCCTTCAATTCCGACTGCCTCTCTTGCTCTCTTTGCTTCTTACGAATTCGGAATCTAGCGGACGCCTCAGTACTTTTCTTCCTCTTAATGACATCAATTTCGTCTTCCTTTATGTCGCTCTTTGTAACCTTGGCATTGAAATTCAAATTTTTTATTCGAGAAATGTCCCCTCTATTGATAGCACCGATGATTTCCTTCCCGTTACTACTGCTAACCAGTAACAGTGATAACAGCCTCGTGCCCAGCTCAGAATTTTTAGATATCTGGCTCTGTAATTCCTGTGATAGATTGACTATAGTCTCGCTCTCTTCCTTTAGAACATCGTCACCACCGATCTCTGACATAGCTATACCGTAACTCTACTATACAATGGCGGCGACTGTAAAAGGAACAATTTAATCAGACATCAACCCGCTTTCGGGTATTGGCAGATCCAGGCACCAAAAGCAGTGTAGCCAAAAAAATCTTCCGATTAGCCATTCGGGCTCGTTCGACTTTTATTATAGCAAGGTGTGTCAGCCTTGCTGAACGAATTTTATGTTGGCTGACAAGATCAATCTCAACTATTCTAGCTATTTCCTCCTGCCAGCTTGCAGTTTTCTGTCATCATGTCGTTTAACTGTGGTGGTGGTGGCTGGCACGGGATCAATCACGTGGAGCGCTCGTTGATACTCGAGGCGGTAAGCATTGCCTTCAAAGAGACCTCGTTAAACTGAGAGCTTACGACGTTAGTGGTTAACGTTTAGCCTGAATTATCAAATAGCGACGACGTATGTTCTCTGGTCTGACACAACTATGTGTTCAGCTTGGCTCTCATCTTAATAAAAAAAAGCACAAAGGACACGAAATGCCTCTATTGCTTCGACAACAAGATAAAGTAGAGATTCTTCGAGCTGCTTTATTGTGTATAATATCATTATTCACAGGATCTATAATATAATCCAGCTCTCAAAAAGCAACAATAGCTTCTATGGCCAAGTTGGTAAGGCGCCACACTAGTAATGTGGAGATCATCAGTTCGACTCTGGTTGGAAGCATTTATTTTTCCACAAGCCATTTCCGCTACATTTGATAGAAAGAGATCATCTCTTCTTTACCAATCAGGGATTCTTCTTTGGCTAGCATGGCTCAGACTCTCCAGTCATAGTCGTAGACAGTTGATTTCGGTTTTTGGCTTTTTACCATGGCTATGAGGTTCCGCCAGGTAATTGGTAGCCTGAAGCATGGAAGAGGGTCTCTGATCAGAAGAATCTCCCTTATTGGAAGCTGCATTCTGCTAATATACCTCGTCATAACAAGCAGTACGCAAGCCGCTTCAATCGCAGTATCTTCCAAGGGTAGGAGCTCACAAATAAGTACTGCAGGATCAGTCGGAAGAGACGCCAAAGATTCATCTCCCTTCCGTTGGATCGAAAACCGTCGAAGAAAAGCACTTAGGAAGGCGGCTACAGCCGAAGGTTTACTCGCCAGCTTCTGGCGATTTTTCTCAGTGAATGCGAATGGAATAGAGGATAGCGAACAGCAGTTGTTGGTTAATTGGGAAAACGCCCCACTTGCTGACAAGTGCAGGTACATGATCGATGCCACATATACGATGGACAAGGGCTGGTCAAACCATATGATCGTTGATTTTTATGCCAACGAAGAAGTAGACGACTTGCTAGCTTCCTTGTTAGGCGAAAGGTTACGGTTGTTCGACTACTGTTTTATCGCCGGAGGGCTCTCTATGCGGAAAGTATTCGAAATAGAAAGCTTGATCGACCCAGATAATAAGAGCAACAGTTCTCCCGAAGATTTCGTCAAGCGAGTTTTCCCATTTCTCAGGCAAGCAGGCGATCAGACCAGTGATCCGATGTGGCCGGAGGTCATAGACTTGACAAGCGGTGAAAAGGAGCCCGTTCCTGAATTGCCTGATGAATTTAGCAGGGACTTCTGGCTTAATTGGCAAACTATTGCTAAAGATAAAGGAATAGTTGTCACTCTAAATGAGGCAAGCAAGAATCTTTTCTACAAGCAATTGAAGGTCTTGGAGCACAATGGCAACCGTCTGCCTATTCAAATTATCACCTCTGGAAATGAGTTTTCTGCTGATTTCAGAAAAGAATTGCAGGAGACAGTCGAGATTTCAAGTCAGCAGGTTTACCTAATCAACTGCTCGCCACTTCTGGATGCGTCTTTCGCGAAGAAGAATATTGTGAATGTCATAAATAAATGGCTCGCCGTAATTTTCAACACTTTCGAGGAAGCTGTTCTGCTGGATGTTGACGCCGTTCCTTTCGTTCCAATTGAACGTTTCTTACAGGATAAAAGCTACAAAGAAAGCGGGATTCTAATGTACAAAGATCGTTTCATGCCCGAGGAACGCACATTTCAATATTGCGTCGATATGTTAAAGGATGTGGAACCCTCGTGGCAAGAGAAGAACTTGATCAAGAGCAAGATTAAATACCGCTCGGACTTCACAGATTTTGATGAATCTGAAGAAGCTGCTGTTTTTCAGAGATTTTCTCACGACCTTCTGCTGCATCACGTCGATAGTGGACTCGTGGTGATCAACAAGGTGAGAAATCTCAATGGCCTACTGTTTTCATTCATGCTAAATCTTGACGCGAAGATGAAAAGATGCGTTTATGGGGATAAAGAGATGTTTTGGCTCGGACAGTTATATGCCGGTCAGAACTATAGTATCTATCCGGTCGATGGGGCTATTATCGGACCAGTGAGAGAATCAGTTGAAAAAGATAGTGCCATCTATCAAATTTGTGCCTCGCAAATTGCACACTCTGATGAGTCGCAAGATTTACTGTGGACAAACGGTGGTTTGAAAACCTGTAAGCGGAATCATGGTGCGGAACTGGATTTTGAGAATGATCCCAAATATTTCAAAGAGAGATACGGGGATCTCGCTACGTTGCAAAATATCTATAACGCTCCCCTGAACCTCGAAGGAATGATCATCCCGAAAACTCAGGAACGGTGGATCCAATTGGAGGAATGCTCGGGTTATATATACTGTGCTACTGCGATGGAAGAGAAGCCAGTCTCAAATTCTCAGCAATCAGTCTCCGGTCATATTTCCATATTTGATGAACCCACCTTAAAAAAGTACAACTCAGTTCTGTCAATATGGAACGAATCCTGAAACAGGCAACCAGCATGGATCACTACTCTTTATTCATAGGACTCCGGGAACTTTTCGTCCAAGTATTCTTCGTGGTAATTTTGACACTGCATGCCAAACAATCTTGACATGTACCAGATAAAATCCGACGAACATTGCTGCAACGTTGAATGAGATGAAGGCACATTGCACGCCGAAATTCCGCCACCTATTATCGAAGCTCATGTGCTGTTGCCGCAGAAAATCGTCGCCAACTTTATAAGGGCAATATGCGCATACGGTGCGCGAAGAAGGATTTTTAATCGCACCACCATATTCTTCGACAAAGGCTTTCAGAAACTCTCCGCAAGTTTGTCCATCTGATGGCGATGTAGGGACTAATTCATCAGTGTCGCAAATAACAGGCCTATCATGCAGTAGCAAACTGACAAAAGTATCAACAAAGTATGTGTAGGGAGAAACCCTATACATGAATTTCCAAAATCCTGGAAAAAGGTCGTATGGCTGCATGACACCACAGAAGGAGGCAGTGAAACTATAAAGGAATGCCACAAAGACTGCAGCCGTCTGCGCATTTGGCGCAGAATAGATCAGCCACAGCCCAAATGAGAGGTAGTAAACTGAAAACAGGATGTAATTGAAGTAAAAGACGCCAGCGATTTGAGGCGAGGAGTCGTATCCGCAACAGAAATAGCAGCATAGAAAAAAAACGGTGGAACTAGCGATAGCCAATGGTATCTCTACCAGCAGCTGAGCCAACAGAAGAATACTCCAATGATAAGTGTTTGAGCTTGCTTCCCTCTCAAGATACACCTCTTTGGATTCCAAAGCCTTATCCTGTACCTGATTTATGAGTGGAGAGGAAACACAAAGGGACATGAAGCACAAGAAGATAGCATTTCGTAACCCATCAATGTTATGCTTCGTTTTCCAGAATGAAAAGCCAATGAACAGTCCAGCTCCACCGTTCAAAAGGAACTTGGAAACCACATAGCTTTTATCACGCCTAATACACAAGTATTGTCTTTTAGTGATCACAAGCAACTGTTTCAAAAAGGGCTTGTTTGTATGAGAAGTTTTGGAAAGGTCCAGTGCCGATAAATTGGCCTTCACTTCGAGATCCTGGGCTATCTTCAGCACGCGTTGATTTTCATTCGAGTCCATCCAAACAGTTGACCAATCGTAATTGGCCGTCATTATTCCTGAAGCATCGTGTAAGTCATCCAGTTGTCGCCTGGAGTTCCCTACTGCATCAATTATGAACTCAGCTGGGTTTTGCTCTGGACGATACTTAAGATGACGATCCTTCGTTGTGAAATAGTTACAGACGCGATCTGCAGGACCAAAATAAGCGCACTTACCTTCTCCTTGGAGTAAATAAATGGAATCGAAATGCTCGAAAACACTTTTGCTTGGCTGGTGAATAGTGCATAGGATGGCGTGGCCCCGTAAAGAGAGCTCCTTCAGAAACTTGACAATCGTCAGGGCAGCATGAGGGTCAAGACCCGAGGTTGGTTCATCTAGAAGCAACAATGTCGATGGCTTTGTTACTAATTCAACCCCAATAGAAAGAAGCTTTCGTTCGGTTGGCGAGAGATCCACGACGAGTTTATTGAATGATAAATCGAGCATCGCGGCAACTGTATGAATATATTCCATATCACTATCACCTCTCAGTGTGCTGGAAACTTCCAGTGTCTCTCGCACTGTAAGTCCCTGTAAGAGAACATCCTGCTGCTGAACAAAACCTATGCTTCTTCTGAACGCACCAATATCACTAATGATCTTCCCATCAACCAGAATTTGGCCTTCAAGCTTACCGCCTTTAGTTCTTTGAGAGAGAATATTCAGTAGGGTGGTTTTGCCTGCTCCTGACTCTCCCATCAGCGCAGTTAACCCGCTGCTTACATATCCCGAAGTGTTGTTGATTATAATTTTGTCTCCAATTGAGAATCTAACATCTTTCCAGGTTACAACATGAACTGCCGGCGCATTTTCGCTGAAATTGCCATGAGCGGTTGGCTGGTATTTCTTCACACCGCCCAGGTAAGTGATTGAATCAGTAGACTCCGAAGATGTTGATGATTCCAAAGAAGGCATAGTCATAGAGTCGGCATTGCGGATAGGGCGTTTTTCCTCCAAGTTATCTTTTTTTATGTTTCTAAAATTCAGAAGTCTTCTTAAGACCCCAGCATGTCTCCTTGTGAATAGTGGTTTAATATACTCTGCCGCCACAAGCGAAATCACCAAATAAAAGAATAAGAAACCAAGGATAATCCCAAAATTTCTCCAAACATGATCATAGCTATAATGAAGTCCCGAATTTAAATAATCGCGACCGCGAACAAAATCATTCCCCAAAGTTGCACCTTGCCAAGCACATGCTTTGTGCTTGAAACTCACATTGTTGTACGTTGAACCCCTGGGTACAATGGACTCCGAGCAATCAAGTTTCAAATTGAATAACTCATTACTCAAGATCGCTTCCATAGCGTACATCGCAGGATTCAAATAAGCTATCCAAACGAACCAGGGATGCATGGCACTCAAATAAATCACATAGGACGCATACATGGCAATCGCCAACAGAAGTATGCCGGCGATTGTATTGGCGATAGCGACAGTCGGAGCAATGTATGCTATGAACGAAAACAAACTGACCATCGAGAAATTGTAAACTGCTAGAAACAGCAGGAAAATGAAAAATCTCGATGCATTGTACTGAAAATGCGCCAGGAAATAGAGGATCAGAGTAAAGGTTATCACCAATACCATTTTGAAAGTGCAGTCGCAAATAATTGATGCCAGAGCTTCGATCCACCTGCTGTAAAAGTTAAGTTGCAGTTGCTTCTTGATAATGCCCTGTCTCTGAAAGTCATTGGGAAGATTAGTTAAAGCCATGAATGTGTAAAATAGGAGAGAAAAGAAAGTGAGCGATCCTCGAGAGAATGAACCAATTGTAGTCAGAGGAATATTATAGAATAGTGATCCGATAACAAGAGCCTGCACGGTGACAGAAATAAATTCTGCTATCATGGAAGATTTATCTGCTGCGATTCTTTGGAAAGCTCGCTTCGTACAGGTGCTTAATTGACCCAACATCCCAACGCCGTCCTTTTGCGCAACACATGCCGATATCGATATGATTTCGTTATCGGTACTATCGTACTTCACTTTAGATTTCCAGTACTGGTAGTTCCTGGACCTCTCCCAAGCCCTATACAGCTGCTCCTCGGATAATGTGACCTTAGGCGCCCTGCTGATATCAGAGGAATGTCTAAGGATTGATGTCAGATATTCTATGATACTATCATTAGGATTTCTAGCAATTTGCAGGGTGCTTTCAAAGTGATGCAAGCACTCCTCCATTGTCCCAAAGAAAACTTGATGGTCCTCAGAGAGCATCAAGATTTTATCAAATTTCGAAACAATCTCGTCGCTGGCTTGTGATATTCTCACTAAACTTACTGATTTACTCCTTTTCGTCATATCTCTCAAGATAGTCAAGAAATCTAGCGCGGTTGAGGAATCCAGACCCTTAGTACAATTGTCCCAAAGATACACAGAACCGTTGGCGATGAACGTCTCAATTATTGAAACTCTTCTGCGCTGACCTCCCGAGATTCCACGCACATAGTCGTTCCCTACTCGAGTGTTCCTGACATGGTACAATCCAAATTCCTGTAACAATTCATCTCGCAACTGGTTCTTTTGTATTTTTGGAGCATTGTATTTGCAACTAAGTGCGAAGTCGATTGTTTGCTGCACAGTGAGATGTGGAAAATGGACATCTCCCTCATTACTGTATATCACTTGAGAACTTTCCTTCAGATATCTCCAATAGTCTCCTGTTTTGAATCTCACTGATCCCTCTGGAAAATAACGCTGTCTTTGATTACTAGAAAGAGCCTCAAGCAGCAAGGAGCTTGAACTTCCTAGCACTAAAACCATTTCACTTCCCTCTGCTGTGAAAACTAAATCTCTCAGTACTCTCGAATTTCCCAGATTAGCTTCAAAATCATCATTTCCTGGCAGCTTATAATTCTCATCCAGTATAATATTGGCGCCATCAAATGTCAATGAAGTTCCAGGAACCGCCGCGAAATATGTCGATAAGGGCATTAAGCTTACACTGCCTTCACAGGACACTGCCGATGGTCTTCAAGATGGGCATTTGGAACAAAGGATAGATTTAATACGCTAATAAGACTGAATTAACATCTCTTAAACCTGTTTTTACGATGGGGTGGTCGTTTTACGAGGTAGGCTCTGCGAATGAACGAAGTAAAGTTATTACAATTATGTGATAAAATTATAAGGAATCGGCAGCGCAGTTGTAATTTTGTGAGAAGTCTGGCTCGCTTATTTTTTTCTGCATTTGGCTTACGAAGATCAAGTCCGTCGCATTAAGATACGATTAACGAGAGCGGTTGGCAAATGACAATCGTTTGCTGATCCAAACGAGCATGGCTATTTCTGGTGCCGTTTGCTACATCATTTGACGATTAGCTACAGCAAGTGTTATATGATTTGTTCTGATCCTTATTTCAGAATATAAAATCGAGAACGGCCAAATCTTCGAGAGAAGTAGGAGGCAAAAATATCAATACACGTTTGATAATGCATTTTTCCACGCTCACAGCTCTAGCGCTAATAATCGCACCTCTGGTTAGCGCTGATTCAAATGCAGACGCTGTGGAATTTCAGGCCATCTTGAGCGATGTCAACAACCATTTGAGTGACTACATCTCATTAGCCGTTAACGATCCTAGTTTTACCGTACCATCTGGCGTGTTGGATGTATACACTCAGATGACGACTTACACGGATGACGCTTACACTACGTTATTCAGCCAGCTCGACTTTAGCAGCATAAATGCCGTGATGACTGCATTACCCTGGTATTCCAGCCGGTTAGAGCCTGAGATACAATCTGCGTTCAAAGCCAACAGTATAACCGATACCTCGATTGGACCAAAAGTGACTGATTCCGCATCTTCAATGCATTCGTCATCGAACGCGGTATCAACTACCACAGCAAGCAGCGGTAAATCCAATGCGGTATCGACTGTCACAGCAAGCAGTGGTAGTTCTGCTGCTAGCGAGACTACCAGCGTCTCGTCTACTTCATCTGCAGACTCTTCCACATCTTCCGTTAGCTTGTCGTCTACTACCTCCAGTGCTCCATCATCGACTAAGACTTCTAGTCATAGCGCTGCTGCCAATCTCAACGAACTGAATACGATATTAGGAATTTTCGTCATCGGTTCGGTTGCGATGTTCTTCTGAGCTGACTCAGCACATCTCTACTCGTTTACTCACTACGTATAATAGCCTAGAACATAAGGTAAATGTGCAAAATGTACCAATTGTCTTTCACTCAGAATATCAATGACCATAGCTGATTAAAGCCAAAGGCCAAATACATCCCCAACATTCTCGCAGTTGACTCTACCACACTTAGTGTACGGGCCCAATTCAACAGAGATGCCCCTTTCCAGGACTATCATGGCTGTCGTTAAGCAGCTCAGATCCTTCCCCATGAGGAAATAATTGAAGCTTGGCACTTTCGTTTAATGCAAATAAAGCTTCGTCGTGCGAGGCAGCGTTGAACGACGAGGATATCTGAGACTAGCATCTGAGAAGTAGTAATTTTTGAGACATGGACGGTTCTAGTGAGTGGGATCTCCCAGCGGCTAGGATTTCGTACCTGGCCACAAGGACATAAGCAGAATCAGATGTCACTTCCGTAAATCTATAAATACGCCAGCTACTAGTCTCTTGGTTCCACTGCGTTCCTTCCTGATGAATCATCGACAGTTCAGTATAATACCTGAACTGGAAGAAAGCCAAACGTGATGTCCATCAATAACTTAATCCTACTAATTGCCGCTTCCATCTCCGCCGTCCGCGCTATTGACCCAACGCAATCAGCAGAACTTAATGCCATTTTGAACGATGCCAAAGGCAACTTGCCGCAATACATGAGCGTTGCCAGTCAAGTGAGTATCCCGCCTGAAATTTTTCAACTTGGGTTGGCAATTGCTACTGCCGCGGATGACTCCTACACCACACTCTACTCTCAGATCGATTTTAACCAGGTTAGTACCCTGATGACCGCCCTCCCATGGTACTCAAGCAGACTGGAGCCAGCCATTTCTTCTGCTCTGGCCACTTTGACACCAACTGCGACAGGTAGCACTTCTTCTCAACCCACTTCCCAAACAAACTCTTCTCCCGCTACCTCTCAAGCATCGTCCTCAAGTGCATCCGGAGTAACTTCCTCAAGTGCATCCGGAGTAACTTCCTCAAGTGCATCCGGAGCAACTTCCTCATCCAAGGCGTCTTCTGCTTCTTCAACCGAAGCACCATCCAATACGGTGACGTCAAGCAAATCATCAGAGGCTTCTTCCACGACTAGCACGGTATCTCAAACAAGTAGCCACCAGGTAAGTCAAACCAGCAATGCGGCACCAAAGCCTGCAATTGGCATGGGCGCAGGTGTCCTAGCTGCTGCTGCTATGCTTTTGTGATTTTTCAAAATCAGATATCTTTGACATCTATTACACTTTTATCGTCCGTAATACCGAGTTAAGTAATACATGAGTTGCAGAAACCCTGCTGCAATATTCATTTATGATCTTATTATATTCACAGATTTTTCGAAATGGCGTCCGCTAGAATTCTCGATAAGTTCTATCTCCTATAAGAATCTTTGGAGAACTTCCCTGCGCTCCTTCTGAGCCTGCTTGGCCGGGACACCGGCATTAATGTCTTGAACAACCAGTTCGTCTGCCTCTACAGAAGTTTTCATGTACTCCAGGAGGGCTGCCATATCCATATCGCCTGGAATCCGTACTACCCCATGCTCGTCACCGACAATGTAGTCAGCCGGTTTTATGATTTTGTCAGCTCCATCAATGCATAAAATTTCCAATGGTACGTTGATGGCAACGGGCTTGATTGCCATCTTCGGAGCACAAGCACCTAATCCATAACTAAAAACAGGATATTCGAGTGCTCGATGCTCCTCGATATCTCTGACGCGGCCAAAGATGACTGAGCCGACTGCACCTTGGTACTTTGCTCTCGTAGACATGAGGCCACCATAGCATGCCTGTGTTACCTTAACGTAAGGTGCATATGGAGTCTGTAACTCCTTCGAAAGCGCAATTACAAGGAAACAGCCCTTCGAGATTGCATCAATATAGTTCACCGCCGGTCTTGGATCATCGACGGGCGCAAATAGTACTGTATAAGCTCTTCCAACCACTGATACCTTCGATCTTTGAGAATACTGTGTCAAGTTAGGGAAGTATCCTCCGTCCACTATTGAATGAAGATTGAGCAGACCATCGGCCACATCACAAGTCGAAAACTTGGCTAATTCCTCCCCAGAGTCCTGCATAGCCTCAGACGTTGCCTAAAGAGCCGATTGTTTTTGTAGGAGTCTTGAATGGTTGCAGCGAGGGCAATCATATCCAAAAGTTTCCATCATATATGGAGAAGGAATGGCTACAAGAACCTACTTTAGACAATCCACACATGGTTCATGAATCAGATAAGGGCAATTCAGAAAATCAACGAGGCCGAATTGAATAATGGCATTTTGTCATCCCATTTATCCTGGCACGATGAGTACAAGCGTCAGGCATACATATTTATTGGAGGACTGAATACAGAGCTGATAGAAGGCGATATCTTGACAGTGTTTGCGCAATATGGGGTACCGGTTGATGTTTGTTTAGTCAGAGACCGAGAGACTGGTGACTCAAAAGGGTTTGCTTATCTTAAGTACGAGGACCAGCGGTCTACGGTACTAGCCATCGATAATTTGAACGGCATAAAACTTGCAGGAAGAGTTATCAAGGTTGACCATGCATGGTATACCCCAAGAGACGATCTGTCGCAATATCGAGAAGCTGTTAAAAAAGAGCTGGATAAGGACAAGGTGATTGTGCCAGAGGATCGCCATGTAAAGGCTACACAAGAGATGACGAACGAACTTGAGGACCCGATGCAGAACGTGTGAATCAGAACCAGGTGCATTTGCCTCAGAGGAGGTTTCTCGGCGATGCAGAGCGAGCAGTTTTGTATTATAACATAATTCACGTAAATAATTCCGCTTCATAATATACACTGTTGTGCAGAGGAACCTCGTCCTGCAAGGCCTGCAGGGCCTTCAGGGCAATGGAGGAGGAGGCGGAATACCGGAGGGCTGAGAGCCATCTTCATCCACCGAGGACACAGACTCAGGTATAGATAGTACGTCGTCAGAGTCCTGCCCATGGTCCAGATTATGAGACTTAACAGAAAGCTGATTCTGGCCCGCAGACGCAATAGACTGACCAGGCAAGGCTGGCGGAGGAGGCATAGAGAAGCCTGCCCCTGAGTTTATCTGTGGCAGAGGAGGTGCGATTGGCACGGGAGGGGCACCTGCTGTTCCTGCTTGTGGCAAATGTGGAGCAAGAGGTACTGCTTCATTGTTGGCGCCTGAGAGGCCCGAATTAGAATCCACGGTCCCTCCCAAAGAAGGTAGCGGGGGCGCCATTGCGGGACTACTTAAGGAGTTCGCATTCCTAGCATCGATAGTTTGAATCTCCATATTCGGCTCCTTTTTAGCGTAGGCATGTTGCCCACCTGTTTGATCTTTAGCCTTGATCGTCTGGGGCTCATCATCAGACCAACCATCGTCATCGTCATCTAAACCCCTCTGCAGTCTTCTTTGCGTTTCGGCTGCTTTCAAGTCAAATGATGAGCCTGATGGATCCTTTTGCTTGAAAAAAGGATTCCTATCGCCCGCTGGAACAGAAGAAACGGGGTCCTCTGGCGTTTTAGAACTATGTTGGACGACGGGCTTTGTGGAGTTGTGTATATCTGAGGGAGTTAGCGTCTGATTAACGACTGGGGCTGCCGAGTTTCCAACAGGCTTGGCGACTGGAACGAAATCGCTTTTATCGTCGTCAGAATCAACCTTAGCTTCTTCTACTTGCCTGCGTAGCTCGGCTAACCGTTTCTCCTTCTCGGTTTTCTTCTTGAGTTTCAACTTGGCTAGCTCCTCTCTCAATCGCCTCTCCTCTTCATCATCTTCCACATCAGAGATACTAGCGAAAGTTGAGGGCTTCTGAGCTTCGGCAGAACGGGCATCAGAGACAGATGCTCCAGATTGAGAACCAGGAGAGGGATATTGCGAATGCGGGACAGCATTTCTACTGGTCGTCTCCTTGCTCGAATTCAAAGTCTCTATAAAGCTGCGAACTTCTGGCAGTAATCCGGCACCAAATTCCCATTTGCCGAAATCAGCGGGATTACCGCCGTAGACTCCGCCATTCATGTTGGATCTCAAGGAGGCAGAGATTTCCGAAATGGAGTTTCTTATGTCATCTATGATGTGTTGGTTCTTACCACTCTCATTTTGAATTCTTCTGATTTCCAGATTATACTTCCTTTCTTCTTCTTCCAAAGATTCCGTTGGTCCTGTCTGTCTGCCAGTTAAGGCATCCATTCTAGCCTTCAGTATAGCCTTACTTTTAGCTTTCCTTCTGTCTTCCTCTGTAATCTCTCCATTAATTCCCGTCCCTGATAACGAAGAGGGATTCTTGAGTTTGAATAGACGGACCTTGGCATTCGTTATTTCGTTATCAACTTCGGCAATTCGGGAAAAGATCCGAGGTAACTTCGAAATGACATCATCAAATCTGTTTCTTAACTCGATCGGAACTGCATCATTCTCTACATTTGGAAATTGTGGTAAGTTCTTAAGCTCGGACTTCAAAATTTCAACACGTCTCAATTCATCCTGCTCGGAGGTAGTCAATTCATGAGTTCTCAGTGAATGCAATATGGTTCTTTTTTCTTCGATTGCTTTCCTCAAAGAAACCATTTTTTCCCTTTTTACATCGGACTCTGGTCGAGTGGTCTTTTGACTGGAGGTTACCGTATTGTTGAACACCTTTCGGCGATTACGGAAGCTAGGTAAGACCTCATCATCATTGTTTTTATAACTCAAAGCATCAATCTTCGATTTTTGTTTATTTTCTTTATTGGGGACACTCTTGAGTTGATTCTTAACGTTGTCTATAATCTTGGTGCTGGAGGGAATCAGACTCAAGGGCAAGCGATTTGGCAATTGAAAGCCATTCAGCTTACGGTAAACAAGATGCATGCCAAGCGCAAACTCTTGCTTGTTCAATTGCCCGCTATTGTTCACATCGCAAAGATTCCAGATATGCTCCAGATCACTTCTATTCAGGCCCGATTTCCTGAAAATTTCCACAGCAGATGAGGAATCCAAGAGACCTCTGTTATTGGTATCATAAGTTTCGAAAATCTTGTAAAACAATGATTTTTCTTCAGGAGTGATCGAATCTGCGTTTTGAGCGGTGAACTCGGATCCAAAATTACTCTGTGAATAAATCTCATTATTGCCGAACCCAGTTTTCTGAGCAGTCAGAGGCATGGTTGGGTTGAATCCGGAAGGTGGCAGATAACCCGTTGGTTGGTTTTGCAGTGACGCAAGATTGCCAGTTGATTGGGATGGCAGTGTTGAAGAGAGACCTCCATAGAGCTGGACTTGTGGAGGAATATCATTTCCCACTTGCGGCATCGCATTTGGTGCTGCCAGTCCTGTAAGTGAAGGCTGTTGAATGGGGATACTACCAGTAGATTGAGACGTTAGATTTGGTATTGTTCCTCCTGTGCGCTGTTGTTGAAGTGGGATGCTAGCCTGCTGAGAGGTAACAGCACCGCCAGCCAAGTTTATTTGTTGGTTGTAAGTAGCATTTCCTTGCGATGTTAGAGCATTATTGAATCCTCCTGTCGTTTGGGGGACGATCGAGTTATAATTTTGATTCATCCCGTTTGGTGCAAAGCCACCGGTCATTTGAGATTGGAGCATGCCATTTCCTGTAGCATGCGGCTGAATAGGCGCGTTGAAAGAAGTCTGTGGCATAAAACCCGTATTCAGGGGCTGTAACCTCCCACCTGTCATTTGCTGATTCAATTGCACTCCTCCAGTCGTTTGTGCTGGCATCCCGAAGGTTGTCTGTGGGAGTGATCCAGTCATCTGTGGATTCAAAACTGCCCCGCCAGTAAGTTGTGACTGAAGGGGAAAGCCAAAGCTTGTTTGTGGCATGGACGCAGTAGGCTGCGGCTGCAAACTTGGCGCATTAGTAGGTAAGTATTGGTCGAAAGGCGTCCTTGTTTGGGCTAAATCAGTCTGGCTTCCGGATGCGATGCTTAAGTTAATAGCATCAATAAAACTCGAAACCTCATTTTTGATTTTACTCTGTAACTCAAACGGAATCGAATCGCCTTGTAGCACGTTGTTGACTAGGTGCATAGCCAAAGCAAATTCTGGGAAGAGCAATTCACCAGCTTTGCTCGTATCGCACAAAGCCCAGATACGAGCCAACTGAGATGGCTGTAGCCCGGACTTCATCAAAATAGCTTTACAGTCGTTACCTGAGATGGTGTTCGATCCTTTGGCTACCCTGGAGCGGAACAGTCTCTCAAATTTCGCCTGATCATTAGCGGTGATAAAGGAGAGCCTTCTGGCAGGAATCTTGACGTCGTTGTTTATGCCGTTATTAGCAAAGGAATTGACAAACCCAGTTGCATTCGGTCTCAAAGGTTCCAATGGCGTTTGCTGCTGCGATTGTATGTAAAATCCAGTTTGCTGTGGTAGCAACGCCTGCATTTGTCCATAACCTGTTGATTGTGGCTGCAAAAATTGGGACTGAGGACCAGTTCTCTGCTGTTGCAATTGAAGAACTTGTGGACCAGTCGCCTGATGCTGCAGCTGTTGAGGATGGGACAGAGGACCAGTAGGTTGCTGGGTCAGAGGCTGAGCTTGCATACCCGCTTGCTGATATGGTTGCTGAACTTGAGGTTGCATGCCAGTCTGTCCGTACTGCTGCTGCTGCTGCTGCTGAGGTTGCCCACCAAGCTGGATCTGAGGTTGCTGGAAAGGAATATTGTAGAATCCTGTTCCTTGAGTCTGCAAAGGTTGAGCCTGAGCTTGGAAATTGTTAGAAGATTCAAAAGCTGATGGGTTAGATGTGGGGTTGGCTTTGGGATTGAAAGCTGCACCGGCTGGAATACTGGCATTCTGCTCATAGTAATTTCCTTTTGCCTGCCCCATAGTCGCAGAATTCAATAGCGCATTAGTGCCATTGAAACCACTCATCTGTTGTGTAACGGACTGCGATTGATTTGGAAACGAGTTCAAGTTTTGTTGAACACTACTGAACCCGACATTTTGTTGCTCCGTCTGATTGAAGGGAGCTAACTGTTGTTGCTGAGGCTGCCGTTGTTGAGGCGGCATTTGCTGATAGTAACCCGTCGCTTGGGACCCCGAATTTGATTGCACCTCATAGGGATTGAACATCGTAAGAATGCAGCACTAGGCCCACGACGCAGCTGGTACTTCACGTTATAGGAAGGTTTGTTCTTTCTACATATATCTAATGTATCGAAAGGTCGAGTTCTCAACCATTTTGAATCAACATATGAAGGCCCCTATAACAACGTACTCAGTGATATTCAATGTCAAAGCTTGATCAAGCCTCGAAGAACCTTTCGACGCCTTGGGCGAGCCCAAGATCGTCTTTGGAGATCATACTGTTGCACCAAATAAGCTCTCCACGCATCAAGAAAGCAGTGCCATAATTTTCTGGTTTCCACTCTAGCTTCAGCGCTAGTCGATGAATAATGCCTTACGGCGCATAATAATGACACACCAAATCAGTGTTAACTATCTCTAAAGCCCAAGGCGTGTACAGGTTCCGTCCCGGAAATGTTGCGAGCTAATTTTTAGCTTGTCGCGTTGATTTATCTGGCCTCTGTTGGCGGTGTCACAAACTAAAAAACTGGCGCGCGCGTCTTTGCTGGTAAGGCTATAGTTGACGATACAAACTATATGTCCTGTAGCATTAGAATCAGCTGGAGAGTTCATTGCAAACAACGCAGGAATGGTATCACCGGACAAAGCCGTAATATACAACCATTCGAAAAGCATGCGGGACCTAAAAGCAGTGAGCCAAGACACCATGTCAATGATCGATAAGATTAGCGCAGAGGCGGCAGAAAGATAAGGGAACCGGCCATTTCGTTAATCTGGCTGCCTGCCAAAGCTGCCATATAATCTTCTCTATCATTGCCGTGGTGTCTCGCGTACATAATCGCACGTCATTGCTTGTCTGCGGAGCTGCCGAAGCAGCAGGTGGACTTTCAAATAAATTGCTGAAACATTTGTAATTAGTCTCTAGTCTCAAGTTCCGTAAAGTGAGTCTTCTAGGCCGGTTCTCTGTGTTGCGTTCTGGCCAACGGAGTTAATGCAAGATGAAGTGTCACAAAGTCGAGTTCTGGCGCCAGCTTCAAAACAAAAAAAAATATAACGATGTTCTTGTGGGTAAATAACGAGACTGGAACGCTGGAGTTTAGTCCATTTGAATTATCAGGCATATTGAAGTGACCGCTTAAGCCACCACAGGTTGTTTTTAAACCTTGCATCACCGCATCACCGCATCACAACATCACCACGCAACGCATATGCCAAAAGGTTACAGAGAGAACCCAGATTTCGGTTTCTCGGCCATGCCAAGATCCCGACAGCGCCGACTCAATGTCAATGTCTGGGATGCTCAACCTCGCAAGACGAAAAGGCCAGAGGACGGACCAGAGGACGGACCAGAGGACGGACCAGAGGCCAGCCCCAAGAGGAAGGGAAAGACAGAACGTCTAAAGCTGAAGATGGACGTGATGGCTTCGTGGTTCAGTAAGAAGGCCAGGCAGATTGCACTAGTGCCCGATGAGCGCCAGCACAAAAAGGGCAAAAGGCATCACCTGCGGTTCTGGAAGAACCGGACGCAAGCAGCAGAGACCACGGTCGTGTCTGCCACGGCTCACTCGGCATCCCAGGCGCCCACTTCCTCGCACCACAGTTGCTTCAGCATTAACGATTGCCTATCGTCGCCGCCAACTTTCGCCCTGTCGCAATCAGAGCTGGAGGACCCATCCTTCGAAGACACCTGCACCGTTATATACAGGCCGCTTATCTCGAGCCTTGATATGGACTCGGTGGAGCGGATGCAGCTTCGACTGAATACCGAAACAAGCGAAATGCTCCTACGCTGTGCGGACCTCACAGTCTCGCAGGGCGTTTACGCGACTGGATCGCGACTGGACCACCGAGGATCAGAAGAAGCTGCCCCGCTCACATCAGTTTCACAGCCTTGCTGGACATGAGAGCCGACGTATAATGCTCCAATTCAGTTGTACAAACAGAAGGACTTCCGAAGACAGATTACTTAACAAATCTGAGACAAGATGGAGAGATGAGGAAACTACCTAACTTTCTTTCAGTAGCGATGAGACAATTTTAAACGGGCACTCCGGTATCTCTTCGCTACACATGGTGTTGCTTGATGTGAGCCGATTGAGCGGTTCATGCGGGTCATGCGGGTCAAATACCAGATACAGACTTCTCATCATCCACAGGATAGTAATTAGGTCTCTTAAAACTGGCTTCTGGCGATATCGTTCAAATATCAGAGCTTTGTGCTTTTTCTATGGGTCACATAATGCTGTCATAGAAATTGCAGGTCTTTCCAGGAGTCTTTATTCTTTATTAGCTAAGATTGCACTAAGCAATCAGTCAAGTCTTTTGATGTTGATTTTGATTGCTGATTAATTTTGTGAAAACTCTATACAGTTTGATCATCTCGGAGTACAAACAGCGTCATTGTTCGAATTTGTGACGCGCCGAGAAAACTCGTGCGGCAGGTGGGCGCTAATGTGTAATTGGACTTGTGTAAAATAAAGTAATGAGAGCTTTAGAACTGTGGACTTCTTAAAATTGAGCGAATTCTAGTGGGTTCTTATATCCATTGAGAGGGTCAAAGCTAGGATTCTTGGAAAGCAAGACAGTACCAACGCATTGCAATCAAAAGTCAAAAACAGATTAATTCGGTAGGATGCAGCCCGCTCTTCACTCAATAAAGGTCCAAAAATCGGGTTTTGAGAGCGAAGATGATCTTGAACTCTCGACTGGCCGCACGGCTTTTTCTATGCGATTGTCAACAGGAGTTCCAAGAGACAGTTGTAGCTCCTCAGAAAGTCTGAGAAATTCGGTTAGCACACAGGTGCGCTCCAAAAGAAGATTCAGAAGAGGTATTAAACTATATTTCCAAAGCTTTCGCAAAAAAAGCGGCACTGCACCCAAATCTAGCAGTTCCGACACAGAAGCCTATTATTTGACTAGCGACGATGATCGATATTCCGTTGATAGTCTGGAGGCTCACGGAATATTGCCCAAAACAGACAGCCAACTTAGCCCAAGTTATTCGAATGACTCCTCCATTCGAACACGTCGGTTTAAATTTTGGTCAAATTCAACTGAAGGCGACAACAGAACATTCGACGAAGAGAGAAAAGTTGAATCATCAAGAAGTGCCGTCAGTGACACTATTGTCTTCCAGCGCCCACCGCGACACAAGGTTAGATTCTGGTTGAACGAGAAAAGGCATGGACATAGTGATTCCATCCTGG
Source organism: Torulaspora globosa (assembly GCF_014133895.1). NCBI lineage: Eukaryota > Fungi > Ascomycota > Saccharomycetes > Saccharomycetales > Saccharomycetaceae > Torulaspora > Torulaspora globosa. The sequence goes on along the minus strand of NC_050732.1, from coordinate 641,755 downwards.
AAATTCGACAATCTGCAATTACGACTCGGATTGCTCGCTCAAGATGTCTAGCTGGCATAGCTGCGGTAGAAGCCGCTAGACTTGGTGAATATCGAAGGAAAATTCGAGCTTTGAAATTCGCTGTCGCTGCAACAACCGCTGCCTTCGCTCGAGTTAATAAAGCAAAGCAGGATATCAACGCAAGCCATGGAAGTATCGCAAATGCTGCTATGTACAGCTCGAAAGCAATAGCGGCAGCTTCTATTATTTCTCCACAAGCAAACCAGGATTATAAGAAAATCCAAAGGGTTTTCAATGAGCATTTCAAACATAAAGATGATCCGACCTATTTTCGACGCCTGAAATATATTCCTATGCAACAACTAGATAGGAACTCAGCAGCATACAAGATGCACTTGAAGCTGAGAGCGATTCCAACTCCCTCTTGCAAGGATGACATCTACAAGTTTCACAGCACCCGACTGGATAGAATATCCACCAGCCAGCATAGCAGGGCATCTACATTACAACTAAGTATTGCGTGATCTTTTGAGATTATAAGGGAAGTTTATGGTATTAATGCAAAAGTTTATACTTTCTCTGCCAAAAAAGCTATAATTGGATAGCAGGGCTCGAGAAATACGCTGAAATATCCAATGCTTTAAGATGACATGGAAATTTTTTGACCGAAACGGTGACTGATTCGTACTGTTCATGAGCCATGGGGTCGAGAAGCTAAACAATATGAAAGACTTTATATATAAAAGTGAGTTAAAGAATTGTCAATTGTAAATGCATTGTCGGGTTTAGGTTTTTACATACCCTGAAGACCCATCTTTCAAATGTGACGCTTCTTTTTCGTCGCTTCAGCCACTAACTGCTCGAAGACTTGGGCTTCTTCTTGCTCAGCTGGCGTTCTATATGCTCTTTGGAAAACCTTTCCTAAAAGAAGTAAGGATTCTCCTCTCCTGAATCTAGTCTCTTTATCGACAGTTTTATCATGTGTAACTCTATCGCAAACGGTCCTTAGAGTAGACATTATCTCGTATTTGGAGCCGTACCATGCAGCAGATAGTACTTTACCCATCAATAGTTGCTCCTGATGAGCCAGTTCCTCCGCTGTAGGTTTCGCAATGACGTTACCTTCTTTATCGAGTAGCGGTGCCTCAGATTCACTAGCACCTTTCATCTTTTCCAGCTCTTTCATGGTGCTTTGAGCATCAATCGCTGCCGACACGGTTCTGAGTGTATCCATGAAGACGCCTCCCTTCGCTTTCATTGAGTGGAACATACCTCCAAAACCGAACACCGTGTTTGAAGCAAGAAAAATCCGCGCCCTCTCACAGTAAACATCCCCTATAGTATGCAAAATATCTAATCCAAAGGATTCCATCTTTAAAAGGTTTGCTTCCTCTTCGAACTTCCTTGCAAATGAATCTTTACATGCGTCATCGTAAACACTTTCAGTTAGGATTGAAAGCCTTTCTATTAACTTGTTCGCGAGAATTTCAACGCTTTTCTCCTTCTCTATTTTCAGCTGTTCTTCAAATTCCTCCAGTTTTGTCTTCTTCGAAGCCTCCTTCACATTTTCGTCCTTGTTGTACAATTTCAAGTTATCCATACGGGCTTTCAAGGCTTCTTCAGAAGGTTGTGCTTCAGCTGCCTTCCTGCTTTCGGCTTGTTGTTGCTCCTCCTTCTTCTTCTCCTTCTCCTTTTCGGCATCCTCTTGGGCTTGCAACTCCTCTTGTCGTTGCAAATTCTTAAGTAAAGTCAACTCTCCAATATATGGTTCAAACGCATCTCCACCAAATATTACAGAAAATTGCTCGGCCGCATCTTCAAAGCCGCCTTTAGGTATTGCCTTCTCCTTACCAAATTTATCATAATTGGCTCGTAGTTCATTATCGCTTAACACCTGGTAAGCTTCAGAAATCGCCTGAAACCTTTCAGTAGCTTTTGGATCATTAGGATTTTTATCGGGATGTTCTTCGATCGATTTCTTCCTATAGGCTTTCTTAATTTCCACTGCAGTAGCCGTAGACTTGATACCTAGCAGCTCATAGTACTCATTATCAACCACCATAGGAACAGAACAAAGCTCTCGTGTAAACCTCCCAAATTTATCAGAAAGGAGTTACTTGTATCAAAGAAAGCTCATTATACTCATCGATCGAACATTCGTCCCGTAAGCTTCGGTATTCCGCTGAAGCTCTAGGAGGAATACTTTGATTACAGAAATCAACAGGGTAACATAAACATGAATAGCACTATCTACGACGTGGAGTTTTCGGTCTTATACCAGATCTAGAGCACTTCTACAGTTCCTGCTCCAGGTCGAATGAGTAGTCTGCCCCATTCTTGTCATCGATACTTTGTTCTTGAGCTTCCTTGTGCCCTGGCTTCATATTTGCTGTTTCCTCAAGATTCTCTTCGAGTTCTTGTTTCGCGCTCGACCTCACTTGGTGAACCTCCTTCGAATTAAAAGCACTTTGTGTCATGAGCTTTTGTGGGGTTTCATCGAATGCCAAGTCTTCACTTTCGTTCACAGTCTCTTGGGACCCGACCATTGGCTGACTTGGATCTTCAAGTACAGACGGACGCCTCTCCTGCGTTCCATCGCTCAAAATCTCGAATGCACCTCTTCCTTCTGACAATTGAGCAGATTTCTGTCCAGAATCGTCCTTAAGCACTTCCTTCGTATTTTTGTCGTCCCGGTTATTACTCACTATTGTCCACATGTGGAATAGCTCAATGTCATTGCTATTTTCAGTCTTGACCTTCTCGACATTTGCCACCAGCGATGGTAACTTGCGTCCACGCGGACCTCGAGCTCTCCGCTGCTGACTTTCAGAGGGGGTTCTTGTACTATTCTCATTAGGTTCTTCCAATTTATTACCTTCCGTTCTTCTATCGGTAGAGATCGAGGATCCAGTCACCATATCTGGATTTGCAAACAACGTGCCCAGATTCTTGCCAAACTGAGCTCTTTCATCATTCAACGCCTTTCTGTGGTAGTTTGGAGCTCCGCCTGTGCCTGATTCCATAGATAGAGGTGACTCATGAGGTCGGAAAGGAATTGAGCCTTGCAGCTGCTCAAGCTGCTGATTCTGCAACATCTGCTGAAAAGCGGCTATTCGTGATGATGGTTTTTTGGGGACTGGCGGTGCAGCCCGTTTGGCAGATGGTATACTTGAGTGGTCTGACTTTTGTGACAGCACCTCTGTCTCCTCGAAAACTGAGGGCGCCAGTTCCGAAGAAATATCTCCTCCTTTCGTCTCTTCAACCTTATCTGATGAAAGATGATCGAGCTCTGGAGCTGGCGTAAAGTCTTTAGTGAATTCTGCGACTTCCTGCTCGTCAAGGGAACTCAGGTTTGCCTGAGCTTTGGTTGAATACGTCGTCGGCGGCTCCTCATCAGGACTCACTTCCCTTTCTGGCTGCGTCCCCTTCATTTCGCCCTGATTTGTAGCCTCCATTACATGCACTTCTTCAGGATGTTCTTCTGCGGTACTTTCGCTCTGTTCCGTTTCTCGGAGTAGTTCTCGGTTGACCTCCTCTCTATCGTTCTCTGCCGCTGATGACTGCGGTTCGTCGGACTCTGATTTCGAAGCGGCTTGAGTCTCGGTCTTAGAACCATCATTAGGGCCAGTACTTTTCTGTTCCGGATTCTCGGGCATCAGTCTCCTATCCGAACTTACGTCAGCAACTTCTATAGGCTTGATTAGCGAATTTCCACGCACCGGAGCCATTTCACGCTTCGATAAAAGCATTTCCATTTCTTTCAACTGCTCGCTGGTATTCTGCACAAGCATATCTAAATTTTCCGTTGTGCTTCGTTTCAAACTTTGATCTAGAGGTTCTTCTGACCTCTCCACTTCATCAGTACTTGCCACGGTCTTAAGAGTAGCTAATGGTCCGGTTGAGGGCACCGCCGTTGTTGCGGGTGTGCTCTTCAGTCGCTGCGGGCGGGCGGCAGGCAATTGTGGTGTCGGTTCATGATCTGAACTCTCCTGACGGCTCTGAGATCCCTCATCTTTAGTGATGCCACCATTTTCACGCATGTTCTCCTTCTTTTCTCGATTGGGTCGTGTCCCTGGGACTGATGGTTTCAGATCAGAGGATTCATGAGGTTTTGAGACTGGAAGTACTGGAGATGATGAGCTGTTCTTCAGCCGCTGGGGCCTGTGGCCTGGAATCTTGGGCAATTCCGATCCTTCAGCCTTTGCTAAGTCTGCTTCCGCAGAAGATGGTAGTGGAAACTTCTCCTGGCTGATCTCCTCAGTCAAACGATGACCTCTAACCCTCTGTGGCCTCTCAGGGATTCTTGGGACGTCATCGGAAGACATCGTAACCGCTGCCAAGCTTTCGATATATCTTCAGTAACGGTTTGTTCTGTTCTTCTTTGTAAAGGGGCTGGTTAAGTTTGATTCAGTGCACTTCACATTGACTAACCGAAAGGAAAACAACAAGGGCCTCCATTCAAGCAATACATTGAGACAGCTAAATATCTATTAAAAAACTGCAACGCTGCAGTAGTTCCCATGCTCTTGTTCGAACTTTAAACATTCCCTGCGCCCTTAAGCAGAGTAGTTCAAACGAAAGATATCATTGAACACATAGTAGGAGCTACCATCTGGAATCAAATGAAAAACCTGTGAGAAACGTTGAGGGTTCTGCTCCTCATCGATCAGCAGATCGCCAGTAATCATCACAAGAACATCGCCGCTTGGAGAGGCAGGTTGGGCGTCCAAAGTAGTGATTCTGTGTTGAACCCTTTGGAAAGGTAAAGAGACCAGCTTCTCTACAATGTCTTTAGCACCTTGTAATTGACTAGTTTCGAAGGTCAACATGGACTCATTCCTGTAAAGGTTGCCCAATTGGCTTCTATCGGTGTCAAATTGGTTGTAATAGAACTCGGTGAATTGTTGAGCCAAAGCGTTGAAATCAAGGGACATAGATAAATAATATGAGCTGCTAGTTGAAAGACAATGATAGCCAATTGCAGTAAATGGGCCTCGATCTAATTGAAAGATTTGCGTAACCTTCATAATATTCGAAAATTTGATGAACGAGGTTGTAACTTACCCTGCTCAGATCGAAAAATCGGCCATAGGGGACTAGTAAACAGTAAGCAACTCAATGAATTGATGGCTGCGAAGAATTAAGCTTTGGGTCTACGGTGTGCGAGCTTGGGCAGCAGAAATGAAGAGCTCCAGATCCCCTTTCAAGAAATTTTCACACAGCAGGGAAGGTTCCACTGATGAGAAACCTTCATCGGTCCATAAAAGGATAATCTCAGGTAGCGGCTCGGCGAAGCATGCACGTAATGTGAGCGGCAACAGTATGGGAAATGCGCCTCCGGTGTCTGGCATTCATGTTTCTCATCGAAGAACGACGTCAAACTCTTCAAGGTCCTCTCAAAGCTCAAACTTTTTAGCAGAGCAGTACGAGCGGGATAGGAAGGCCATTATAAGCAGTTGCTTCACAATGTATGATAGAAACTCTGGGGCACCAAATAACTACATCACACACGTAAGGATTATTGAAGATGCAAAATCACCAAGCTCGAGACCACCGCCAAACGCCCAACTGCAGAACAAGAAAAAGAGAATTCTAATTTTGAGTTCTAAGCCCGACAGTCCTAACGCTATCCAGCTGCACAAAGGACGTGAAAATACGGATGGCTCATTTCAGATTGGTAGAACCTGGGATTTAAAGGAACTTAAAAGAGTTGAGCGAGATACTGAGGTCGATGAAGGCTTCGCTTTGACTATGGGGAAAAAGTACTACTGGGAGACAAACTCTGCAAAGGAAAGAACTGTCTTTATCAAGTCATTAATAAATACGTACATGCAGGCCTTTGACGGTCATGTACCACAATTGATCAATTGGGATTTATCCATTTTCTATTTGGATGAGAGGAGTTACCAGAGAGCCGTTATCACTAGGGTATCAGGCACCGATGCGGCGTCCGTCAACAAAACTAGTGGCCATTCCATGCCCCAAGCAGGACCTGCCTCTCCACTCGGTAATATTAATTCGATGCGAGACGCAGATGCAAGCCAACAACCAACAGCAAATCTTCTACACAGAGCACCGTACTCCAATAGCCCGACAATAGCTGAGGCAAGTAAGCGATATTCTTCTTCGCAGCATGAAAACGAGGGGAAGCCAGTCGCTGAAGGCGATGGTTTAAATCATATGGTGACCACCGATGAACCTTCGTTTATCGACAAGAATTTGGATGCTATGTCAAAAGCTAGTGTTGAACGCCAAGCCTTATCTTCCGCTCGTAGCAGTCCCAGTAAGGATGGCTACAGCTCCCAATCCCAGGGAGGAGCATCAGGTAACAGACGTGACCATCTGTTGGAGGACCTGAATAATGTTCTTGCGTCAGAAATACAATATGTTTCTGAAGCCGCTTCCAATCTAGAACCAGGGCCACTGAGACCTAAGGAGGAGTCTTTTGTTCATGAGGATTTCTCAAAGGAATCCCCACCCCTTGTGGCCAAAGTGGAGTCTATTGTCGAAGATATTCGTTATGAGCCGATGGCTTTTGGAGATCAAGACCTCGATTTAAATGAAACGATTTCCAACGAAGGCGATACAACTAACGATCTATCTTTTGAACGAGGGGATGAGGTCCGTCATAGCCAGGTTCTTGAGCCAGGCTCTTCCCATACATACCATGAGGTATCAACTATTCAGGAAGAGGTACAGTTCGGTACAGATAGGATCGCCAAAGATAAAATGTTCCCAGCTCTTGAAGCTGACCGCGCCTCCGACAGCAAAGGTCCGCAAATGAAAAAGAAAGCTTGGGACATTGAGGATGAAGAGATTCTTGAGATTTTGACAGACGTCAATTGGGGAGCCGAAGATGATGCCGATAATTTAATCGAAAGATTGAACTCAAAAATTGCAGAAGCGGAGTACAACTTTAACAATTCTCTGCTATCTTTGGAAAAGCTAGCCTTGGACTTACGGCCATATGAGCAAAATGTTGCGCGAGAGTGTGATAAACTTAATCCAATACTCTCTCTTTTCCTCATGGAAATGAGTAATGTTTCTGGAGATATAGAGTATGTGGAAAGTCAGCACAATGGACTGCAGGTAGAAAGTGCGAATAAAAAACAGCTGTGGAATACCTTAAGCGAACTGCTTAACACGGTGTCTTTGGATGAAGACAGTCTCGGGGAGCTTCTGAACTGCCCCATAGCTGAAAGATATCTCGCCAAAATGGAGGGCCAGCTCAGAGCCTTGTTCAAGGCCCTCAAAGCAATAAATGGTGAGGAAGATGAAGAACATTATAATTTGGGACAAATGAGGGCTTTGAAGCATAGAAGGGAAACATACGAAAAAGTCACCAAGGTTTTCCTTGAAAGATTGGTAAATGAAATGGTCGGGAAATTCGTCAACATCTCAATAGATGAACTCTCAGAAGATCATCTGACTAGTTTCTTGAGTCGTCTATTAAGGTTTTCCTCTCTCATCCTATTTTGCAAAGATGTATCCCCTGACTCGTACAAGTATCTTATCGAGAAGTGGAACGGTACTATTTGCGAGGTATATAATAAGATGTGCCAGTCTGTGTTGAGGGAACTAGAGCTTTTGAAGGCTACCTTACCTTCGAGGGAAAAAAGAACCATCAATGAAGAACCTGGCCTAGCGGATCTACTGTCAGAATGGAAACATATCAAGAGCAAGGAAATTCCAAGGACGAAAGTCTCCACCTCTAGCGAGCTAGTTGGAAGTTTAAGAAAGGCTATGGAAACTTTTGAAAGATGGGTCATAGTTTACCAGAATTTCATCGACAACTTCTTTCACATCTGTTCAAAACTCGATTTTGAGGAATTCCTAACGCGCTTTGCCGCAGCAGAAAGTAGGACGGCCCAATTGCTTGAAATAAGAGGTATGCAACCGGACAGAACCTCAGCGGCGGTTGAGACACAGCTCGTCTCCAAGATATTTCAGCCGATTACCGCGCGCATATCATCAGGGCTTATTGAAGTTCTTAAATGTGATAGGTCAATTGCTCCCGCTCTGATGATTTCGTTAGAGCGTGAGATAAAATCCCTGGAGTCGTCAAATGCTGAATTTTTGGTTAGCGCCCTCTCTAGACTGCTATCTCAAGTTATCCAAGTATGGAGTGACTACGTTGACGACCAAGTGATGTATATGCAAAGAATCAGGATAAATGTCTCCTCAAGAAGCTTGTTACCTTCGGTGATTGAATTGCCATTATTTATAAAAAACTCGCAGGACTTTATCAGGGAAACAGAACTAGAGCTTCAAATGGACGATGAGGACGCCTTCGAGACACGCAAAATTTTCGAAGCAGCTTGTTCTAAAATGAGCAACTGCTTGGCAGACCTATTTACGACAAAGAATAATGACACGAAGGATTTGTTAGATGCTGCTGAGGCCGCAGAAACCGTTCCCTCTGAATCGGGGAACATTGACAGGACAATCACATTACTGATGAATTGTCACTGGTTGCTCGAGATACTGGCTCTGTTGAACAGCAGAGGCATTTTTGACAACTCCTTGCGAGAGGCCAAAAGTGTCTTTGACGTTGAGAAAGATAATTACGCATCTTATCTTTTGCGAGATTCGATGCCAAAACTGACCTCTTTCATCCATGGCGCTAGTAACCTGATCGCAAGCACCCCAACTGATAGGATGGTTGATCCTTCCAAATGGGCAGCCTATAGCAAGCATAACCTAGAAATTATTCTCTCAAGTTACACGTCTCACGAGATTGACACTCTGGTCAAACGTTTGCATGGATATATGCTAGCACATTTTGCCAATGAGCCTGATGAGTCCATCAAAAAAGCTCTGTTTGACAAGATTTGGTCCTGCATCCAAGGGCAGACTGTGTCTCTTTACCTGAGGCTCTACACATTGATCGAGAAGCATTACAAGGGAACGTACGTGAAATTCACGAAGAACGACATCATAACAGCATTCGAGAGCTATAAGAAGCAACACGTCTAATAGTTCATTCACGCTTAAATCTTGTGTCTGGTCATTGGAGACGATAGACGCGTCGCTTGCTTTTAACGCGTTGCGGGATGAAGGCGTGAACTATTGGTCATCGAAAACATTGATACCTGCAAATGAACTACAAGTTTCAGCTAACATCACTGTTTCTTCGAAGTACGCAATGTCAGGTGTAGAAGGTCACAGTGATGGCAAAAGTTGATGAGAATTACGATGATCTGGACGATGAGGAGTTAGAGTGTTTACACGCTGGAGGTGTTAATAAAGTTGTGCGAAAAGCAGTAATACGAAAACCGAAGGCTTTGCAAACCGACTTAAATGGCAAAGTGATAGAAGGACAGCAAGCATTTTACGAAGAGATCCGAAACGATGTCACGTTTGGACCAACTCATCACAAGTTATGCCATGAGAATCTTCAGCAATTCATTTATCCAACAAATTTCGAGGTACGAGAATATCAGTTTGATATCGTCCGGAAGGCTCTATTTCAAAATGTCCTTTGTGCTATTCCGACAGGTATGGGGAAGACTTTCATAGCTAGTACCGTGATGTTGAATTTTTTCAGGTGGACTCAATCGGGCAAGATCATTTTCACGGCTCCTACGAGGCCATTAGTTGCACAGCAAATTAAAGCTTGCCTGGGCATCACTGGCATTCCTCAAGATAAAACTGCGATCTTGTTAGATAAGTCAAGGAAGAACAGAGAGCAAATCTGGAACGAAAAAAGAGTGTTTTTTACAACACCACAAGTGGTTGAGAATGATCTTAAGAGAGGCATTTTGCATCCCAAAGAAATTATATGTATTGTACTTGATGAAGCACACCGGGCCACCGGTTCATACGCATACACCAACATTATAAAATTCATCAGCAGGTTTAACACTTCATATCGAGTGCTTGCATTAACCGCAACTCCAGGTTCAGACCTGGAAGGTGTGCAGGAGGTTATAAAGAATCTAGAAATATCGAAGGTCGAGGCACGAACAGAAGAGAGCATCGACATCGTGCGGTACATGAGAAAGAAGGAGAGGTTAAAGATAGAGGTCGCTGTCAGCTCGGAAATCGAAGACTTAATAGAGCAAGTTGGCGCAGCAGTTCTCCCTGTTCTCAGGCAAGCCGTCGAATTGGATATTTACGAAGATTGCGACCCATCCCAGATCAATGCTTTCAAAGCAATGCAGCAAAGTCAAAAGATCATTGCTAATCCCAGCATACCGGAGGGCGTTAAGTGGAGGAATTTCTTCATTTTGCAGCTATTGAATCATGTGGGGCAAATGTTGAAACGAATCAAGATTTACGGAGTAAGCACCTTCTACAACTACTTCATGGATAAGTATAGAGAGTTTACCACAAAGTATAGCCTGGGTAAATCGACGAACAAGATCGCAGCAGAGTTTTACTTCAATCCTATCTTGATAACAATGATGAAAAGATGTGAAGCTCTTCTGGCAAACCCCCAATTTTTGAGTCATCCCAAGCTGCGTCATGTCAGAGAAGAGCTCACAGACTTTTTTTCGGAGGACAGTTTAGATTCAAGAGTGATTATCTTTACGGAGCTGAGAGAGAGTGCCTTAGAAATTGTCAAATGCGTCGATCTAATGAATGGACCTGGGTCCAATTACAGAATAAGACCTCATATATTTATTGGACAAGCGAAAGGGAAAGAAGGTTTCGACGAGGTGACATTTACAAGAAAAAATCAACCCAAGGGAAGGAAAAAGGCAGATAGGATGAAGCGACAAGAGGAAGATAAACAACTTGAAGAACAAAAGAAGCAGAAAAAGAAGGAGGAGCAGTTAGAAAGAGATGCTAGGCGGACGGGCAGCTCTGAAGATGCTCAGATAAAAGGCATGACTCAAAAACAACAGAAAGAGGTCATCCAAAAGTTCAAAACTGGTGAATACAATGTTCTGGTGTGCACTTCGATTGGTGAGGAGGGGTTGGATATAGGTGAGGTTGATCTCATTATTTGCTACGACACAACCAGTAGTCCGATAAAGAATATACAGCGGATGGGGAGAACTGGTAGAAAGAGAGACGGGAAAATAGTTCTGCTTTTCAGCAGTAATGAATCCCTTAAGTTTGAGCAAGCTTTGAAAGACTACTATGGTCTACAAAGACTTCTTTGTCAAAATCACTTAACTTATACGAAGTCAGATAGAATTATACCGCCCAATATTAAGCCAGTGTGTCGCAAAGAGCATATTAACCTTGATGAGGAAGCTCTGGAGGTTAATAAAATGGAGGACACTGAAGAGGTGATTCGTTACGCCACACAGTGCATGTTGGGTAAGAAACCGAAAGCAAAGAAAAGGGCTAAGGGGAAGGAACCTAAAAGAGAAAAGCGGTTTTTTATGCCGGATAACGTCGATGGTGGTATTGTCACAGCCATGGATTTAGTGACGAAGACCAAATTACCTGAAAATCGCTTAGATGATGATATCAGATGCAAAGAGAGTATCGACCGTAATGAGAGCACCTCTGTCGAAACACCATCCAGCGCAAAGGATAAACCCAAGGATTTTAGCTTTACCGAGCTCGCCCGTCCCGCTACAAGGATGAAGCTGCCGTCACTCATCGGAAGAACAAGCGACAAGATTAAAGATGAACAGGATGACGAAATCCCTACTGGAAAGGTAACTAGTGATGCATCGGATGGCATAAATCTGAGTCGCAAAATAGATGACGATGGGCTCAGTACGCCGGCATCGAAGAGGCAGAAATCTATCTCTATTGAAACAAAATCCGCTTTTTCAAATCGCAAGCTACCTGAAAGAAACACCTTAGAAGACGCCGATGAACGCAATCATGGAGGTTTGTTGACCAGTTCCGAGCGCGAATACTTTTTGCAACATTATTCACCTGATGACGCTGTGTCTATAGCGACCATACCTAATTTCGTGCGAAGTACGAAGTGCGCAGAAGTTGATCACAGTATCCTCAACCAGAAAATTCTGCAGCTATTTGAAGAACTGCGGCAAAATAGAACACATAGGACCATTGAGATGAATCGCACCAAATGCATTGCAAGAGGCATTCAAAGTGGCATTGTCAACCAAAGTCACGTACAACCTTCCGTAATGGTAAAATGTGACTGCTATCAAACGACAGAACCGCGGCATAGTACGATGACTGATGTCCCAGCGAAGGGAGCAGATGATTTGGATTCTTTATTGAGTTCAGACTCGGACTTTTGAAGTTTATCTCGTCCCGAATTCAACGTAAATAATGACATTTTTAAATTCTTTACCTATAAAAGGCGAGAAATTTTGACAAATTTGTATGCTTTCCATCTCTATACTCATTGTCTTGCTGCCTTTATGCTTCTTTCTCGTATTTAGTTTTAAAAAGACCATCCTTATGCAAGGGAAATACGCATATCAGTGAGGATTCGTCCGAGATTGTGTTTTTGCTGGTTGAAATTTAATTTTTAACCGACCTTTCTTCTCATGATCAGCTACGGGTTGTTCGCATCTGAACATCTCATGATTATGTAGAGACTTTTTGGAATACTTCTAACCCCTCTCTCAATTATTCTACCTCACTACTTGTGAAGTGGTTGATGGAGTGAGTTTGGCGGGTCGCCGTTGGCTACAATTTTCAGTAGCAACTCATTTACGTTCAATTTTGCTGGATCTTGTGAGGTCACAAGGCCAAATTGATGATCAGGGAACTATAGGACTTCCCCTTTCCTCCCACTTGTTTTTTTTGTGGTGGTATCGGTAGCCTACTTTGATTTGGTGAGCGATACAGTGCGCACTGTTAATGCGCACAATCAATATCCATGAACCACTCCGGCCTCTTGTCTGAATGACGAATACTGTTAATTGTGTTGTCAATGGATTGAAAGGTTTATAGTAAATTACGAGAAGTGCAAAAGATGAAATTGGTACTGGATGGTGTTTATGATCTTACACTTGACTTTGAATGTCTTCGTTTCTACAACTGAATTGGAGCATTATACGCCGGCTCTAATGTCCAGCAAGCCTGTGAACCTGGGTTTCTCAAGCACTCGAGGATTCTAGCACATTACTATCGGGACCTTAACTCACCAAGTGCAACCTTCAAATGAGAAAGGGATGTGCTCGAAGGCCATATGATTCGCTTTGATTACGAGGGCGACTTAAAGGAGGTAACGTAAGTTGACAAATCCCTAGAAGATGGTGCCACGAGTAGTTTGACATCTTTCCAAAAAGCCGAGCATCGTTTACATTAAGTTATCTTACGATATCTTTGCGAATTAGCCGCCGAGCTGGTGCTCATGTCACACGAAAAGGTAGTCCTCGCTAATAGCCACACAAGATACTGAACTAAAGAGTAAACATCCTCAGCTATCCCTTGCACCAATCAGAACTGACGGGTGCTATGAATCATCAATAAAAGCAATAGCGGAAATAGCAGCAGCAGCAGTTGTTGTATATGAGCCCTCAAACGAAGAATCTGGCTCACATGTATCCATTGGTAGACAAACTGATCAAGCAGTCGCGGAGGAACAGAGAAGAAAGAAACAGTGCTGTGGAGCGTCGAATTCTTTCTGGGAAGTGAGTGGATTCCCAGAGTGGAAAGAGTGATTCGATATTTTTTAATCAATTTCTGCAATGATAAAATCCTGCAGGCTAAGAAAGACCTCAGAAAAAGAGGTAGGGTTTGCTGAGAGCGCATAATGATGCTGGAACGGCTCGGAGCTCTTTTGCGGACTAACGCAGTCAATTACCATAACAAGTTTGCGAAGGTACGACAAAAGCTTGAAGATGAAGCAACTCCGCTGGGAGACAAGGAGTGCACTTCATATGTGAATGACGTCAACAAGATTCACGAATTGTGCTCGTTTCTGAGCTTTATAGAATCATTCCACGTCTCGCAGACACGGTTTGACACACACAATAGCGATACCCTTTAGCGGCTCCCGCGATGAACTTGAGAAGTGATTCAGGCTTTGACAAATGGCCTGAAGAATGAAACAGGAAAACCGAATAGAAATTTCGGGTTTTTGCTTACTAGGAAATTGCTAGTACGTGACTGGAAATTAAAATGCGCTGTGCGGCAGATTTATCACCATCAAGCCTACATCCAGAGGTATGAGAATATGGCAGGCGGATCACCAAGCTGAGTAGATGCTTCAATTGCTAGTATCGAAGGCAGCCTTATTGCAAAAAAAAGAATGAGTTATCAGCGGGGTGAAAGAAAGCGGCCGTTCGTTTTCGTTATATCTGATGCGCTATGATTTCAGATCATATTGGCATTTGCCGCTGTGCGAAATTATGGTGGTAGGGTAAAAGCTTGCTGATTAAAATTGCAGTCTATGGAGAAGTTGGTTAGCCGGTCAATATGAGCGTCGCAGGCCTAACAAGCCAATTGAGCTACGTCAAATTGTAGAAGGTATGTCAAGCTTCACCTAACCTATGGATCCCATAGAGAGTTGAGAAAAGATTTTAAAATACAAAGGTATACCAATATACATGCCAAGGACTGGTAGAAAGATGCGGGAAAACGAGAAGTTTTAGTTTACAGCTCTTACAGGGAGAGCAGACAGAAGAGGTATCAAAGAACTGAAGGAGAGTGAGCGGAACAATTACTGCGGTTAAGGCCAAGCTATGATATTCAGGAGTTGCACGAACTGCAATAATAGAGCAACGATCTTATTCAATGGGCAACCCTGCAAAGAGACGAGGTAAATAAGCAAGAAAGCGATTACCGCAGAGTTAAACTTCTCCAGCGTTAATCACAGGGGAAGAATAAAATCTATTTGTGAGCGACTGGAATATTCGATGCCGCCTCTTGACGTGAGAACTTTGGGCTGTTGACACGTCAATGGGCGGTTCGTGTACTACCATGTTTGCGCTACAAATACTGACTGTATTATGCCCCCTTTTCCTGGCCATCTCTTTTCTCGTTTCTCTCAGGGTCCCACCCATTTTCTCCATCTCGAGTTTGGTTTTCTCGATTTCTTTGCGTCTATTATTGCAGTCCGCCCACGCTTGAGCGTACCTTTTTTCGAACTCTTGGTACTTCAAGTGGAATTTTGCCTTATAAGCAGTATTCGTGTCGACAAGGCGCCTGACATTCGCATTGGACTCATCTAGCTGTTTGACCAGATTTTTGTTTGCCTTTGCGAGTTCGGCTTCTCTTTTGTTTGACGTCTTCAAGTTCTCAACAGTAAGTGTTAGGGAATTCTTCAAGAGGTTGCTTTGGCGAAGCAAATCATCATTTACCTCCTGAAGCTTTCCACTTTCACTAACAAGCTTCCTGTTGGATTCCTCGAGGTCTTCAATTTTTTTTTGCAACACGAAACTTTCCCTCCTGTAGCGCTCTAAGAACGCTAGCTTTTGCTGACTGTCAACCGTGTACTTTTGTTCCTTTAGTACTCTTGCCTCCAGTTCTTTGATCTTTATGAGAAGAGGCTTACTGACTTCTTTCTGTTCCTGCAGATTATTTTGACAGCTCTTGAGTTCCTTCCTCAAAGCGTCATTCTCAACCTGCAGCTCATCCGCCATTGACCTAACTTGTAGCAAGTCCAGTTTTATTGCTTCCATTTGGACAATGGCTTGTTTCAGATCCTGCTTCTTCTCTTCTGCTAAACTTAGATCAATGCGGCTTTTCCTTACCACATCCTCCAAGTTAATCTCTTTTTCCCGCAACATTTGTCTGAGCTCAGCAACCTCCACATTTAGAGCGTCTTTCTCAAGCTTGAGCGCTTCTATTTCCGTTTTACGCTTCTTTAGTGCTTCAACTCTAACGCGGACTGCTTCCTCGCTCATACGCTTCCAGCAAAGTTGCTGAGTCTTGAATGCATTTGCAAAACCGGCGGCCAAATTTTCAGTTGAATGAACCGGCGCATTCTTGTTTAGAAACTCCAAAGGCATGTCACATAGATTGTATAGCCTTCCAATAGCTGTAAAAAGTTTGCTTTCGCCCACCAATTCGAAATCATGATTGGGTGTCACAAACTGATCTTTCTCATTCTTTAGAATTGATTTGCCTGGCAATTTATCTTTTGGAACCGTTGAACCATCCTTAGCAACAATATCACTCCTCTTGAATCGTATTACCCTAGTTGTTCCAAATTGGAGCCTCCTTTCAGAACGCTTCTGCCTGATATCATCAAACAAAGGATTGTAAGGTGGTAATGGAAACACAGGTAGCTCCTGCGAAGAATCAGAATCATTCGATGCTGTAGTATCATCATTCGAAGGTGGAGAGTAGTAGTCTTCTCTTTGTTTATTGATAATAGCCGCCAGCTCTTTTTTATGCTCAAGAGTGCGGCGGTTAGCGCCCGTTTTGTTGTAATAAGCGATAGCGTCTTCAACGGCAGGATTGACGTTGGTGATGTCGAAAACATCAGTAATGTAATCGTCTGGTCCATCGTATTCCTCGTATTCGGACTCATCAGTGTCAGAGTCGTCGTACCTGGAGCTGTCTGACTCAGATTCGCGGTTTTCGCAGTCCTCAGAATCGGATGCATTTCCTTGCCCACTGAATTCTTCCTGTGTAGTCTGATTGCCTTGATTTTCATCGGCTAATGATCCCTGTTGCTCAAACACTATTTGGACGTTTTCATTTTCCGATTCATCTATCCATGGCCATGGAACTTGTTCTTGACCGTTGAATGATTCAGGGTTCTCTTGCCTTCTTTTGATTGCTTCGTTAAAAGGTGCCCATGGGTCAGAAGCAGATGTATTGTACTTAACCTCGTAAACGGACATTTTTGTTGGAAATTAAGTATTGGATTAATTAAAAAGATGAAATAGAAAGAATAGTTCGAATGAAGTTTCTTTCTTATCCATCTAGAAGAGAAAAAAAAAGTGCAACAGATGATTTAACATCAAGAAAGAGAGCAGATGGATTTGTGTCCTCCTTTTATATCCCAGTTCCTCGATCTATCGGTGACAGAGAAACAAATAGTGACTCAGGAACAAAGCGTCACAAAGTTGGATACTGACACCCGGCAATCCGATCGAAAAAAAAAACAACTGGGAGTTGTTCACAAGAGATAGTTGGTCGATCAGATTGGGATTTCTGATAGCCTACGAGTCTTAATTGTTAGGTGATGTAATCAACTTCAACCGTGGCAGGTATTAAACACTAGGCTAGTTGTACTGGTATGAAATATGTATAATATTTCTGAATATAGAAAATACCATACGCTGAGATCTACGGATTTTAAAATCCACAAGGGAGTATCTTGGTGACTGTTCTTTAAAATTCGCTTTTATACGTTTATCATGTCGAGATGCTGCTTTAAGAAAGGGTAATCTCCACGGCGTCGAATTTGCAGCGAACAAGTATGAGTGTGCATGTCTTGCTTTGGATCCACATTAGCTTAAAGATAAGGCTGTTTTGTCCAAGTAGCTTCACTTTCAGGCACCAATGTTATGCATAATGTCGGAACTATCATCCGTTTCAATTCGCCGATTGGTTCATATGCTGATACTAGATCGAGTGGAAGCTTTGCCTGTACCACCGGAATTGGATATCTCTTTTGGAGATGTGTTTCTTTCGAAGATCATCGGTTGTTTGTGACTGAAAAGCGTCTGGAACTTCGTCTCCGATTGGTATATTCAGACATCCGATCTGTTAGAGCCATTTTGGAAATAGACCACATTCATATTCATATTACACGGTGCGAGAGAACCTTCACCTTACAAAACTAGATGGATGAAAGACTTCTGCAAGGATCCTTCCTAGGAAACGTTACACCGTGAACCAAGAAAGAAATAGAGGACGAGTGTTTATTATGGACATCATTATGTCATCCCGGGAATTGAGGTAAATCATGCACCTAGCATCCTGCATTAGGTTGTGAAATACATGACGGGTAGGTACGTCCCATAGTGAACTTTGCTAGAGTAAGAGGAGCAATTGACCGATGGGATCTCTCGGCCTGAGTTTCAACATTTCATCAAGATGTGGCTTCTTGGTCCGTGGATTGGTAGGCGAATATGCTAGAATTCGACATGAAATTGAAGCGGGTAAGATAGAAGAATTCATCTGTGATGATTTGGTAGAGACTTGATATATCTACAATGTCCAAAGAGCTCGCAAGAAGTGAAATGGGAGAGAATGGCGCTTACGTTCCATTAAATACCCCATCTGTCGGAAAACAGACCATATCGCAAGGTACTTTGATAAGAAGATAGTGGATAAAAAGATCCGAAGTAAAAACAAAAAGAAGAGTTATTCTAAGGATACTACGACCAAAAAAAATATGAAAGACAAGACGTCAATCCGCAAACACCACTGATATAGTTAGTGACGAGAAAACCGAAGACGCAAGTCTACAGCAAGTGGTCTAGACGTACCGGGAGCATTTAGAAGAGAATTTATTGTTAATAAAGTGAGACAAATGCAGCAGCAACCGACTGATTACGGTGCCACTCCACTGAATTCACCTCCTGGCTCAGCTCTTGAACTAGAACTAGACGACAACGTAATGGAAGTCAATAGTAAACATCATCTTAGGCTTCCATCAGTCGCTACTAATGATTCGGTAAGCCTGTTAACGAATGACGTATCTGTTAACTGATTCGGGCGCATCCACTTTAGTTCTTAGGCAGGAAATATACGAACACGACAAATCAAAGAAACTAGAGTGCAAACTGCAGGATGATGAAGGGAATTAGATCAAAATAAGCTTTAAATTGAAGCTTCAACTGCAATTCCGAACAGCAAGCTGTGCACTCTAAATGCCCTTTCATCATCAGACTCGGAATTTCATGCCCTCCGCATAAAAGATCTGGGTCGACAGGGATATTACTCAAAATTCCAGGATTAATGAATCGGGAAAAAATACGGCATACCGGTTACTAGGTCGCTAAGACAGGCCCATACCATTGGCTATAGCGGGACAGCTTCTTCTGATCCTCGGTGGTCCAGTCGCGATCCAGTCGCGTAAACGCCCTGCGAGACTGTGAGGTCCGCACAGCGTAGGAGCATTTCGCTTGTTTCGGTATTCAGTCGAAGCTGCATCCGCTCCACCGAGTCCATATCAAGGCTCGAGATAAGCGGCCTGTATATAACGGTGCAGGTGTCTTCGAAGGATGGGTCCTCCAGCTCTGATTGCGACAGGGCGAAAGTTGGCGGCGACGATAGGCAATCGTTAATGCTGAAGCAACTGTGATGCGAGGAAGTGGGCGCCTCGGATGTCGAGTGAGCCGTGGCAGACACGAGCGTGGTCTCTGCTACTTGCGTCCGGTTCTTCCAGAACCGCAGGTGATGCCTTTTGCCCTTTTTGTGCTGGCGCTCATCGGGCACTAGTGCAATCTGCCTGGCCTTCTTACTGAACCACGAAGCCATCACGTCCATCTTCAGCTTTAGACGTTCTGTCTTTCCCTTCCTCTTGGGGCTGGCCTCTGGTCCGTCCTCTGGTCCGTCCTCTGGTCCGTCCTCTGGCCTTTTCGTCTTGCGAGGTTGAGCATCCCAGACATTGACATTGAGTCGGCGCTGTCGGGATCTTGGCATGGCCGAGAAACCGAAATCTGGGTTCTCTCTGTAACCTTTTGGCATATGCGTTGCGTGGTGATGTTGTGATGCGGTGATGCGGTGATGCAAGGTTTAAAAACAACCTGTGGTGGCTTAAGCGGTCACTTCAATATGCCTGATAATTCAAATGGACTAAACTCCAGCGTTCCAGTCTCGTTATTTACCCACAAGAACATCGTTATATTTTTTTTTGTTTTGAAGCTGGCGCCAGAACTCGACTTTGTGACACTTCATCTTGCATTAACTCCGTTGGCCAGAACGCAACACAGAGAACCGGCCTAGAAGACTCACTTTACGGAACTTGAGACTAGAGACTAATTACAAATGTTTCAGCAATTTATTTGAAAGTCCACCTGCTGCTTCGGCAGCTCCGCAGACAAGCAATGACGTGCGATTATGTACGCGAGACACCACGGCAATGATAGAGAAGATTATATGGCAGCTTTGGCAGGCAGCCAGATTAACGAAATGGCCGGTTCCCTTATCTTTCTGCCGCCTCTGCGCTAATCTTATCGATCATTGACATGGTGTCTTGGCTCACTGCTTTTAGGTCCCGCATGCAGCTCTTAGCTGCTTCATATGCTGAGCAATAGATTCTTTATCCATATCTTTGCTCGGCGCTTTTGCAACGCAAAGTACGGATGGCTGCTAATAGATCTCTCGGGAGGTACTCCATCTAGACGCTGCTCCTGCTCTGCTGGTGTCCTGAGGCTTTTAAGCTTTGTGGTCAGTCTGTTGGTGAAAAACGAGAACGGCGGGAATCTGTCTGAAGGCCCGTTGAACAGCTCTTCGAGGAACCGCCTGTCTTCAAGTTCGTCGCTGCGCAGCTCGCGTGCCATCTTCAGCTGCTTCACAAAGCGTTTATCCAGCGACCACATGCGTTTCAGATGATCGTATATTATGGCTTTGTCCCTGTCAACATTCTTCCAGCGTCTGAAAAAGTGTCGACGGACCGCTGGTCCCGTTCCTGTAAAGAGCGACGGCAATCCGCGATTGCTTGCAATGAAGTCTTCAAGTGAGTCTACAATGTCTTCATCCATCTCAAAATGCAGCAATCCACGTAAGAAGGGCTTTGATCGGCCCCTCTCGGGACGAAATCTCACCTTATAATCGCCTTCGCGCCTTTCCTGGTCAGCGACAGCGTGTAGCGCCATTGACAGTTGTTTCGACCTGAATTCTGGACTCTCGTAGTCCAGATGCTTAATTCGTCTGAATCGAACAGGGCAGTAATCCTTCAAACATTTCGCTATCCATGTCTCGTCCACCGCGGTTTCACTGACATCCTTATAGGCTTCTGGCCGTTGATAGAGTCCTGCTTTCTTAGTGGTAGAATAGCAAGGCTTGTCTAATGCTTTTGAGCTATTCATTTCAGCGGCAGATGAACAAGGTATGGCATGTTGCTCAGCTGGTATTGCTGAAGAGCGTGGAAGATCTGTGCCACTGTTAACCTTTTGCGTTTCAAGGTCTTCGGAAAGTACAGATGATCCACAGAAAGACCTTAACGTGAGAGTGCTGCCATTTGTTACCTGCGATGAAGCAGTTGATGGGACCTCTTCTTCTGCAGGAAAGGCAAACGACTTTGTCTGTTCCAGCACACAGCCTTTAGTGGAGTCCAGATAATTCTTACCATTTGTTCCCTCACTAATTGAGACATCACTTCGAGGATTTTTGGCACAGTTCTTAGTCCACATTTTCATCAACACCGTTTTTATCCTCTGCCTCTTCCCCAATTTAGGCTCTTTCTCATGAGTGCAAGCGTGGGCGGGTGCCCCAAAGGAGGGATTTACTGTACTTTTGAACATGTTTTCAAAGATTGATTGTGTGTTTACCGAAGTTCTTACTTTGCTGTATCTTCTTAAAGATAAGCTAATATGAGAAAAGTGAGAGGTAAGAACCAAGTACGGATGAGCAAACTTCGATGTATTTATACTTTGTTACTACTTTTGTGGAACCGATGTGCAAAATTAGTTTGTGTAACTGTTTGACGCGCCAGTTTTAAACTTTGTGACGTTCTACTCAGGAATCTCATTTGTGACAGTAGACCCAGAAATTAGGGTGCAACTCGCTTTCGCAACAAGAGACACCAGGAAAGGATATGCTATTGAGAGACGCGCTGGTAGTGATTCCAATAAACTTTATGTATCTTTGCAAGGCGCTACAGCTAAAACAGTGATTTCTCAGGCGCGGCTTTAGACGGATATCTCAACCTGGGTTTGTTTCGTCTGCAAGCTGAAATTAAGATTACGACACTAGTTCATTTCGAGATGGCTTGAATAGCTGCAGAAAACACTTGAGCTTCTTATGCTTCAACTACGGAAGATATCCCAGTAATGCAATTCGTTTTACGTGATCTGTAGCTTGAAGCTCTTGGTAATGTACTGAATATTTTTATACACTATGAGAAAGGTGAAGACTGCTTAAGAAATCCACCTAGAGATATAGCTCCAACTCAATGTTTCGAAAGTATGTTCTAGTAATGCCCGTAACCGAAAGTAGTCTCTACCAGCAACTAACACAAATCGGTTTTAAAGGTTTACAAAAGACGACATCCATTCGCGGTCGAAGGTCAAATCCTCCATCCAAAGGACATTAAAGACCAAGCTGGTTAGTCAATACCCTAAGCTGGAGGACGTAATCGATGAGTTAATCCCCAAAAAAAGTCAAATTGAATTGATCAAGTGCGAAGACAAGATTCAACTATACGCTGTCGACGGTGAAGTCCTCTTTTTTCAAAAATTCGATGAGCTGATTCCAACCCTCAAATTAGTACACAAATTTCCCGAAGCCTACCCCACGGTACAGGTCGATAGAGGCGCTATCAAATTTGTTTTGTCCGGCGCAAACATTATGTGTCCTGGTCTCACTTCACCAGGAGCTTCTCTGCCACCAGCACCGGGATACCAGAAGGACACGATCGTGGTGGTCAAAGCAGAGAATAAGGATAGCGCACTGGCGATTGGGAAGCTTCTTATGAGTACAGAAGATATCAAAAGTGTGAATAAAGGACATGGCGTGGAAATGATTCATCACCTAGGGGATCCGTTGTGGACTTTCAGCGTCGAATAGGCACGGCATAACTCAACTGCATGTTTTCCCTGTAATATGGCATCTTCTTTTACCGGGCGCTTTCTGCGTTAAGCTACCCGCTTTATGTAAATTGTAGTATTGTCGCATATTCCATAGTAATTGACCTGCCTAAATTCCGAGTCCATATTCTGACGAGCGTCCGGAGCAGGATAGAAAAATAGTTGAAAAGGACCTTTTCCTAGTTGCAACTTTCGCGCGATAATTGTCTTTAAGTACCTTACAGAGTAATTTGTGAGAATTGAGCACTTGGCTGAGTTTTGATTCTCTTCATTGACGACCCTGACGGTAATGATCAAATACTCCAGCCAGCTTTTGCGAGTGACTTGTTGCTTTTCGTGAATTGAATACTTTCTTGCTAGCGCCGTCCAGCGCGGCAGACGTCTGTCATATTCAATCTGTCCACTAATGACCTTCGACACGAAGAAAAGTTCTGCCTCTTGCCTTGTAGCTTTGGAAAGCATAGAACCATCCAAACCTTCAATGCTTTGAAGCCTTGCTATGGTTGCATAAAAATTGGATATTTCGTCACCCGCTGCGTTGAAGAGGTTGCCATTGATCCTAGCGAACCGAAGTTCAGGCAGAGCTTGATTCAGGAGGTCTAATGTATCCCACTTCTGTATCATATTGTGGGATATATCGAGATCTATCAGCTTAGGAAATGGAAGTATATCTAGAGCGTGCAATAAGTTGTGAGATAAGTTTAGGCTTCGAAGACGGAGGCTTGAGATTCCCGAAGGAAGGCTATTCATCAAATTACCAGATAGGGACAGCTCCGTTAACGTCGAAGGAAAATAAATTGTCTCTCCGGTTGGTGACGATAAGTCGTTCCAACTCAGATCCAACGTTTCCAAGCATGGAAAACATTTAAAGACCTTTTCAAGTTGGTCTATTTTGAGCCCACATCCAACAAGCTGTAGGCGCTTAACTCGATGAAAGCTGAACTCTCCAAGGCTGTCCCACCCTTTCGAGAAAACATTGCGCGAAAGGTCCAGATATCGAAGATTCTTGAATTCCGATATGAGTTGACAGGTTTGGCTGAAAGTGGACAAAAGATTGGAAGATAAGTCCAGCTGTGTCACCTCAGCACAATTTGCGCGGATGACATTCAAAGCACTTTCAGAAATTCTTTCGTCATTAATTGAACATCCATCGAGGAAGACTTTTTCTGTAGGCCTTAGGCCTTTCGCTACCTCCGGTTTCGAAGCTGGAGCAGAACTGGCTAGTTCTATAGGCGGAGTCAAATATTTTTGAGCAAATGCCCTATCAAACGAAAAGCCTGTATGTGCCTCATTCTCTAGCTTAGTAGCCTTCACGAACGAGCCTGAACGATATTTCGATACCTCGAAATATCGGACGCCATCCACTGCTCCATCATTTTTACCTCGCGTAGGATTATCCCATTCAACACCATAGGCATTGGTTTCTGGCCACTTGCAAATCTCACCGACATATCTAACCGTACATATCTCTCCTCCAATGTTCAGACGATCCCCTACCCTGTATTTCATCAAATTTCAACTGCTAGTACTGAGACATTTCGATGTTGCAAATGTGACGCCTCGGGCATCTTATCGCCTTGGGCGATGAGTAAAATGCAAGACCAGGAACTGAAAGTCTTACAGAAAGATCTATACAGAATCATGTGTTAATATACAGTCTGGTCAGCTAGCTCAGGCCCATTGAAGTGTCTATATAGTCTCGTCTTGCTGCTTTTCAGACTTGATAGCGTTGTCCAAAGAGGCAAACAATCCGTCCAGATCGAATTCCTTAGACCATTCCGGTACGATGGAGGTTTCTTCCATTTTAGCTGGCGCCTGTGACACACCTGTACTTAGAGTATTTGGCTGTGTGTCAATACCATTTTCAGTGCCTTTAGAAGCGTTAGGCAACACCCAGCCCATAATTTTTCCGTCCCTCCAATCATTGAGCACAGATATACCAGCGCTGGCTAGATTTGGCACACCTCCTTTGCCCAGCCTGCCCCTCTTCCTGGCTATGTGAATCAGGAAGTGTTTCGTGAAGGTCTCAGGATCATTTGCTGGAATTGGAGGTATCTCATATAGTGTCTTAAAACTGTTTACCATTTCGTCTGATTTTGCTAGCCTTTTGATTAACATCAAGACTGCTGGATATGGGTCTACGATATACTTTGATGGCAAAGCATTCAGCAGAGCTAGCTCAGCTTCTTGTTCAGTCTTACTCTTTTTCTTACTGTCACTGGGGAAGCAGATACCCGGGGAGTCTAAGATCTTCAGTTTATTATCCACTTTGATTTCTCTCAGAGAAGTCGTCACACCTGCTTGGTTACCCACCGGGCAAGCCTTGGAGTGCCCGCCACGACGAGATAGCAAAGAATTGATTACCGATGATTTACCAACATTTGGATAACCAATGACACCCACAACGATGGAGCGCTTTAGGTTACTGTTGTTGGAATAAGTTTTCAAGGCTTCCAGAAGCGCAGTGGCAGTGACCGTTTGGGTGAGTTTCTTGTTGAAAGATGAGCAGGTGGTTGCTCCTGGAGCTGACTTCAGAGGAATGGTAGGGAAGCTAGACTTGAGCACATTCAGCCATTGTTCCAAAACATAAGGAGGGACAAGATCCACTTTATTTAGAAGTAGGATCAGCCTCTTGCCTTGGCTTTGCAAAACTGCCTGCTCCACTTTCCTAGAACGTGTTCCCTCAGGATCTCTAGCATCGAGCACATACAGAATCACGTCAGAAGCGTCCACCACGGTCTTGAAAATTTTATCGTATGCCTTCCTTGACTTTTCCAGTTCAGATCCCTCTTCATCACTGCCATTGTAAAAGTCGATATCATGCTCGACCACATCATGGTATGCTTCATCGTCATCTCCCTGGTCTTCGTATTCCTGAGCGGCATTCTGGGCTGATTCAACCAAAGCCGCTAACCCGTTGTCAATATCATCATCGGAATTCATATCTTCATCCATCACATCTCCGGCGCCTTCCATAGCTAACCTCTTGGCCTCAAGTCTTTGTTGTTTGACCATCTCTCTCTCTTCTTTTGCTCTCTGCTTGGACATTTCAATTTCTTCCAGAATCTTGGCCTTATAAGGGAAGTTTGCCGGAATTCCAGGGTCCTTTTTAACTCTCGATTTCCATGTAGGATCTTTCTTGGCATTTTTTCTTTCCTTACGTCTGTGAGCTGCTGCTTTCTTCTTGATTCCTTCCCTCATCCGGGTGGAACCCCTCTTTGACGTACGCTTTCTCAAACCCATTATTGGCCAGTATATCTGTGAGCCGGAAGGTTTGCGTGGGATGATCTTCCAGGTGCTCTCTTCACTGAAGTTCAGCTCATCTCATCTCATCTCATTACCCAGTCAAAATTTTTCAAAAATAAATATACAGTAGTAGAAAGGTAAGATGTTGTTTTCGTTCATGGTGATACTTTATCAGAGGTTCAAGACAGATGGGAAGATTACCAAACAAACTAGTCGTTGAGCTTACCATCTTTAAACTTCGAGAAATCTGCGAGCGAGAACGCTGGCCTGAGCGTTTTTGGTTGTTGCAGGGGAGGTGTTGAAGGAATGCGCGACAGCGTAGGGCTACTAGACGTCGACGCTGCGACAAAGCGCATTGGATAGGACGGGCTTCGCCCAGTTGCTTCATCGCCTGAATTCAAGTTAAACATACTTTTGCTTCTGAATTTGCAACTGCTTGTGTCGTTATTACCATCAAGTGGATTGCTATCATTTCTGTAGAAACCTTCTTCTAATTGGCTCTGAGGATCACCGACCTCCAAATATCTGCTTTTTAAAGTCTTTAGTCTCAAATTGCTGAAGAAAGATTTGATCCCCGTAGTTGAGGTCCTTTGTACAAATACCAGGCACAGAATTATAACGGTAACGAAAAAAACCAGCTTTTGTAAATCGGGCCTTATGCTTTGACCATTTTTTGATTCGATTAAACCTCCGGGGATGAATGGCTCGTCTAACAAAGGGACCTTCTGTGAGCTTGGCTTTATACCAACGAAAGGACTGGTAGAGGTTCCCACTCCCGCAGAAGCATAGAGCAATATGCGCCCCAATGTCCATGATAATTCTCTTTCGTTTACATTGATTGCACTTTGAAATAGTGGATGCTCTTCCTCACCATCTTCCTTGTCAATCTTGTCAACGCCGACCCTTGGAAGATCAAAGCCTTCATGCAGGACATTCAGGACCCAATTCGCCTTGAAGCATGAGTCTACCAAGAGATCTTGGGATATCGAGTTGTAAGAACCCTTGTCGCTGTTTGCTTTGATAACTTCCCAGTCAGTGGAGCAGAAATCTTTAACATGATTGCTGAATTCTTCAAAGTTGTAGGTTCCACCCAGGTCAAAAACGTCGTTTGCTGTATACCAATACTCGGATGTCCCTACAAATTTATCTTTGAAGTAATCAATCTGAGGAGCATGAACTCCATTGAATAAACAAGGCTCTTCGCTACACGGTAAATTTTTTAGCAGCAATGGGTAAATGGATTTTGAGCATTGTTCAAAGTTGCCTGAGCCGATAAATTTAAAGTCTTTGTCTTTGTACTCGAACTTACTGATGCAGTTCTTCGGCAGACAGGGATCTGTCAGAGTCCGAGTGCTGTAATCGTCGTTGTCCTGATAATTAGTGTTCTCGGGCAAGCCATTTATCATTTGAACTAGATATCTCCTTCTCGCCTCATTCGCTCCGAACCCGAGCCATGTGCTCACAAATACATCCCACTCTTGTAAATCTCCATTGACACTTTTTAGAGTGATCCTCGCTATATTGTCTCTATGTCTTTCAATTTCTTTGCGATCACTAGGGGAAAAGGCTATTTGAGTGGAAGCGCCTCCCATATCCATGAAACCAAAAGTAAAGTGATCTGTCTTCGATGGGTCATAGCTGTTGAAATGGCCAAGCAAATAGTTCAAACTTAACCATCCATATAAACCTTCGGTCTCACCATCGATGACTTGAACTTGAGACTCGCAACTTGACAACAAAAAATCAGTTGAGTGTTTAATTCCCTTGCATACTTCCTTGAGCACCTTATCTCTTTTTTCTGGTTCAAGTAGCCTCATACCAGCTGTTGCTTGCAAAAATACTGGCGTCTCTTTGATCTTATTCTCTGGTATGATTTCCCGGGCGAAATCCAGCAATGGCTTTACATGCTTCGAGAATGCTTTATGGGGTTTCGAACCATATCTAGAAAGTCCTGGTGTCACTTTCTGAGTCCAATCCTTATCTTGAAAGATCTGGGGAACAGAATGAACCAACTCCTCGTTTGCGCTCTCAGCAAGCAGGGCAGCGTTGTCTTGCCATCTGAAGACATGAATTCGAGAACCAGATGATCCAGCATCTATCACAATCCCGTAATGATACCCATCGTACGTTGTCATCGCCTACAGTCTTTACATCCCACTCAACCTGTCGATGAGTAGTAACAAGCGTTGATGATTTAAAACAGAGACAATAAACACCGCCAAGAAAACTAACGCGAATTGAAATACTAGCGAACACATGAATATATAATACTACTTGAGCATGCTTTCAGCGAGCCGAAGGATCTCCTGACTTTCAACTATCCGCACCTTGTTACCACTATGACCTGGGGCAGATTCCTTGAGCGCAAGGAAGGCACCAACTTTACCGACTTCATCACCATAAACAGGATAGCCAGCAAGCATTTGCAACTTTCCCCTGTAGAAAAAGGAGGCAATTTTGGCGGAAAAGCCCTGGAGCCATCCCTTCGATCCCAACCTCTGTCCAAGTAAGAAGCTGGGCCGTAAGATGATGGTATGGTCGAAATCTAAAGCAAGGATGTCTCTCTCGATGTCTTTCTTCATTCTTAAATACGGAAACAAAGAGTTCTCGCCTGCACCTGCGCTACTAACCAAGACAAACGTTGAGCAGCCATTTTTCTTGGCGACCTTAGCGAGCTCCACGTTCAAATCGTGATCTATCTTGTACTGCTTATCAAATCCACCTGCAGCTCCCCTTGTCGTGGCCAACCCAGTGAACACATACTTTAGATGCTCATTTGGAATGTACCCTGCCCATTTTGTCGTATCCTCGTCAACCTTCTGCGTTGCGAACGATTCAAATGCTAATGGTCTTCTTGTAATCGTACAAATCTCACCGAACTCTGGAGATTTCTCACAGTACTTCAGAAATGCCCTGCCACACAAACCAGTGGCACCCAGAATAAGTGTGCTCATTGCTGCCTTCCTGTCATTCGAAGGGAAATTCACCCGCAATCGGTGCGACAGTGTTAAGAAAGCTGTATTTCATGTAAATCAGGGTAAAACCGTTGGTGCCAGATAATAAGTAACTTTATGCCTGAAGAAACGACTGCAAGAGGCTTACTTCAACAAGTAATTATATCCGTTACGACCGTCGCTCATAAGAAAATGATCAAGCTGCCGCACAACTCATCTTGTCAAGCAGAGCTCGTCCCTAATCAAGAAATGTTCGCGTTTCCATTGACGTGTCCGAGGATTTAATTTTTATAAGCGGCGGGCGGTGATATAAACAAACAAATGAGATTTATGGTTAATTTCGTATCGTCAACTCGACTTCCAGGTTGATTTTTACGTGAGACCAGTTCATATGTCTACGCAACTAATGAGTGAGAGATTGTTCAGGTTGGATGCAGGTATGGTGTCTTTTTTCTCCTATCGTGGTTACAGGCCAACAGTATAACTAACAGTATAGCGTATTTTGCAGGCTTCCAACAGTATGATTGGGGTAAGCTTGGCTCTAGCTCTGCTGTCGCTAAATATGCTGCCCATTCCGATCCATCTGTTACCATTGAAGAAGATAAACCGTACGCTGAACTATGGATGGGTACTCACCCTAATGTGCCTTCCTATCGTCACGATGACAAAGTACCTCTCAGAGAATTGATCTCGAATGATCCTAGCAGCTTTTTGGGTGAAGCAGTAATTGAGAAGTTTCAGACAACCTCTGAGTTGCCCTTCTTGTTCAAGGTCCTATCGATCAGGAAAGTTCTATCGATTCAAGCCCATCCAGACAAGTCTTTGGGAAAGATTTTGAGGGCTCAGGATCCAAAAAACTATCCCGACGATAATCATAAGCCGGAAATGGCCATCGCTGTCACTGACTTTGAAGGTCTATGTGGTTTTAAGCCATTGGAAGAAATTGCTGATGAATTGAAGCGTATTCCAGAATTGAGAGCTATTGTCGGTGATGAAACTGCCGAAGACTTTATCCAAAATATAAAACCGAAAGCTCCTAAGGGCTCTCTTGATGATGAAGCTAACAAAAAGCTCTTGCAAGCAATTTTTGGAAAAGTGATGAATGCTTCAGACGAGGTTGTTGCTCAGAATGCTCGCTCTCTGGTCAAAAGAGCTGAAGCAAGGCCAGAAGACTTCAACAAGCCAGATTTACCAGCACTGATCATCAATCTGAATAAGCAGTTTCCAGATGATGTTGGTTTGTTTTGCGGCTGTTTGCTGCTAAATCATTGTAAATTGAAGGCCGGTCAGGCCATCTTCCTGAGAGCGAAAGACCCTCATGCTTACATTAATGGTGACATCATCGAGTGCATGGCAGCGTCTGATAATGTTGTCAGAGCAGGTTTCACTCCTAAATTCAAAGACGTGAAGAATCTCGTCGATATGCTGACTTACACTTACGACCCTGTTGAGGAACAAACTATGAAGCCAAGCGGATTTGCGAGATGTTCCGGTGCTGGCAAAGCATTATGTTTTAACCCACCCATTGAAGAATTCGCTATTATTCAGACCACTTTTCAAGAATCTACAGGATCCAAACACTTTGAGGGGCTTAAGGGCCCTAGCATTCTGATTGTCACTAAGGGAACCGGTATGATTGGTACTGGCGCTAAGAAACTGAAGGCTGAACCTGGTTTTGTTTTTTTCATTGCTCCCGACACTCCTGTTGATCTGGAGACAGACGACAATGACTTTGTCAGTTACAGGGCTTTTGTGGAAACTGATTGAGTCTGCTTGGATTTATTTATTCATCCGATGTATCTAGTATACAGAAGATTACTGAAACAGTCTTGGCAACGTTTTTTAAGCAATTCCTTGTCTTTTTTTCCATTTGATTATTCTTCTTTTTAAATCGCCTTCGCTCTGTTGATAGATGTTCAGCTTTTTGTCGAAGAACATCTTTTTGTAATCATTTCCATGTTTGTTGTATAGCCGCTCTAACCACTCCTCCTCCCTTTTACTCTGTGTCCTGTCCTTTTTCTGTAAGGGCCTGGAAGCAAATGATTCCAGTTCTTTGACAACTTCACTGGTGGTTTCAGATTTGGCGCTGCTGGGATCACTCAAAGCCTCGGAATCAGCCTTCTTTTTACCATATACTACTTTTATCACCTCACCATTCTTATCACGTTGGATTCTGGCCTCGCCTTCAGGTATCCTATCTTCCAAGTACTCACCTTCGCTGTTTACTTCTTCCAAATTGATATCGGCCACGGAGCCGCTTTCTTCTTCACTATCGTATTCATCAGCTAGCTTTATCAGTGGCTTCTTCCTGTTCTCTTTCGACAAATCCACCTCTTGGCCACCAGCCGGTGTCTGTAGCTTCGCCCGTAAGCCAAGCCTTTTATAATTCTGGGACAAAGTGAGTGAGTAGTCCCAGTGTGCGGCAATGATAGGGTTCGAAGTAATGTTAATCTTTCTCTGTTTATCCTTGTTCCTTCTAGTGGCTTTGCCTACAGATGATCTTGCCATCTTTCTTTTCCTGACCGACACCATAATTAATTCACGCTATTCACGTTAATGAAACGAAGAAATTCCCCGGTTTGTTAGATCGGCGACAGCCAACTAGCAATCCATCGAGACTAGTACGCATCGGATTCTTTCATAGCGTGTGTTGCTAGCTCATCGGCATCTCTCTCACTGATGGAAAATTTTAACTACCGCGCACGTGATATTTATTCTTTGAAAAGTGGGCTATCTTAGATCGTTTCCGGCATATAATGGATATCATGAAGTCAATCCAGCAATCTATGGGCCTTCAAATGTGGCCTCTCTTAGGATTTTAATCTGTAGTCGGTTTGTTATAGTTTCCGATCACTCTCAACGTTCTTAAAACTCGAGACAGTCATTCAGATGGGAAAACATGGAACTACAGAGCTAGAGAAATCTTGGAATGTATAGGATACGGCTTCTCGATTCTTAGCTAGTTGAATCATTGTAGTCATTGTTAAGATGCCGGTAGAAGGAAGTATTGAAGAAAGAAACGCTACTGCTAATCATGATACTGAAGTACAAGACGTTTTGGACAAACCTGAGCAGTCAGCTCAAGAAGCGTATTTAGCTGAAATCAAACTGAGTACTTCCATGAAAGCAATGTCGCTGGACGACAAATCAAATGAATTTTTAAAGCCAAGCCGGGAGGAAAGATACGCAGCGCAAGTGGAAGCTGACTCTCGGTCAATATTTGTTGGCAATATTACCTCTGAGATAACGCCAGAGATAATAGAAGAGCATTTCAAAAACTGTGGTAACATTAAAAGAATAACACTACTGTACGATAAAAATACGGGAGCCCCGAAAGGATATGCGTATGTGGAATTTAACAGTATAGAGGAACAGAGGAAAGCTCTAGAGTATAATGGCTCCAATCTCAAGGAAACTGTAATAACCGTTTACAAGAAGAGAACGAATTTGCCTGGATATCGTCGGCGTTTTCAATATCGAAATTCAAGTATCTGCTACCAACAACAGTGGGGGCATTCCCAAGACAACTACCAAGCTCATGGAATTGTTGATATTTATCGTCAATTCAATTTTAAAGCCGACCACTCTCAGAGCTTCGATCGTTATAATGGAGGCTACGGTCAAAGGCACAACCGTCGAGGTAACGGACGACAAGATCACCGGTTGAATCTCACAAAATCTCGTACCTCAAAAGAGCCAACCGCTACTCCTCAGGTAAGTAGCATCGAAAGTGATGATAAGATTGCAGATTCTTTGGCAAATGATGCTACTAATACTACTCCAAATTGAAAGCCATTCCAAGGCGTAGTCTTTGGAAAGCCAAAGCATACACTTAGGGACCTTCAATGGTCCTTTTCTCTCGTGTATACAGACTACTGTGAATATTAATTATCATCAAAATAGAAAGACCCTTTAATGATCCAATGTTACAAAAAGAAAAATACTTTCGGAAAGTCCAAACAAAACTATTTTCCCAAAAAATTACCTTTGTGAAATGTGGTTTTTATTTTCATGCTAAACAAGTTTTGGAGTTTCGGGCTTTTCTTCAAAACATATTTTCAATAAATTTTATTAAGACTATTGTTACATTGGAATCACGTGACTGTAGCCCTACGCTTTTACTAGTCATATTTGTATTGAGCTGTATATTTCATTCATTGAGCAACTTACAGCACCAATTGTGCCAGACTATGAGGTTCTTATCTTTGATCTTCTTATTCATCGTTAGCAGATGTGTTGCAGCTATTGATAACGAGACAGATGGGTATGCTGATCCTGCCGAACAACGGGATTTTGTTAATTTGAATGTCACCTATGACATACTCGAAAAGCCTAAGATCAACTTCAATGTTCCTACAGAATTTGCTGCCGACGAAACGGCTACCTTTAATATTACGTTCCAAAATAATGAAGACAGTAATGTTACCGTGGTAGGTCTTTCCGGCAGCGTGATAGATGCAATGGTTGGTTACGAGATCGCTAATATTAGTGCTCAAGAACTAGGGCCCCTCAACGTTGCAGTCAATGAAACTGTGACCTTCCGGGCTCCTATCCAACTTACCTTGCCTGAGGGATCTTTCTTCTTAGCACCAATTTTGTTCATTGTGAAGGCTGATAAGGTTATGAAAGTTGGAATCCCCCCTCTTTCGATTTTCATCTCGCCGCCACCTCTGTCTTTCCTCAACCCAAGTTTCCTCTCCGTCCAGGTGCTTTTGGGACTGGTCGTCGTGGGTACCACTTATCTCGTAATCAACTTCAAAAAGCAAGGCGGTCGAAGCACCAAGAAAAGATCCACGAAAGCAAGGCCTGTTGACGAAAATTGGTTGCCTAGTATACACAAGAAGTAACCTCTTGCAGCACGGTCACCTTTACGTATGTATTAGTACCTGTTGTATATCTTAATCTCAAGCTTGGAGATTAAGCTTACCTAGAAGGGCTTCAATAGTTGAATTGTCTTTCATATAGTCTGAGAAGCCAGAAGCTTTTAACAAGTCTTCATCGTCCTCCTCGCCCAAGAACTCGACGTCGTCCGCTTCGAAAGCATATTTTTGGAGTAGATAATATCTCATATCATCAACAAATTCGATTGAATCAGTTTCCTGCCGTATGGATATCCTTGTTGAACTGAGCATTATCGCTTTCTTGAGCTCAGGATCTTTAGCATATCGTTGTATGTCATTTGCCACTATCTTCGCTGCGTAATGCTCTAATCTTTCCATTCTTGTTTCCCAACCCAAATAAAGTATCTGAAAGATTGAATATTCCTCCAAAATATCTTTTGATTGAGTTATGACGACGGCTGCCATTGACTTCACCCTATCTTCGAGCAGATGGTCAGCAATCAAAAGTACGTCCATCGCATATTGCCAAGGTATTTCAGAAGCATCATAATACAAATAGCGAAGCAATAACTCTGCAACTTCAAACTCACAAGGAGGGAAAGAGACGGTAGGAATTTCCGTTGGCGAAGGGATATTTCGATAAGCTTTGAACTGTTTGTAGGCAAAGCACTCTGCTAAAGGAAGATCGAACATAATTTTGAAGTAATTCGAGCGACTAAGAATCGCGAGATGACATGGATAAAAGCGCTTTAAGCCCATCGAGTTCTCAACTACTACAATCAGATCTGGAAATGCTGAGCTGTTGAACATGCTGATGAGCTCTTGACTCCGCAAGGATAAGTTAGGGCCCACATCGACAGCATTTCGCAGTATATTATCATTCACAAAGCAGCAGAGCTGTTCTCTCGCTCTTTCAGTAATTCTATGCTGATATTCGACCATCATGGTAGATTTTTCGGATGGATCTATGACATGTCTGACTCGCTCCAAAAACTCTTTGAGTTCAGACATTCCCCAGAGAGCTGACAAATCGATCAAGCAGTTCATGTCTCTAGCGTCGATTTCGTGGAGGACTGGCACTAAGTAAATAAACTTGGTTACGATCTCAAGCACGGTCGGGGAAACGCTCGAGGGTATCTCGATACAGTGTTTGCCGCCATTAAAAAAGTCTACTTGACCCGCAAAACCAGGACTTCTAGTATTCAGAATGAACTTATGAAGCCGCAATCTGTTATTTTGTTTGCTTCCCAAGGAAGTAATGCATATATCGTGCGTTTGATAAGCGCTTTCTTTCAACAAAGAAGAAAGATGCATAACAAATGGTTGGTTGAGGTCAACCGCTTTTGAGATGTCATACTGGAGTAATATGTCTCTGATCGAATCCGTCAAAGCGCCGTATATGCAACGAGCTCCTTCGTAGCGATCTCTGTCACATACTGCACCCCTTTCCAGAAGCAGCTTGACAACCTCCTCATGTCCGCAGAGACTAGCTAGAAAGAGAGGGGAGTTATCGAATTCATCGACAGCGTTCAGATTGACGCCCGTTGAAGCTAAGCGGTCCACATTTTCTTTATCACCGACCCTGCAGGCGTAACAAAGCTCACTGAATATCTTATTCATCTACCTAGCAGAAGCTGTAAAACGCTGGTCATCATATCAGTTCATTAGTTGATCGTTACTATGATTGATCTATTATCTCACGATAGCATCATCAGTCGTTAAAGATGCTTTGTGCTTCCTTCGCTTCTTGCTTGATCGTCGATCAATGAAGAGCTCGGCTAGCATATGACTAGGAGATGGGCCATGTCGATTGGCAGCCGATCTTGGTAGACATATATTGTTCATATTCGGACTTCATTGACGCACATAGAGCTCCGTTCAGGGCCCGGAAAACGTCCAAAGAGTTCTCAATCTTGCAGAAGGTATACTACACTATTATCTTGTCGCTGTATATCACTACTTCCCAGTTTGAGCTTTAGCAGTGCTTATGTTGCCTCAAGGTTCATAGAACTGATTTTCCTTCATCTGACGCGGAGGTCTTCGGAGCGCGGCGATACAAACGATGACAAAAGGTCGTTCTAGCAGATAGCATTCGAAGCCGAGAGCCAATCTGCTTGCCGATGTTGAGATGAAACTGTTCATTGGCAGAAATCCGAGATCTGCTGTGGTGTCTTCTAATGGTTATAACCTTTGCTTCGAGAGGCTACCGAGCGTGTCAGGCAACAGCCAGGTAGGGCAGCAAAACTTGAAGGCACCAGTCGTCTCCATAAGATCTATAAGCGATGAAGAGCTAGCAGATACCAAGCACTACTTCGAACTTAAAAACCGGATGTTTAGTGGTCTAGTTGGCTTGGTTTCTTTGAATGGTAATTTATTTCTAGCTGTGGTTTCTGGGGTTCAAAAAGTAGGCTTTCCCAGATGGACGCTGGAGAATGGTCACATTAGCTCCTCTGAAAATGTATTTAAGGTTTTGGACGTGGAATTTCATTCTCTTGACGCAGAGATATATGACCATCTTTATCTGGAACCTACCGAACAGAACTATGAAAAGCTTATCCATGAGCACCCTTGCGGTTCGCTGAAGAAACTTTTGGGCGATGGCTCATTTTACTTCTCGAGAGGCTTCGATATATCGAATGTCTTGAAGCATGGTGGGCCCGCACATAATTTGGACTATACAATCGATAACCAGGATCTGAACAATATTTGGAATGCCAGCTTTATTTCAGAGATCATAAACTGGCGAAGCAGGATTCCCGCACAGGAGAAGGATCTTGTTGGAGGTGAATTTTTCACATTTCTGATGAGGGGTTTCTATAAAACAGTGATAGTAGAACAAGCGAACACTATCTCCACGATAACGCTGGTCTCAAGGATCTCCGCAGAAAGTAATCAGAATTCCTTTGCGCTAGATGGGGTCGACGAATATGGTAGAGTCTCTAATTTCGTAGAGACAGAAATAATCGTCAGTACAGAGGACTTCTTTTTGTCTTACACGCAAGTAAGTGGGAATGTTCCATTGTTTTGGGAGGTGGTGGATGGCCAGCTTTTATATGGCCGAAGACTGAAGCTCACAAGAGGGATTGAGCAAACGCAGGCGGCCTTCGACAGACATTTCGATAACTTAGCTTCGAAATATGGGGTGGTGAGCGTTCTCAATCTTGTTAAACCTAAAAGCGAATCTCAAGAGCTGATGGCTGATGCGTATAAGGATTGTGCTGAAATGAAGGGAATCAAGTTTACGAGCGTCGAATATGGCTCTAGGTTACTCACTAAAACTCCTCATAAGCTTCTGTACTTGCTGAAGCAGGACCTGTACGAATTTGGCGCATTTGCGTACGATATCAAAAAGAAAATTTACGTTGGTAAGCAGACTGGGGTTCTGCGAATAAGCTCTTTCGGTTCTGTGAGCCGCATTAATACAGTAGAAAAGCTTGTGAGCCGTGAGGTTCTGGAGCTTACCACAAGCGAGCTATCAGGAATAGAAATAACCTCGCCTTTTTTGAAAGCTCATGACAGACTTTGGTCAGAGAACAATTACTGGCTGGAAGCTGTTTACTCGAAAAACAGCAAGAATCCCAGCAAATACCGAAAAGTTTACGGGAAGCTCTTCAACTCCAAGGTTAAAATATATGATCCGCTCCATTCAACGATTTCACAATATCTCAGACAGCGTAAAGAATCGTATACTTACAAAAAAGAAATTACCATTTTCGCTGGAACATTTAATGTCAGCGGTAAAATTGCTTCAGAAGACGTCAAGGATTGGATATGCCCCGATATATCTAATGAAGATTCCTGTGCCCCAGAAATGTACGTTATCGGATTGGAGGAGGTCGTTGAATTAACGCCAGGACACATCCTTTCAACAGATCCTTATGTTAAATCGTATTGGGAGAAGAAGATTCTGGGAGCCATCAATGGTCTGAATCCTGAGCGAAGATATGGCTGCGTTTGGAGTAGCCAGTTGGGCGGGGTCCTCCTGATGCTTTTCGTGAATGAATTGGAGTATCAGAAAGTAAAACACATCGAAGGTGACATGAAAAAAACTGGTTTTGGCGGAATGACCTCTAATAAGGGAGCAGTTGCTGTTAGTTTTAAGTACTCAGCCACCAAGTTTTGCTTGCTGGTGTCCCACCTAGCGGCGGGTCTGGACAACGTAGAGCAGCGTCACAATGATTATAAGACTATTGTCAAAAACATCAGATTCTCTCGTGGCCTAAGGATTAAAGATCACGATGTTGTCATATGGATGGGGGACTTTAACTATAGAATACTGATGTCTAACGATGAGGTACGAAAAATGATCGCGGCTGAGGAATTTTCTAAATTGTTTGAGAGAGACCAGCTCAACCAGCAGATGATTGCTGGAGAAGCCTTCCCCTACTACCATGAAATGGAGATAAAATTTCCTCCAACTTACAAATTCGACCCCGGGACGAAGACGTATGACACTAGTGAGAAGATGCGTATACCAGCCTGGACGGATCGTATACTCAGCAGAGGGGCGTCTCTTAGACAGTTGACTTATGGCTGTGCCGAGAATATCTTATTTTCCGACCACAGGCCTGTCTATGCTACGTTCCGAGCAGTAGTTACAGTTTTGGATGAACAGGAGAAGGCAGCGCTGGCAGCAGAAATTTACCAGAAAATTGCGAGCAAGTTGGCCAGTCTGAACGATAGAGAGAAGCTCGCTTTACTGAACGACGGCAGTCTGTTAGTAGAAAGCTTAGAAAAGGACGGCTCAAAAACTCCTGCTATCTCGCCGTCCGCTGCGTCTGGTCACACTACCGGGGTGAGGCTTCCTCCCCCCAGCTCCGATCTTAAGAAATGGTGGATCGGCAACGGAAAGCAGGTAAAAGTAATCATTCACGTTGATCCATCAAAGTACGCTCTCAATCCAGAAAGAAGTGTTAATCCATTCTCTTACGAGGATAAAGACGAGCCATTATTCGTGCCTAGGGAAATTACATAGGATAGTCAGCTTATAGATATATCACACTACTATGTAGTGATAGAGCTTTGGAGGAGGCTTTAATTGCAGGAAAGTTGCCTTCAGCCTAGAACAAAGCGCTAGTTGTCATTCTTTGTTTGATTTGTCTGAATTCTTTCCGTATTGCTTTGCATTTGTTCGACCTGCTCAAGAAGTAGGGCCATCCTCTGCTCCATCATATCAAGCCTTCGCTCGATTTCGTCTGCTGTCTGTTCTCCCTCCTGCAGCGTTTTCAGAGCTCGAGAAAGGTCAGCCGCAGTAAATTCTGCCAATTCCGGCTTATCCTCTGTCATCATGGCTTAATTGCCCGAGATCTGGAGATTTCTCGATGATGAACTACAGGGCGTAGCTATTTCACCTGTATTTGGCGATCTTCATGCCTTCGCACAGCGGATACATAATCTGAAATGTCAAGTGAGCTATAAAAACACAGCGTGCATAGAAGTAAAAGAGTAAGATCGAAGCAGTAACGGTTCGTTGATATCTAAAGAGATGCTCAGGAATCTGTTAATAGCCCTTTCAATCCTGCTGGTTACTGTCAGTGCGAGATGTGTCGAAGGCTCTAAGACGTTGGTTTTGTATGATGAGAGGCTAACGACGATCAATGACTATTCGATCATGTTTAACTCGATGAAAGAAAGAAAGTATAAACTAGATTTCGTTTCTGTAGCGAACGAAACGGCAACTGTAAGTTTATTTGATGGCGATCACAGGCTATACGACAACGTCGTGGTTTTCCCTCTCAAGGGCAAGGGTCTGAACAAATATTTGGGAGTCAAGTCATTGCTTAAATTTTCAAAGAATGGAGGTAGTATGTTGACGATCAGTTCTCCTGATGGCTTAGCAGACTCGATCAGATTGTTTTTGAACCAATTGGGTATATATCCGAGCCCCAAGGATTATAAATTAACGGATAACTTCCAGGAGAAATCTGACAGTTTTGAAGTTGCCTCAAGCAGAGTCAGGAACGAATTCATCTACAACTCCGAGGAAGATACGTTTTTGTTTGCCAATTCGTCTGTTGCATTGCTTGATAATCGCGAACAGGTTCTTCCAGTGCTGCCAGCACCAAGAACATCTTTATGTTATGGAAAAGCCGATAATATATGGGCAGCAGGGTCGCAAACATATATGGTGGCCGCCTTCCAGGCCCTCAACAATGGCCGTGTTACCTGGATCGGTAGTACGGAACTTTTAAAAGATTCAAACTCACATGCCAACGGCCATTTTGTGGAAGAACTAGTGAAATGGACTTTCAAAGAGAAAGCGGTCATCAAGATTACAGGTCATGGCCATTCTCACATTGATGGTACATCATACGAACTAGCTCCATATAAGATTAAGGACGTTATTCAGTATAATATTGGTTTGTCTCAATGGAATGGAGAGGAGTGGCAACCTTATGAGGCAGATGATGTTCAGCTTGAACTCAAGATGATAGATCCATATTACCGACTCAATCTTGTGCGCGGTAAAAAGGAAAACATTACTCGTTGGTACACAACTGGGGATTTTAGATTACCAGATCATCACGGTGTATTTACTTTTCAAGTTGACTATAAAAGGGCAGGTTTGACCTTCGTTTCTGTATCTGATGCAAAAGCCATTCGTCATCTCGCCCATGATGAGTATCCAAGGAGCTGGGAGATTACAAACGCGGGGGTTTACTTATCAGGAATTTTCGCTGTTATTTTCGCCTGGATTATATTTGTCATATTTTTCGTATCAACTTCGAAAGTTAGCAAAAGTATCAACGCTGAGAAGAAGAATAACTGATACTCGTCTTCCATATAATTAAAATTTACATGCAATAGCCACCAAGTATAGGTTCAAACTTCGCAGGCTAAGCCTGCAAGGAGGGAGGCGCTTTGGCTGGAACTCAGAGTTTCTACTTTATTGTTTCACAACATGAATCTTGTTATCCTTTTTCCATTTCTCAAATTCTTGTGCAACTGAGATGAGTTCAGCTTTAAACCTGGATACCGTCTCAGTGATTTTGTCTCTCTTAGTGGTTAGAATTGGTAGTGTAGTTTTGACATCACTTTGAACTAATGCACCACCTACCATGCGATAACATATGCGCTCAGGATCAGTTTTGCTCAGAGTTTCCAGCACGATGTCGTGCTCATCCTTATCATGGCTCAACTCAATTACCTTGCTTTGCAACTCTTCCAATGTTTGCTTGTATTCGTTGTATTTTAGTTGAAAAACTGGCTTGAGTTAGCTCGCTGCTTTCAGAAGAAATTCGAGAACCGAATAACAACCGGTAACATACCATTACTCCCTTGTTCCATCTTGTGCTTGATTCGAATTTTCCTCTACTCTATCATTTCTCTTTTATGTCAAAGCTGAATGTAGCGTTTTCATTTTTTTTTTTGTTTAGTTGATATTTCATAGTTGAGCGACATCAATTCAGGACGATAACAGTAGAATCAAAAGAGTGTTACAAGTCCTATAAATTGTGCTTGAATTTTATGTAGTCCTCCTCTTACTTCCTACTGCATTATCATTTGGATTCAAAACATAAATCAAAGTTCCCAAAAGGACAATAATGATTCCTACGTAACCAGTTGTGGAAAAAGTACCACCAAACAAATGAACGCTCAGTAATAGGCTGATTACCTTCCTAGCGAGGAGGACTGTAGAGAGTGTCACCGCGCTGGTATAGCAGGCAAGTAAATTAACTCCCCTTACGCAGATGTGTTGAGTTATGATATTAGCGGCAAGCAGATTTAGCTTGCTCAATCGAAATGTATGTCCAAGCAATGTGATAGCCGAGGGTCTTTGAGAAACAAACGACCAGAATTCTTGGTACAATTCTTTGTAATCTAGGAAAAATAATGGCAACGCTAATGCATGTGTATAAAACAGACTCTCCTTCCAATGCTTGCCGTACTTCCGGTATGACCATTCATTGCATATAGACAGGGTTGATGATGCTATGGATGAGATAAAAAGCATTGAAATGCCGACTAGAAACTTACTGTCTGCACTTGATGAGACATTTCCTAGCATTTTTTGGATTGTAGTCTCTTTGGAGAACTCTCTGTCTTTAAAAAGCGTCGTTATGATGGCACCAATGGTCATTAGGGAGGCTGAGAAAACTTGCATGACTGAGTAGCGCTTACCAGCTAGCAACCAGCCCATTATCATGGTTATAACCGTTCCAGAACA